>NC_083470.1:15997169-16327169 GCF_030014155.1 Tachysurus vachellii
GATTTTCTCGGCCTGTTCTTAGACTATGTGCTATGCTTCAACAAATTAGAGCAGCACATTCCCGAGTGGAATGGACATATATCATAAGGCTTATATAATTTGCTCCTACTTGAAAACTACCCAAGGGTACCTATGCTTGCCTGAAACCCTAAGATTAGATTAAGAAGAGTGTTAGATGAAGTGGATATGTACTATCCAGCTACTGAAACCAAAATGGCAAATGCGTTCTGAAAAGAAAATGTTTCTATGAACGCGATTGTTTGTCAGAGACTGTTAGACAGGATGTGCATCCAGAAATATACAGTACACTTGTAGCAGAGAAGGAAGAGATGACGATTAATGAAAGAATGTCATGAAATGTAACTGCACACAAAGTATATACAAGTAAAGTATATTTCATTAAAAATATACTCAGGTAGGGGCACAGTGGCTTAGAGGTTAGCACGTTTGCCTCACACCTCCAGGTTTGGAGGTTCGATTCCCACCTCCGCCTTGTGTGTGTGGAGTTTGCATGTTTCCTCCGGGTACTCCGGTTTCCCCCCAGTCCAAAGACATGCATGGTAGGTTGATTGGCATCTCTGGAAAAATTGTCCGTAGTGTGTGAGTGAATGAGTGTGTGTGTGTGCGCCCTGCAATGGGTTGGCACTCCGTCCAGTGTGTATCCTGCCTTGATGCGCAATGACGCCTGAGGCACAGGCTCCCCATGCCCCGAGAAGTTCGGATAAGCGGTAGAAAATGAATGAATATACTCTAGTAACCACTTTAAAATTAACACAATTCTTTCAGATGAACACAATCTGAATTATATTATAATAAATAAAAAAATAATAAAAATATATATAAATACACATGGCTCCAGGGGGTTAATAAAGGCCTTCTGAGGGCAATCGTTGTGATTTTGTAAGAAAAATATCCATATTTAAAACCTTTTAAACTATAATAACTATCTTCTGGTAATGGCAAAGAGCACTAAACCATTATAAAGCTTGGAAGAGCCAGGACATTTTCTGAAATAATTCCGTAAGAGTCAATTCCTCTGAAAGAAAATGGTGATATAAATCTCGGGCAGCTTGATGGTGAATAAATCATGTGCTAATTTTCATTTTTGGGTCAACTATCCCAAAAATAAATATAAATTATTTTATCAAAAATGGAAAAGTTTCAAAAACATATAAAAAATGTGGAAAACTGCTCTTGCCAAAAGTACATCTTCATCGGTCAGGGTTTTCTGTTCTCTTCAATATTCTCTCCTTCTTTATCTGTATTGTGGTTTGAGAAGACTAGCATGGAAGTCATGAGCTTTGCTCACAGAGTATGGCCTGAGGCCTTGACTTGGCTGTTGTACAGCTGCCAAAACCCACACCCTCCATGGAATGATCATACCTTGACCTACACACATTCATGCATATCCAAGATGCCCTTCTACTTACTTCCTTTGACACACTGCAGAATCCACTGCTAAAAATGCTAATGTGCTGATGCTAAAGATTATATATCCAATGCAGAGTCACTGGGGAGATGTTTTTTCTGCTCTAAATGAGCAGAACATTTTTTTTGCAAATTTTTTTTTTTTTCAAAAACATTGTGGTGTTTTTAACCAAATAACTATAAAAATATTGCCCTCTATCCAATGGATAAATATATAATTATATAATTGCTGCATATGCACAAGTTGGATTGGCTTGATGGATTGATTGTAACTTTCCAGTCAAAGCAGCTGAATAGGGATGAAATCAAATTTATTTTACCATGCTGGACAGATCACATTAATCACTCCTCCTGCATCATTTCATTTGTTCTGTTCTGCACCTTACAAATGTAGTCTGTAATACAAACACTCCAATGCAGTCTGGTCTATTCATACCACTTTTTTCCCAATCATATTCTGTCCACAGCTTTTTTTCCCCAATCATATTCTGTCCACAGCTTCTGCTTTTACCCATTTTGTTCCTTTCTTTTTATTATCCAGTCACTACGATATGGCTTTTACTTTGAAATTCTTCTGAGAAGGCCAACATCCATTTCTATGTTGAATATGAGACCGGTGTTTTGTGGGGACTATTTAATAAAACTGCTAGTTGTGGACTTTTGAAGCACCTGTTTGTCAAACCTGAGACTCTTCTAATATTTTTCTGTTGTCAGGGAAATGAAGTGCTTTCCTGATTGCATCAGAGAGAAAAGTCTATTATTTGTATGACTGAGGTCCTTCACTGATTTCCTGGCCTGGGTCTAGCACTGCCTGCTGTAAATAGACCCTCTGGATAGCCCATTAATCCTGCTTTGTGGACACTACAACAGTGTTGTCAACAATCTTGTAAGTTTAGTTGCAAGTGGCCACACTGTAGGAGGTAAACAAGGAGAACAGCAGGGAGCAAAATTACAACCCTGGAGGGCTATATTGTTGAGAGTGAGAATGAGACATGTCTGGCCACCTGACTTCTAGTGTTCTATCTGTCAGAATGTTGGAGTGTGTTTAACATACTGTAAGGAGTACCTAAGTAATGGTGAGTATTAGGGGTTTATGATGTTAAATGCTGAAAGTAAATTTTGTAAGTATTTGGCACTGCCAATCAGCTAGACTGGCTCATCTCATTTCATGCTGACAAAAATGCAGCTCTGTGTTCATGGTGGTGGCTTACAGTATGTGTTTACAACAACATGGAATGGTGTAATAACTTTGTGCTTGTTTCAAAAAGCTTATTGCTTTTGGACTTTGTAAGATGCAGATTATTTTATTTTACTATTATCAAACATGCAATTGTACAAAGATATTTTTGCTCCTAGGACTCTGTATTAGCTAAAATTTTTCAGTATCATTTTAGTATTAGCATTATTTAACTAAGATGTGTACTCTGTTAGATGGCTAATATTATCAGATAAAAATTATATTACATAGACCTGGGAACTAGCTAATGCTAAAGAGACGCTAAGTGGGGGAATATATGGGGGAATTAGCTATCTGCAGAATGTTCACCATGATGGACTGTTTTTCACCGGAGATTTCCAAAAAATTCCCTAAATTCCACCAGTATGTGGACTTTGCAACGACAGGAGAAAACACACTGGATCTTGGGGTTAGGGTTAGCTAACCCTAACCCTAATGTTTACACAAACATTTCCGGCACGTTTCGTGCAAAACTCAGACAACATCTCTGTTATGCTAATTCCAGCATACAGAGCACTCGTCAGGACTGCGTTGAGTGCACTGACTGGAAAATCTTCAGGGAGGCTGCAACCAATGGCGATTCCATTAACATGTAGGAGTACATGGCATCAGTGACCAGCTACTGTACATCGGCAAGTGCAATGATGACGTGACCATCTCCAAAACCATCACCATATGCTCCAACCAGAAGCCGTGGATGATTGCTAAAGTGCGTATGCTGCTGAAGACTAGAGACCTAGCCTTCAGAACAGAGGACAGGGCAGCCCTGAGAACAGCAAGAGCCAAACTGTCCTGAGCCATCAGAGAGGCGAAGCACGCACATGCCCAGACAATCCACAGCCACTTCCAGGACAGCAGAGACACCCGGCGCATGTGGCAGGGCATACAGGTGATCAAAACTACAAGACAGCTTCACCTGCTTATGATAGTGATGCCTCCCTCCCAGATGCACTGATCAACTTCTATGCTCGGTTGGAGGTGCAAAACAACGTAATGGCAAGTAACACCATCCCTCCCCCTGACAACCAGGTACTCTGTCTATCCATGGCCGATGTGAGGAGAACTCTATGCAGAGTTAACCCACAGAAGGCTGCTGGACCAGACAACATTCCTGGCAGGGTGCTCAAAACAAAACAAACAACTAAACAAACTTTAGTTTTGCTTGAACACAGGATTTGGAACAACCAGAGCTTGATATTACAAACACATAAGAAATTAAATTTGAAATAAAAGACACATCAGTGGTGTTCATTTCAATTCAATTCAAGTTTATTTGTATAGCGCTTTTTACAATGGACATTGTCTCAAAGCAGCTTGACAGAACATAAACATAGAACAGAAGATAAACATAAGGAGTAATATAAAGAATTAATATAATAAAAATTAAAAATATATATAGTTCAGTGTGTATGTACTTATGTATGTATATGTATTTATCCCCAATGAGCAAGTCTGAGGTGACTCAGGCAGCAGTGGCAAGGAAAAACTCCCTTAGATTGGTAAAGGAAGAAACCTTGAGAGGAACCAGACTCAAAGGGGAACCCATCCTCATATGGGTGACACTAGATGGTGTGATTACAAATATACAGTCAGACAAATGTTGTATTGGTGTAGGGATCACATGGAGTTCAGATCTCCTCTTAGTATCACAGAGTCCAACTGGAGCTGGTAGATCTGTAGATGTCTCAGGATTCTCACAGAGTCGGCCTCATCTCAGCGGAGGTCCAAAAACTTCATCGCACGAAAGACGATCGGAGCTGGTACAATGTCTGGGTGTCTCAGCATGGGTTGAAAAAGAGAATAGCAGTGCAGAGGGATTAACATATCTGCTGTTCATAAAAATGTGCAAGTCTAGTGTAATAGTGCACAGTATAATATAATGGGATGTGTTGTGTACGCCTGACTAAAGAGATGAGTTTTTAATCTACATTTAAACTGAGAGTGTATCTGAGCCCCGAACACTATCAGGAAGACTATTCCAGAGTTTGGGAGCTAAATAAGAAAACACTCTACCTCCTTTAGTAGACTTGGATATTCTGGGAACTACCAGAAGTCCTGAGTTTTGTGATTTCAGAGAGCGTGAAGGGTTGTAACGTGTTAGAAGACTAGTTAGATACATGGGAGCTAAACCATTAAGAGCCTTGTACGTAAGTAGCAGCAGTTTGTAATCAATTCTAAACTTAACAGGTAGCCAGTGTAGAGATGATAAAATTGGGGTTATATGGTCATACTTTTTTGTCCTAGTGAGAACTCTGGCAGCTGCATTTTGGACTAACTGTAGCCTATTTATTAAAGATGCAGGACAACCACCTAGTAATGCATTACCATAGTCCAGTCTAGAGGTCATGAAAGCATGAACTAGTTTCTCAGCATCAGATACAGACAGGATGTTTCTCAGCTTGGCAATATTTCTAAGGTGAAAGAAGGCTGTTTTTGTGGTTTGGGCGACATGATTTTCAAAGGACAAGTTGCTGTCTAATATAACACCCAGGTCTTTGACTGTCGAGCTACTAGTAACAGTACATCCCTCTAATTGGAAGTTAAATTGTGAGAGTTTCTGTGTACTGGTTTTTGGACCTATAATTAGTATTTCTGTCTTATCAGAGTTTAACAGAAAATTACAGCTCATCCAGTCTTTTATCTCTCTAAGGCACTGAGTTAATTTGGACAATTTAGCTATTTCATCTGGTTTTGATGAGATATATAACTGTGTGTCATCAGCATAGCAATGGAAACTAATCCCATGTCTTCTAATGATGTTCCCTAATGGAAGCATGTATATCGAGAAGAGCAGAGATCCTAAAACTGATCCTTGAGGGACCCCGTGATTAACTGGTAGTAAACTGGAGGGTTCACCATCTAATTCTACAAAATGGTATCGGTCAGACAGGTAGGATCTAAACCAACTTAAAACTTGGCCATGAATACCTGTGTAATTTTGTAAACGATCTAGGAGAATGTTGTGATCTATAGTGTCGAATGCAGCACTAAGGTCAAGTAGGACTAATAGGGACATACAGTCTTGGTCCGAAGCTAAGAACAGGTCATTTGTGACTTTCTTAAAATTTCTTATTTAAATTTCTTATTTAAATAAATAAAATAAATTATGCCTCTCACTGTATCATTTTAAGTTCTTTTTTGAAGATCTTTTTCAAAACCAACAAAAAACAACCAAAAATAATAATTTCGTTCAATGAAAATACAACTTTTCGAATACTGTATACTTAGGTTATATTCTTTCGTTGCAGACACGTTAGCTCCGCACACAAGACAAACAGGTCTGTCCTTTATATTCATCAACAGATAATCTGCCTCCCACCTGTCTTGAAAGCTCCTATTGTCCATCTTTCGTTTGGCCATTTTTGTGGTGGAGTTTGACACCCCTGATTTAAACTCATGGTATCTTAGGTATGTAACCTAGTGAACCAGCATTAATGTATCCAATGATAGAGATTTAAGCACTTATGTACATCGCTCTGGATAAGGGCTTCTGCCAAATGCTGTAAATGTAAATCTGTCTTTGAATATTGATTAAACTAAAGAGATGGTTGTGGGGGGGCACGGTGGCTTAATGGTTAGCACGTTTGCCTCACACCGCCAGGGTCGGGGTTCGATTCCCGCCTCCACCTTGTGTGTGCGGAGTTTCCATGTTCTCCCCGTGCCTTGGGGGTTTCCTCCGGGTACTCCGGTTTCCCAGGTCCAAAGACATGCATGGTAGGTTGATTGGCATCACTGGAAAATTGTCTGTAGTGTGTGATTGCGTGAGTGAATGAGTGTGTGTGTGCGCCCTGTGATGGGTTGGCACTCCATCCAGGGTGTATACTGCCTTGATGCCCGATGACGCCTGAGATAGGCACAGGCTCCCTGTGACCCGAGGTAGATCGGATAAGCTGTAGAAAATGAGTGAGAGTGTGTGTGAGAGAGAGAGATGGTTGTGGACTTCAGAAGAGCACAGAGAGACCACTCTCCGCTGAACATCAACGGATCATCTGTAAAGATCGTCAAGAGCACCAAATTTCTTAGTGTTCGTCTAGTGGGGAACTTCACCTGGTCATTCAACACCAGCTCCATCACCAAGAAAGCAGCAGCATCTCTACTTCTTACAAAGGCTGAGAAAAGCCCATCTCCCCCCATCCTGACTACTTTTTACAGAGGGAACATTGAGAGCATTCTAAGCAGCTGCATCACTCTCTGGTTTGGGAACTGCACCATCTCGGATCACAAGACTGAGAAGATCATTGGAGTCTTTCTTCCCTCTATCATGGACACTTACACCACACGCTGCATCCACAAAACCAACAGTATTGTGGATGACCCCACACAACCCTCACACACTGTTCACCCTCCTGCTGTCTGGAAAAAAGGTACTGAAGCATTCGGGCCCTCAAGAACAGACTGTTTAACAGTTTCTTCCCACAAGCCATCAGACTCCTTAATAACTGAACTGTACTGAGCACAACACACACACGCACATCAACAAACCATCTGATCGCGGTTGGCCTTCATTTGATCTAGAATAATGTTTAGGAGACCTAAGGGGCCAGTGTGCTGGGGAATAATGTTGCAACATTCAGTTGCAAACAAAGTACAAATATCATTGTCGGGACCATTGCATATCTAAAACAAAATGATTACAAGTAGTTATAATAGTGGTGGCAAGGAGTTGTTCAGCCAGTAGGCCCAAGGCAGCTATGGTGTGATTAATAAATCTCTGCTGATTGTACCACAAATAATTAATCCATTTCAAATTTTGATGTGTCTGAACATGTGGCAGAAAAATAGACCAAGCAGGCGAGGATAATTCAAACATTGCCTGATGTTCCTCAGGGACACCTATGGGCTGGCCCTTCCAATCTCCATAAATATCAGCATCCGGACCCCAATCTGGCAATACAGAAGAATTGGTGCAGCGTATGTACTTTGAAATGTCTCTTTTAGTGCGATTGTGAGGATTAGGACTTACTGTAGAAGGTGCTCTACATACTCATGCTTCAAACTGTAAGATGGCCTTCCAGAGTAGTGTTACAGGCAGTCTTGAGCAAATAACCAATTTCTTGAGCACCGTATGACTTTAAGCAATAGGGGAACTTTTACATTAGCATGCAGAATGGTCTGTGAGGGTTGGTACGTGCAGAACATGCTAAGGTCTTTAGACAGGTGGGGCCATTAATTTTAACTGCAGCACCCAGTAGGCACAGAGCCGGGCAAAAATTAATACTGCTGTAAGGAGGCAATTGACATTCAGCGAAACTACGAGTAGGCATAACCATTGGGGGATGTTCTGTATGAGAGTGACAAATGACGCAGGTATTGTTAGGGGCTACCTCCTGAGCTGAGTCTCATATAAGCTTTGTCTGTGTAGGCAGTCAATGGCACAGACACGGCTCCACCATGCGCAACACACTGTGTTGAGCCTCACTGACCCCAAAAATCAATGTCTACTTGAGAGATGGAGTCATTAAGGTTTGGTTTCACCAAGATATGAGCCTGAGCCTATTTATCATAAGCTGCCCCAAAAGGAGCAAGATATATCACCAGGGCATTATAATACTTGAAAGGGGTCAGGTTTGTACACAGACCTCCAGGGTGGTACAACCCCATTGAAAGACAGTGGGGCTAATGCGATGCACATCACCGGGCCTTCTTAGGCGAATGTCAACCAAGGCACATGTAGGATGCAGAGCATTCTACCCATCTGAAGGTGAGATCGCATGGTCTTCCACAGAATACATCAAGTAAACATCTGATCTGGCGAGGACAGACTACCATCCAACTACTTACCCTCTGGCTCTTCGGCCACTGCACTCACACCAGAAAACATTTTAATAACCAAACAGCAATGCCAACTTCTGCTTCAATTTCTCCTAATGATACTCCAAGAATGGTAAGCACTTCTATTACCACAACAACTTCATCCATTTGTCCTTTTTAACTATTCCTCTTTCCTCCGTTCGAGTATGAATATTCACACACTAAACACTCTCAAAAAATAAGCTCAGTAATTTAAGTGCATCATGCCATCACCTAATACCCTTAAGTCACTTGTGGGCCCCCCTCCCTACCATGCAGACACTTTACACCAATGCGGTATCTAGGGACACACAATATCTCTTATTTTCTTCAACATCACTTTATTACTTCTCACTTTTTACCTGCCTGTGCAGTCCTGGATCTTGTGGGGGAATTCCCAGATATCTGATATCTTTACATCTGGTCATGCTACTTCCACTCTTAAATATCGGTATCCATGAGACTTCCTCACTCACATATATTCTCCTTCTAAATATACATAATCTATTTTATGCACTTTGCTAATCACAAATCAAGTTTTTTACCACCCTCCCAGGCTTCTTGGCTCAAAGCCAACAGCTGCACCCTCCGAAGGGCCACCCTTCCCACAGACCACAAATTTTCTAAGCACAGGCTGGCCTCTGCAGTCTGTTGTGGTGAATGGTCCTTACTCATCTCAGCCTTTAATTTGACTTGTGAGAACTCCCGGTGTTGGCACCAAATAATATGTTGGAAGTCAGAATCCCTCTCAGAGGCGACACATCAGCTGGGTGATTTTTAAGATCTGCCAATTACCAATAAAACTTTACTTACTTAAACAGAGTCAAAAATAAATCAAAGAAAATAGACTTCTCAAGCTTGGATGAGATCGGCAAAGTCTCAACTTTATTGGAGCCAAACAAAGATCTTCAAAGAAAACTTCTCAGAAAAATGTCCTCACCATCAATGTCAGCAAAACAACCAGGTGTGGTGCAGTTGAGTGCACAAAGTCTCAGTCAGGCTATCCCTATTTATGCTCTGGCACCTGTTGGGTACCTCCTTTTCTTAATTTACATAGCTTAGCTATAATTTACAATTATTTCTAAGTTCAAGATTCTAATCCCCTCCTACTTACTTTACATAGCCCCTCCCAGTTTTCTATTATTTTCAGGTTTTTTACTTATACCTCCAATTTCCTCTTTCCTTTTATGGTTTAAGTCTATATTAAAAAAACTGCTGCTACATAAGCCTGACTCTTCCTGAAACTTGCATACTTTGCTGCTGACCCTCAAGAGAACTGTATGTGTGTGTTGTGTGTTCTTGTGGATTATTTTTCTTCACTTCTCTCACTTCATAAGGTAAGCTTTAATAATTATTTCTTTTCCTGATTCTATTTTTCCATAAATGCTTGCTATTGTTCAGTGCCTTTGTAAATGTTTGCTATTGTTCAGTGCTATTTTAGATTATTAGATTACATGTAATTATTGATAATTAGATCATAGATGATTAGATTACAGGTGATTGAATTACATATAATTATGTCATAGTGCTTGCAACTATCTGTCACATATTATTTGTACTAGTCATTCAGTAGACTGGTCCAAGCCTTGCTTAATTTGATACTCTCTTATCTACTCTTTGTTTTCAGATCCCATTAGTTCTAAAAACACAAGGCCTTTGGGCTGCATATTGTTCATCAGCTCAATCAGATTCTAAGGCCACTTCCACACAAGGAGCTTATCTTGAGTTCACCATCTGCCATGATGTGACCATAGAGGTCATTCCCGAGTTTCTCCCTTGCCATGATGCAACCACAAAGGTCGTTTCCGAGTTTTGCCTGCCATGATGCAACCACAGAGGTCGTTCCCAAGTTCTCACACCTGCCATGATGCAACCACGGAGGTCGTCCCCGAGTTCCACGCCTGCCGTGATGTGATACTATGACCATGGAGGAAGTTCATTAACTTTTTTCACTGCCTTGGTCATCTGTTCATCCTAAGCGCCATGGCCCAGGTCTGCCAGTGCTCCATAATCTAGGTCCATCATTGCACCAGGACCTTCTGCTTTACTGCTCAGGTCTTACAGTGCTGCATAGTCTGGGGCCACTGCCACGTCGGGACCTTCTGTTTCACTGCCCAGCTCTGCCAATGCTTCATGGCCCAGGTCCTCCTGTGCTGCATGGTCTGGGGCCACCGCCATGCCAGGACCTTCTGCTCCACTGTCCAGGTCTGCCTATGCTTCATGGCCCAGGTCACCCTTCCAGCTCCAGTCCCGCTTCATGGGCCTGGACCTCCGTCCCACCCCTAAGACTACCAGCACCGTTCCACCACCGTCACAAACTTTTTGTTGGTTTTAGGTGGAGTATTCTTTGAGGGCCTGAGGAGCCACTAATAGAGGGGGGTTATGTAACACATGTTTTGTGTTTTGTCTTTTGTTTTGTGTTTGGTTTTCTATGTCTTATATTTTGACAAGTTTCTTGTGTCTGGCTTCCCCTGCCCCCATGTCCTCCTGCCTTCTGTATGTCATGTTATTGGTTATGCTGTCATGTGTCATTCTGTCCCTATTTTCCTTGGTTGTTCTTAGCACTTAACACACATGGAACACACAACACTCATTGCACATTTCACACTTGCACATTTGTACCATGTTTACTTCAATTACACATTTCATACTTGGCACATCTGTACATATTTGTCTATACTTTTTACTTCAATTGCACATTTCACACACATCTGTACATACAATCTGTCTATACTGTTTACTTCAATTGTACATACAAATTGTATATATTGTATACTTCAATTGCACATTCTCACACTTGCACATCTGTACATACAAATTGCCTATATTTGTATATGTATATTTCAACTGCACATTTCAACCTGTACATGTGTACATACAATTTTTGCCTATATAGTATCATTCTGTAACACTGTGGAGCTTCTGTCACTAAAACAAATTCCTTGCATGCGAAAACATGCCTGGCAATAAAGCTATTTCTGATTCTGAATAGTCATGTGTACTTGTTCTGGTTTGTTATTGGCTTCTTGTGTGTATTTAACCCTGAGTGTTTCCCATGTTCTTGGTTGGTTGTTGTCCCTTTATGGCTGTTTTGTGTGTTTTTCATCTTGTCTCGTCATTGCCTTGCCCAGGATTACTTTGTGCTTTGTTTAAAATCTTCATCTGCATTTGGATCCTCTGCCTCTTTGTTCTACGCACGTGACACCCTGATGTCCATGAGTAAATTTCGGGAGAGATAATTGTTATGGCTGAATGTTTGATAGAAAGTCTAGTAAGAACAAGTTGTTTATGAATAAATACTTAATTATATATTAATGAATTGGGACAACAGTCATATGAGTTGATTTTGTAATATATTTAAGAAATTATAATCTTTTTTGAAAAATGCGAGGTGTTTGTGTCATGGTCATTTTGGTGGGCCTAGGGGTGAAGCAAGGTCAGAAATATTAGATGAAGCAAGCTAAACACCTAATGGCAAAGCTGGCAAACCAGACTTGCAAACTTGTAAGTCCCTTTCGAGGGAACTTGATGCTGCTTCAGGGCTGACGCTATGGGAACGCTTCTGTGAGGAAGTTGTGTCTGAAGCTCTGTGTATGTGTGTCAATTGTTTGTCCTGTCTGTCAAGTGCAGGGAGAGAAAAATATATATTTTTTAGGGAAAGCTAGGCGAGAAAAACAATAACATGTTGCAATCTAAGTATTTTAACAGATGTGTGCATCTGTGCCCCCAGCTTTATCACGGGGGACAACACACACTCTCTTTGCGTTGTTTGTTTGGGAGAGAAGCATGCCCGGTCAGCTCTCAAGGGAGAAAGCTGCGTGCATTGTGAGGGATTCCCTCCCTCCTCTCACCTACATCGCCTGCATGGAGGAAACCTGCATTCCATCCAAGCATTGTAGGACTACTTCAGCCCTTGTGGGTACGGCCTACATGGCAGCAGGCCAAGCTCGTGCGGCCCTGCACACATGACAGTTTTGCAGGCCTACCAGGCTGACCTGCTGACCGAGCTTGACGGTGGCCAGGGGTTGGGACCTCAGGTGGTATCTGAGCTCCACAGAGCCACTGACTTTGTGCTCCGTGCCACAAAGATGACGGCCTGCTCCATAGGCCATGCAATGGCAGCGCTGGTTGCCACGGAGAGGCACCTGTGGCTCAATTTAACTGATATTAAAGATAAGAACAAGTCCTCTCTCCTGGATGCCCCAGTATCACCTCAGGGATTGTTCGGCGGCGCAGTGAGTACTGTTGTCAGCAGGCACCAGGAGGTAAAATGCAAGTCGGCGGCGTTCAGGGAGTTTCTTCCTTGTCGCGGCAAGCAGCCTGGGTCATCTTCCAGCCACACCCAACCCCCTTCTAGCTCACTCAGGGCAGTAAGGAGGGTTAGTGTGGCTGCCCGTGCCCCCATCTAAGACTAGGGAGGCCGGTCGGCATACACGGGCCCAAACCCAATGCCTGAGGGCTGGGGTTCCTAGGAGTGTCCATTCAGGAAGGCTCCCCTTACTGCCTGCCCTGCTGCCTCCGGCATTTTGGGGATCAGTAGGGTCTGTGCCTGCTCCTCTCTCTTGAATGGATCTCCCTGTGTTAGCACCTGCCAGTTCGCTGTTTCAGGGCACTCAGGAGGTATGCGCGAGGTTGACACCACTATCATACAACCAGGCAGTGTGGAAACTTCTGCCAGGTGTGTCTCAGTGGGTCCTTTGTACTGTAGAAAAGGCTACAGGATCCAGTTCTCCTCCCGTCCGCTGTGTTTTCAGGGTGTCTTGCCCACGATCGTTGGCAGGCACCAGGCGGTGTTCCTCCAAAAGGAACTTCTCTTGTTCCTGAGGAAAGGGGCCATAGAGCATGTTCCCCTCCCTGAGCGGGACTCTGGCTTTACAGCCGATATATCGTTGTTCCCAAGAAGGACGGGGGGCTGCGTCCGATTTTGGATCTGCGGCTCTGAACTGTACTCTGAAGACTTACAGGTTCAGGATGCTAAAGCTCAAGGTTATCATGTCCCAAAAAAGGTGACTGAGACTCTACTGAATGCTAGGGCTCCCTCCACTAGGAAGCTATATGCTCTGAAGTGGAGGTTTTTTCGCCTCTGGTGTGATGAACACTGTCAGGATCCAGTTCACTGAACGGACAGTACAGTGTTGGAGTTCCTGCAGTCTTGTTTTTCTCGGGGCCTGTCCCCCTCTACTTTAAAGGTGTACGTGGCCGCCATAGCTGTGAACCACTAGCCTGTCCTCGGGGCCTCCTTGGGTAGGCGCCCTCTGGTCTCTTGCTTTCTGCGTGTTGTCAGGCAGCTGAGGACTTCCTGCAGACCATGCCCTCCTTCCTGGGACCTCTCTGTGGTCCTGGTGGGGTTGCTGGAAACCCCTTGAGCCCATGGAGTCAGCCTCTGAGAAGTTTCTGACCCTGAAGTTGGCTCTGCTTCTAGCCTTGGCCTCTCTCAAAAGAGTGAGGGATTTGCAGGCCTTGTTGATCGCCCCCCGCCTGCCTACATTTTTTCCCCTGGCATGTCCAAGGCTATTCTGCACCCCAGGGCAAGATATGTTCCTAAGGTGCCCAGGATGGCTGGCTGTCCAGTCATACTGCGGGCCTACTGTCCCCCGCCCCATGAGTCAGTGGTACAGGAGAGGCTGCATTTGCTTTGCCCAGTAAGGGCCTTGAGGACTTATGTCCACTGCTCTCTGGAGTAACTCCTGCACTCTTTTTGTCTGTTTTGGGGGCCGGAATAAGGGTAATCCGGTTTCCAGGTAGTGCCTGGTGCACTGGGTGGTGGAGGCCATTAGCTCAGGCCTATGAGGTGCATGGTCTTGCCTCACCTCTTGGCATCAGTGCTCACTCCACTAGGAGTATTACCTCGTCCAGTGCCTTGGCCAGGGGTGTCCCCTTTATGATATTTTTGCTGTGGCAGGTTGGTCATCTCCGCACACCTTTATCAGGTTCTATAACCTGTACTTGGACCACACTCCAGTGTCCCAGGTCCTGCAGGGCCATTGATGGTCTGTTCCCAGTCTGCTCATGCTCTCTCACAGCCTCTGGCACAGTCATCGACCGGTGCGTGGCAGCGTGGGTAGTGGTGTTCCCATAGCGTCAGCGTGGAGACAGCGTGGAGTTCCCTCGAAAGGGAACTACACCAGGTTACGTATGTAACCCGGTTCCCTGAGAAGGGAACAAGATGCTGCATCGATGGCCATGCCCCGGGCGTCCTCTCGCACTTCTTTCAGACAAGTAAAAGCTGGAGTAATGTGACGTAGATGCCCTTATATGGTCTTACTGGCCTGTAATCACTTCGTCACGTGTCCTTCCCGAGCCATTAAATTGGTGTGTTTGCACACAGAGCTTCAGACACAACTTCCTCACAGAAGTGTTCCCATAGCGTCAGCCCTGATGCAGCATCTCGTTCCCTTCTCAGGGAACCAATAGAGACAATCATAGCTTTATCAGACAAAAAATCAAGAGGGTAACAAAGGCACAGTGTTTGCAATACAAAGGCAATCACAAAGAGATTGGTGATCAGAAAGCAAATACATATACAAGAGGCTTAAATAAATAGTCACATGTCAGAGAAACAATGGGGCTGGCTAGACATAAGAAGAAAGACTAGGCAAGGTTAACAAAACTATCTGATGGTCAAAACAGTTTATGCAGTGACAAAAAGAGACAAAAGCAGTTCTTCCAGATTTAAAAACCTCAAAGAGCCAAAACATCAATAGAGGCCCTGAGCACTAAACTTTACTCTGCCAACCCCCATTATATGGGTAAAGGTCACTGCTACCCTGAGTGGAGGGTATTGCAGTGACCTCCAGTTTTCTTGTGCATCACCAGAGCAGCTAGATATCCTTGCTTGATGTTCTGGGTTAAGTATAGAGTGAGCATCATGGGATTGGTAAAGGGGCAAATCTGCATTGTATAATCCTCATCATCCATAGCAATATAATCAAATGTATGCTTATACAAAGAAACACCTTAAACAGAGAAAATCGTAAGGACACAATTGTAAATGTACACAAATGGTTGCCAAATTTGTAATAAGTGTTTACTCAGAAAGTGTCATAGTGAAACAAATGATCAGAACATCTGAATATTAAAAACACTCTCATACCAACATGTGTGTTGAGTACTTAATTATTTTGTAAACGTATGTATAATTATGTGAGCAACATGCTCTGTCCACAATAGCTAAAAATAAGACTTTTCACTGAGACCCATTTCATTAAATAATTTTTTTTTTTAATAAATTCTGTATTTAGTTATCTAAAACCTACCATCTTTCCTATCTGTGTAAGTGATGACCAGTGGAATAACAGTGTTAAAAGTAAATTAAAAAGTACACTTTTTTGAAAAAGAAAAACGTGCATTTGTCTGTGTGTTAAACCTAGACATGCCTTTACATTATGCACATGCAAATGTTTTCCCTTGGATGTGTAGTGCTGCAAAAACAAAAATAAAAACTAATACTAAAAGAAAAAAAAGAAAAAAGAATATTACAAAAGGAAGCAATTATTGTGTGATATTTAATCGTCTCTTTATGTCAGCATCAACTGCATGTTAACAATGAATAGAAAATTATATTATAATGACATTTAAATAACCATTTTCTATTTATTTTATCTGTTTTCATATGCAACTGTTCTAATATATAAAATATAACAATTACCTATAAGTGGTTAACATATCACCTTTCATAATATTTTTAACTCACAGTGTGTGTGTGTGTGTGTGTGTTAGTGTGTGTGTGTGTGTTTGACACAGTTGATGTTTACATTACACTAGCCAGCAGTAAGGATTGCATTTTATTGTCTTGGACACATACCTGGCATGTCAAAACCTGACCTGTGTGACTGTGACACTTGAACAGCTGTGCATTTCCACATGCACTGACCCAGATTAGCCTTCTCGTCCCTTCCTTATTGGCCCTTATAACATTTTATATCACAACTTTTCAAGCAGGTTTTTTTTATTAAAAACAAACTACTAGTAGTAATTTAAATTCCCATAACCATGACATGATGAATGGATAAATGCTGTAAATGCATCACCACAAATATTTTGTTCACATTAATATGGTCTTTCTTTGTCCAAAAACACAATGACAATTCAGACAAACCAGAAAAGATGGGTTTAGTTTGCGAATGGAATTCTTACCGCTGATTTGGTACAGCAGGCTGCAGCAGAAGAAAGTCAATTTCTGTGTATGAATGTGCAAAAATGTATTGTCCTTACTGTGGATTTTTAATATTAATATATTTTATATGGCTTTCTGTCAAATTTCTGGAATTAATTTGGAATTCATAAGCCAGTCTCAAAAGCACAGCTGCAACTAGCTGCACGTATATTTATAAGATACTATATATTTTCTTAGGTAACTTAGCAAGAATAGCGCTGAAAGAGGAAATCAAGCAGCTGAAAGCTCCTACGCTGAACAAAAGAATGTACTAAAAACTTTTTTATAGCCTTTCTCTTTTTTCTCATTTTTAGTTAAATATTTTAAAATGTTAATTAAATCATCTCAGATCATTTCATAGTTACCTATTCAATGCTCAAAGTAAAGATTCAAATTCAAATTTAAATTACATTTATTTGTACAGCACTTTTAACAATTCCCATTGTCTCAAAGCAGCTTTACAGAAGTATGGAAACAGAAGAGATAGAAAAAATAAATAAATATATAATAATAATAAGAAGAAAAAATAAGGATAAAAATAAATAAATGAATAAACCCAATTAAAATACTATATATCTATCCATATCCCTAAGATCATTCATACTGTGGATTTTTGAAGTAATTGTTTATTAAATTAATAATATCAGACAATGAAATAAATGCATATTAATCCATTGTTAAATATGCTGACAATAAAAACTGATTAATTTTACTCCAGTAAAATTACTCCCAGTTTATAGGCCATAAGGTGAACTAGGAAAAAGTGGCTAGAAAGTGATTTTCGTTCCCACGTCTGGGCACTACTTTTTAAATGCATTTTTGCATAGACAACACCCTTTTGGACTTTATGTTAAAAGTTCTCCACAAAAAATGCTGCTGTGTTTTGTCACAATCCATAAATGTGTATAATTGTGGAAAAAAAAAACGAAAATCTTATGCTGCTGGCTTTGCTTATAACTTTATTTATTTTCATTTTAGCAACATAAAATCTCTCTCAAATTGACCTTTATACATGTACCTAAACATTTGAGAAAGGTATTGGTGCAGTAAACACTCAAGTGTGAATGTAGACCATAGAATATGGCAAATTTGTAGGAAATATGCTTTAATTTCATGGATTGGCACCAAGCAGCACACTTTGTCCCAAGTTTTCTGAAATCACTCAAAATGCGACCCCCCCCCTTAAACGAATAATGCAAAAAATGAACAATTCCACAACAGATTCATTACAACTAAAAATAAGCTTAAAATAATGCACAGCACATCTTTACTCATAAGTATCATCATCAGAGCCATCATCCCATGTAGCTCTTTCCTCCGTTTCCTTTGAAACATTTGCACAATTTTGGCAACGACAAAAATCAGTTCAAGAAAGTCTTGCAGACACACAGGAACGTCTTCCAGTCTCACATTTGCCTTGCTTGCAACTGCAGTGGACTACCTGCAAAACACTTTCAGGTGCAGGATTTCTAGTCATCCAGGTCACTGTTAACTCCCCATCCTTGAGGTGCCATCCTTTGCCAATGGGTGAAGGGGCACACATTATACCTTTCAGAGAATGTCTCATTATGGCTGCTTGGTAGTTTGCCCTTTTGCAGTGTTGGTGCAGGGCATCACTTGTCGGGGGCATGGATAGTTCTGGTAAAGCCGATGATGCCATGCAGAATGCTTTGTACCTTGCATCATTCACATTTTTGGCAGATGACTGGCCATAAAGGTGGCACACATATTTGCAAAGTATGTTAAAGGTAGACTGGTCCAGATTAAAACTTTTACCCAGATTTGTAAATGCATTTAGGTATTCCTCTTTCTCACAAGCAACAGAAAATGCCTTTCTTTTGCCTTTGCCATAAAAGGCAATTGTAGAGTCACAACCTGAAAAGGTATGGATCCCAATAAGTGCCAAACACACACTGGTGCCAAGAGCTGATGACACCTTAGCCAAATCAATGATCCTCGTTTTGTTGCCAACCCCTGTGAAAAGATACAACCTACATGGTAAATCTGGCTGCAGACTTAAAGCAATCACTGCCACATCAGTATCAGGGCTCTTGATGACTACAGTTTGATGTTCATTGGCAGCATGTTGTGCATGTAAAAACAACCTGGTGTCACATTCCTCATGATCACATGTCAGATCTTCAACAGCACTGAGAGTTTGTATACGGTGCATTACAGACACACAGTGACACAGGTCTCCATGTGCGATGTACAAGCTTAAGTCCTTGCCCACAGTGGTAAGATCAGCATCTCACCACGCAAGATAGAGAAATTCTGACAGTGCCCCTTTGTTTGTTCCATCTGATAGAAACTTTTTCCATTGTGTTTGTGTCTTCTGATCACATCCATAAATTTTCACCAGTTGTGTAGCACCAGCAGCTCTATGTGAAAGTTCTAGATTTTTAATACTCATTTCCGGATACTGGTCAATCACAAAGTCTATCCGTGTACAGTTGTGCTTCAAAGCAAGCTTGACTATGTACTGCAGTATGGTGTCGGCGAGCTCTCCAAAGGTACTTGGTATGGACTGAAGGGCTTGAATGACTGCCATACCATCAAAGAGAATAGCGCCATGTTCTGGAACTTTGTCAACCAAACATTCTCCACCTTTGGTTTCCAATAAATCCATCAGAGCTGATTTGTTTGTTTTAGCAAGTGAACCATCAGCACTGGCTAAAGGATATGACACAGTTCCCAAGGAATAGGACAGAATTTCCCGCAGCTCTATCTTTCTACTTTGACCTACGACGAGTAGTCTGGAGAATAGCTTCTTGTTGGCACGCAGAATAGGCTTCACCTTAAGACATCCTTGCCGGCTGTCGATGTCTTCTTTGTCTTTGCTTGGTCACTGAAGGTCTTCAGTTTTTGTGTTTTAATGGGAGCAAATACATCAACTGATTGTGTTATCAGTCTTTGGTCCATAAACTCTCTGACAGCATTTTCCCCCTTTTCCGGAGCTGTGAGCAAATCCCTCATGATTTCTTCAGCTCCGACTGTCCCAGAGCTAAAACACAATGCTATCTTGGTGTGTGTTAAATGGATTCAGCATGCAATCTAGGGTGGAAATTATTGTAACTATTGTAGTTGACATCGAAGGTTGGCTCATTTCTGAAAAGAAAACACAGAAAAGATTATATATGATATTACTTTTTTGCCATAACTATTTCACACTGGCTTCCATTTTAAATATACAATACTATAATTGGTAATAAACATTAATTGTTCATTCACCCTTCACAAACCACTACACATTTGATCATATTGAATTACTGTGAATTACTGAGTTGTGCAGTCAAAACTGTGTTTACAGACAAATATACAGCAACTTTCAGCAACTGGCCTGTAAATAAATATTATATATCATACATTACAAAATGAGATTGTAAATAAAAACATTATATAAAAACAGTTAACCGTTAAACAATATTGAGTATTTTGGTTGTAGCTGTATGCAAAACAATAAATAATTTGTAAACATTACATAAATTATGTAATTGTAATCTAAATTTAGCCATGGTATAGCATATAGCATAAAACTTTAAAGTTAAAACTTTTGTGTGTGTGTGTGTACCCACCTGCACACAATGTTTCTGCCTGTGAAAGATGGTCCTTGTCGTTTGCCTGCCACAGTAATGTACTTGTCCATTTTCTTACAAATTATGCACAAGGCAGGAAGCACAGGACCTGCACAAGCTATTGGAAGGCCCGTCATGGACCTAAGTTTCTTTTTAGGACATTCAGTTGTTGAGGTACTACGACTCAATGACACAGACTGGTCTTTGTGAGCATCTTGAATTTCAGGATGCTGTATGACACGTTTCTCTGCCACATCCAGGTGCTTTTTGTCAATGAAACGCCTGTAGCAAGTGGAATGAAATCCAGCGTCTTCTGGAACATTTTCAAATTCAATTTCTAGACAATGTTTGTATGTTTCTGCTCTTCTCTGATTCTCACCATGCAAACCAAGCCACCGTTTGACGTTATTTCTGTATGTTTCCCATTGTGTGTATGTAAAATTCTTCGTTTCTTCTTTCTTTATGGACGCGAGATGCATATAGCATTGTTTATAATCCTTTTTACGGAGTTTAGAATGAGGTCTGACCGTAATTTCTTGGATTCATAGGTCCAAAAAGCGGCCATCTTATTGGTTGTGCTTCCTACATGTGACGCGAAGCTGAATCACTCATGATCAAAATATGATTACGCGATGAAGGAACTATTGGCGACTTTAAACACTAATAAAAAATAAACTGCAGGATTATACATGGAGAACTTTTATTTTCTCGCACAAAACCAATAGCTCTTTTTATTGGAATGAAAAGAATTTAGTGCCCCATATATGGGAACAGGATGAAACGAAAAACGGCTTCACCTTACGGTTTATTAGAGCAGTTGGAACCAATCAGAATATACTAATTCAGCATGCTTTGTTCTGCCTGACAGGTCCAATGTTAAATTCAATAAATGATTTTAACCTTTTTTGTTTTCTCCTTGTAGGTCTGCAATAACAGCAGGATTATTGTTAGATGGTCTACAAATAAGCCACAGGATGCATCTCGAAAAAAAGAGTCAATGCATCCTGATATAAATTTAGTTTATCATAACCATCCACCTGCCACAGATAGTTTGGTCCAACTAGATCGTCAAACAAATCTACGAAGTGTTCTCTGCGCTGTCCCTTATGGGTCAAGTGTGTGCAGCAACCGCATAATGTCATCACGTTTAACTAGTGTTTCTGCTGAAGTGCTAACCACGTTGTCCAGTAACCAAACAAATGTCCTGGTCCATGAAACTCTGCTTTTATAAGAATTCCTTACATTGTTTAATCTGGGATAGTTTTGTCTTCACAACATACCTGTATTCAATAGGGTGTTTTTAGAGATTGCAAACTAATCTTTATGTAATGAAATGCTATCAGCATATTAAAAATCATGGCATATGAATGTTCTTCCATTGCTTGCTTGACAGTGGAAATTGTCATTTTCTTGGATTCAACATGATGCAGAACTTCACACATGAACAAGAAACTAAATTATATACACTATTTCCTACTGCTTGTAAATCTTAAGTGACAGATATATTGTCCGATCATCAGTACCAATTCTATTCGCAAACGATGCCTGCCTTTTCTGGTTTGTCTGAATAATTGTTGTGTTTTTGTATTTGTTTTGGTTTTTGGATTACTTATTTTGTATTCAGATTTGTTATTTTGTTTTCTAAATTATGTGTTTTTTGATTTATTTTAATTTATTTTATTTTTTTGTTGTTTTCAGATTTATTTTGTTTTGCAAAATAAGACCACAAATTAACAACATTCAATCACACATTCAATTATGGCATGAATATCAAAATTGCTATGAGTAGGGTTGCAGTGTAATATTCATTTTGGAGAGTGGTTTTGGAAAGTTGAAAAAAGTGTGTATGTGTGTCTCAGCAGCAGTTTATCTTTTATTGTTTGATAACCAGGCAAGAAAAAGGGAGACAGATGGGATATCTCATCGTAACTCACTGCTGACCTTTTCCTCTGATGATACATTACAGTACAGTACAACACCACAGTTCACTCTGTGTGTGTGTGTGTCTGTGTGTGTGTGATTTTGCACACACAAAAATATGACATGACTGATGCTGACCTTTGCTTGATACTTCAGGAAGCATGAATGCATGTACGTGTGTGTGTATGTGTGTGTGTGAGAGCAGGCTGAGATGTGTAGAATGTCTGTGTCAGATTTGAAATGACACATCATGTTGATCGGCACTTCTCCATTCCTCAGTCATCTTCTCACTCTCTAAGATCCTGTTGAACAATCCAGATAGAAACTCCACTGCTGTCTCTCCTAGACACTTCCACAGGTATGTCATCTGGACCAAAAGCCTTTCCACTCTTGATTTGTCTCAGAGCCTTCCTCACCTCATACTTTCTAATATTTTCTATTCCTTGCTCTTTAATATTCACCTCTTTCTTTTGTCTTTCCCTGTCATTATCCTCATTCATCAGATACTCAAAATACTCCTTCCATCTTCCCTGCACTTCTCCTCACCTGTTAGCACTTTTACATCCCTATCTTTAATCACCCTTATCTGTTGTACATCCTTCCCATCTCCCTGTCTCGCTAATCTGTACAAGTTCTTCTCACCTTCCCTCATGTCTAACCTTGCATGCAACTCATTGTATTCTTTCTGTTTGGCCTTTGCCACATTCCTCTTCACTCTGTGCTGCGATTCTTTATAATCCTGTCTACTTCGTCAGTCCATTAGGAAAACAATGTAGAGAGTTTGTATAATAGTATGAGCAATAGAAACAGATTTGTATGGCTATAACAGCAGTGTACTAAAAAATAGACATAAATAAACCAAGTGAATATATCTCAAAAATCTGAAAGAGTAAATTAGTAAATGTAAACAGTGAGTTGTAAGATGCAAATATTCAAATCTATGTAAACATTTTGAGTACTGAGTATGAATACATTTGAAAGGTGCAAGGCAGATAGCAGAAGGATGACAGTAGCGCAAAAAGAATGTAATGTATATAGTGGAACATATAGTGGATATATACAGAGAGTATAAAGTGTCTTGTGTGCCATGAAGAAGTGTGTAGTGAGCTGTTTTCTTTTTTTTTAAGTTCAGTAGTTGGAAGAGAAGGAAGGTAATGGACAGAGCTTAACATCCTGGAAGCTTGATGGATGAAGCTGTTTGAGAGTCTTGTGGAGCGAGCCTGGAGACTCCGGTACCTTCTTCCTGAAGACAGCCAGCTGAATTGGAGGTTTGACGGGTGTGAGCTTTCAGCAGAGAAGGAGCACATGATGTGATGTAGACTCTTGCCTTCCTCAGTTTGCAGATGAAGTAGACTGAGGTGTGACTGAGGTTTCTTGGCCAGTGATCTTGATCTTAGATGTTTTTCCACCGACCCGTACTTTCTGTGGTCTCTCTGATATAAAGTCCAGTACCCAGTTACAGAAAAGTGAGTTAAGTCCCAGGTGTCTCAGTTTGTTTATTAGCTGCTAGGGGATGATTGTGTTAAACGCACATAGGAGTCTTTGGTGTCCAGGTGTGTAAGAGCTGGATGGAGAGCTGCTGAGATGGCATCCTCCAAGGACCTGTTGGTTCTGTATGCAAACTGGAACGGCTCATGGGCGGGAGGAAGAATGGATTATATACGCTGCATGACCATGTCTCTCGAAGCACTTCATAATGATGGGGGTCAGACCAACAGGCCGGTAGTTATTGTGGCTTGATGGGTGCGGCTTCTTTGGGAAGGGAATCATTGTGGTTGCCTTGTAGAACTGTAGAACTCGACCAGGTATGTTGTCTGGTTTAGCTGCTTTGCATGGGTTGGTTCTCAGGAGGATCTTTTCCATGCTGACTGGGGTCAGACATATAGCCTGCTCTTGTGGGAGAGGTGTGATCTAGAGCGCTGCATTGGGATTGGGCTCCCACGGGACCCGCGGGACCCAACGCAAATCTCGCGGGAGCGGGCGGTTTCACCTTTGCCCCGGGCGGGAGTGGGCGGTCAGAAAATTTAGCGGGAGATCCACGGGACCCGGTGGGATTTGGCGTGTAGCCTAATAATAAGAATGGAGTCAACACATGACGTTGAGAAGAAGATTAAAGCAGCTGTTTACTTGACAAAAGCAAAGTAAGGCAAGTCAGACATCTGGACACAATTCTCAATTGTCACTGAAAAAATGGGAAAGAGTTAAACTTCGTAAGTTGCAATAAATGTGCAAAAGTGTTAATTTACAACGGACATAAATCTGGCCTGAGGCGACATACCTGCACAGTTCTCAGTGGTCAAAGCAAGCTCTCATTCTCCAATAAAGCACTTCCTGCTCACGTTAAGCAAGATACTGTGGAAAAATGTGTCGCACTTTGCTGTAAAGATATTAGACCGTATGACATTGTTGCCGGGAATGGCTTTGCTGACATTGTTCAGTTCACTTAGCCACTAAATTTGGTACACTTGATGTGAGATGCGTTGCCACATCCAACCACTGTGTCTCGACATATTGAGGAAAAAGCACAGGCTCTGCAGTCGTCAGTGGCAACGGAGATAAAGTCCATCATTGAGACGTATGGGTGTGCCATAACAACGGATATATGGACAGAGGATTACCATAAAACTTCATTCATATCCAGCACCATTCATTACACAAACAATGATTTTGTACTTGTTTCGAGAGTATTGTTTGCGGCTCCATGTTAAAAACAGGTGATAACATTAGAAACTTGCTGTTCCAGAAACTTCGTGCATTTGGAATAGACATGTCACTGCTTGTTGGCCATGTTGTGTTTGTGACTGATCGAAGGAGCCAACATACTTGCTGCCCTGCGTGGGTACACCAGGCTGAACTGCAATGCGCATATACTGAACATCATTCTGTCCAGCGCATTTGCCCCAAACGTGTTGGCCAAGACACCCGAGCTGTCTGAATTGTTCACTAGTACAAAAAAACTGGTGAAATATTTCAAACATTCAGGACTGCAGAACAGCTTGAGGACATCCCTCAAACAATCCATCGAGACCAGGTGGAATTCAAATTATGATATGCTACATTCTATACTGCAACTGCATGATGAAATCTCCACATTGTTGATGGCCAATAACCAGTATGACAAAATTGCACAGATAAATGAAAACTGTTTGAAAACAGTTGTTGCGTTTCTCAAGTTATTTAAAGAGGCTACTAACGACCTTGAGTCCGAAACACCTCTCCAAGCACACCACTTGCGCTCCCATGGTCGGTCAGACTAATCGAACACTGCCAAGCTGCATCCCTCGAGCCTGTGCTCGCCGAAGTTGCCAGGGTGTGTTCTTCACATCTGGAAGGACTGATGAGCACTAGCAGTAAATACCCTCCACATGATCTACAGAATTGCAACGTTCCTGACTCCCAAAATGTGATTGCTACGGATGTTGTGCCCAAATGCAAGAGATGACGTGAATAAAGGTTTGTAATATGAAAGAAGAGTTAAAATTGGCTAGATTGTTTTGACAATTGTTATTTAATTTGTTTGTAGAGATATAAAGCAAAGTTATAGTCTAAATGTATCTGTGAAAAGAATAGATCTTGTATATTAATGTATCTTTCAGTAATTAATGTAGCTAAACATTTGTGAAAAGCGCTATAAAATAAACTTGAATTGACTAGATGGATAATCTTATCCGCATAAAACTTTCTAAGAAAACATGCGTTTAAAAATAGAAATGAAGTACATGCAGTGCATTAGAATAAGTTTAATAAAGTCAAGAAATATAAAGAAATGAATGACAATAAATAAAAATCTTTAAAAGGTAAATTAATAAGATTATAGGACAAACAAAACTCATTTTAATTTTTTTTTTTTTTAGAATTTAATTCAAAGGTGCAAAAGACAGGATCCAAAATATGAAGTTTGACCATGTCCAGGCCACAGCACAGGATGAACCACCACCAGCCAAAAAGCAAAGTTGCTCTGACCGATTTGCAGACTGGGAAGACAGAGCATCCTGCATTTCAGCACCAAAGCTAATCGATGCTGAAATAGCAGATTATCTTGGCACCCGACTCCCAGACAAACCAGATCCAGACAATGTGCTTCAGTGGTGGAAATTTAACAAAGAGCGCTTTCCTGTCCTCTCAAAATTTGCACGTTTTATTTTGAGTATTCCCGCTTTGAGTGCCCCGTCAGAGAGGGCATTCAGTGTGTGTGGGCGGATCTTGGAAGAAAGATGCACAAGTCTGAGACCGCAATCAGTCAGTAATATACTTTTTCTTCATAGTAATATGAAGTAAGCAATGCAAGGCCGAAGACTCAGTTATCAAATGCATTTGTTTGTTAAGTAGGCTTAGGCTACATATATTTTTGTATTTTCTTTTTTTTGTAGTATTTTTTATTTTCTTTTTCAATACAGCCTGTTAAGCTAACTGTGAATATGAAATAGTCTAATGTGAGATTTTCTTGAGGCATTTTATTTATTATATTCGTTTTGTATTTAATTTGTTTAAATTATATAGCATATTTTCTAAGCTCTAAGTTAAAGTTATTTCATATTGGGCTTCTTTTAACTGTTTGTTAACAGTTAATCATTTGGTGCGTGTCTGTGTATCATGCAGTACATTTAAAAAATGAGTTGCCGCTAGTTGTGGTTTTGTTAAAACGGTTAATGTTTTATAATAAAAAACAAATGTTTTTGTCAGTTGTGTTGCTTTGGTTTAGTATTAATTTATCTTATTTAAATGCAATCATGTTTAATTCTGTTATTCTGGACATTAGCCTGAACTAATAATTAGTCTGATCATTTGTATACAATCAAAATTTTCACAAGCTCTGAAGAAAAAATCCGCGGGAGTGGGCGGGAGTGGACACAAACATTGCGGGTGCGGGCGGGAGTGGAACACGCAGCTTGTGGGCGCGGGTGGTCCTGGTCAGAAATTCAGCGGGAGCGGGCGGGTGCGGGTTCATAAAAACAGTCCCGCGCAGGGCTCTAGTGTGATCTTCTGTGCTGTTTTGGGTCTCAAATATTCTCAAATATTCTCAAATTTGTTGAAGCCGTTAAGTAGAGATATGTCACTGTCACAGGTCTGTGGTGTGGGTTTATAGTTTGTTAGCATTTAAATGCCTTGCCAGAGTGTCTCTGGTGTTGTTTAAATGTCCAGATATTTTATTGCTGTATAGTTGTTTTGCTTCCCTAAATCCACGGGACAAGTTGGCTCTTGCTGTGGCTAGGCCTGCAGTATCACCAGCTCTAAAGGCTGTGCCCCTAGCCCTCAGAAGCCAGTGCACTTTTCCTGTTGGCCATGGTTTCTAGTTTGCCTATATATTGATGGTTTTTCTGTGTGACATCATCAGTGCATTTTGAGATGTAAACAGTAACAGCCTCACCTCAATGTCTGTGTTGTTGTTGTAAGTTTATGCTTCCTTGAAGATGGCCACACATGTACTCCTTCTTCCTACTTCCTTCTTGGTTGGTCTGTTGAATCTCAACTTCGGTCTATACTGTACGCAGGTCTGAGTATGATGATGATGTGGTCAGAGAGTCTGAGGTGGGGGAGTGGGAGGCTTTGTATGCTCCTTTGCTGTTTGTGTATGCAATGTCCAATGTATTATTGCCCCTTGTGGGAAAGTCTATGTGCTGATGATGTTTTGGTACAAAAGAATTTAAATCTGCATGATTAAAGTCTCCAGCACTGAAGAGAAATCCATACGGTATGCTGTTTGTTGCTCGCTGATAGCCTGGTAAAGTTCAATGAGTGCCTCAATTCAATCGCTGTTGTTAGCTCTGGGGGGATGTAAACAGTGATGCGTAAAATCACTGTAAATTCCCTTGTTGGGTAGAAGGGTCATCACTTGTGTCATCACAGTGTTTATGAGCACCAATCATCACTGAAATAAACACAAATTCCCCCACCGTGAGTTTTTCCTCCCTCAAAACAGACCAGGGGTCTCATTTATAAAGCGTGTATGCACAAAACGGGGCTGGAAACGTGCGTACGCCAGTTTTCGCGCAAAGGTTGTGATCTATAAAAAACAAACTTGACAGGAAAATGTGCGCACCTTTAAGCAAACTTTGAGATGTGCATACGCACATTCTGGAGACAAAGGGAATTGGCAACACAGATGGTGAGGTCGTGAACTGAAGTTAGATTGTAGAAAATACATGTTAGAAGAACGATTAAAAGAATTAATGACATTTATTTTTCACCCCATTTCATACGTTATATCCACATTATCATGAGGATTAAATCCAACAGTGTTATTTGTGCCGATTGTTTTAGGCTATATACATCTAGTGAAATCCAAACTAATTCAAATTGTATTAAAAATAAAATAATAATAATAATAATCAGCGCTACTCCGTCCAGGGTGTATCCTGCCTTGATGCCCAATGACGCCTGAGGATAGGCACAGGCTCCCCGTGACCCGAGTAGTTCGGATAAGCGGTAGAAGATGAATGAATGAATGAATGAATAATCAGCGCTGCCTTACAGTCACATTGTCCACAACGGAAGCGCAGGAGGAGAAGGCGCGACTACATGTGATACAAAATAGCATGAAATACCCTTTTATTAGAGAACTGCAGAACACAGTGTAAAAACGAAATATTTTCCTTAATGTACATATATCATAAAATGTCAAAGTCTGCAAATACAGTCATGAAGCACAATCGCTACTCATCATCGGTCCTAACTATTACGGTGTTCATTACAAAACCATCATGAAGAAGCATGTGTTCACTATAACATTTTCGTCTTAAATTTTCACCCACAAATTAATTCTGTGATTTTGTCAAGGTGTTAACGATCAGTCTAATTGCTAGAAACATATAAATCCTCCGGTGACCCGGGTATGTAATGCTTCATGATGGCACTCCTGGCACTGTTGGAGGATTACGCCAATGGCAGAATAAGGAGAGAACGAGTTTTCAGGGACCATGATGATTTCCTGGCTAATAAGCCGATTTAGATTCCCTAGAGCTGTGCTCTTAGATCTATGTGTTGAATTGGGTCCAGTATTAGAAAGGGCAACACGCCGGATCCATACCATCCCAGTCCACATACAAGTCCTCACCACTCTGGGGTTCTTGGCGACCGGCTGTTTCCAGCTCGAATTGGCAGACAGGTAAATTATTTATATAAAAAAAAAACTATAAGTAATCCTCAACTTTGTCTCTAAGACCTTTTTGTATATGAAATAATTCTATTGGAATCTATCATCTCACCCTATAGGTCTGGTATATCACAGCCGTCCCTGAGTGCCATAATATCTGTAGTTTTGAATGGTATACTTAATATGGGTAGTCGATACATCAGGTTCCCCTACACTGTGCGAGAACAGGCCGAAATTAAAATGCAATTTGCAGCAATGTTTGGTTTCCCAAATGTAATCGGTGCAATTGACTGCGCTCATGTTGCTATAAGGGCACCATCTGAAAATGAATTTGTTTATGTCAATAGAAAGCATGTGCATTCTATTAATGTGCAAATCATATGTGACTCCAACATGACCCTCACAAACATTGTGGCACGCTGGCCTGGTTCAACACATGATTCCTTTATCTTGACACATAACAGTGTAGGGAACAGACTAAATGCAGTACGTGATGGCTGGCTTCTTGGTGAGTTTAACAATATTAAAAAGTAGAAACTGTAACAATTTTGTTTTTAATATAATTATAACAATGTTGCTTTTAATATAATTATAACCTGCAGGCGACAATGGCTACCCCCTGAGACGCTGAATCCTCAACCCATTTTTAAACCTGCAGAGTGCAGAGAAAACTCATTATAACGAGGTCCACTCTCGTGCCCGCGCAGTGATTTGCATTGACTATTTATGGTTAAAAATGGGCGTGTACAGGGTGGGATTTCACGTACGCACATCTGTGCGGGTGATCTGTGATTTATAAAGGGAACATTGCTTAGAGGTGTGCGTACGCACGGTTATATAAATCGGAATTTTTTTTGCCGTACGCCATTTTTGGCTTTTGGGCGTACGTAAACTTTTAGTAGGGATCCTCCGCACCCAGGTCAGCACGGTAGCATGTTATCCCAGCTACCTGGAGAGCGGAGTCTGGTTTGTTGTCATTTAACCATGTCTCATTTAAAGATAGGGTCTCCGTTGTTTGAGAAATGCTTCAGAAAAGAGCCGGGACGACAAACAAAACAAAAATCAAAACAAACGTGTAGAAAATGAGCAGAAAGGGGCGTGTCTTGTCAATATGGGCGGAGAGAGTGTTCAGTGTGCATGTGTGACAGCACATTTTGCATAAGCAATTTTAATATTGACAGGGAGGATAAAAACAAAGAAAGAAAGTGAAGAAAGACTTACGTTAAGGCAAGAAGTAGTACCTGTGTTAATATAGGATCAGCTTTCCAGCGCTGGAGAGAACTGAAGGAGCGGGAAGTTGGCCGCATTTTCACAGATTCGAAATTCCCGAGTCAATAACTTTGTGTTACCACACAAATAACACCTCATTTCTATCGTAGTAATGTAGAGAGGCAGCTACAACCACATTTTGCTAGTAACAGCGTTTAGCTCAGGAGTTTTTGACCCAGGAAACTCGAATCTGTGAATATGTGGCCAACTTTACTTAAGACGCAGTGGTCGTTTTTTTCCTTCTTGTTATCGTGAGTAACATTGGTTTTGCTTTGTTTCACAGAACTAATATATTCTGTCCTTTGCATGATTATGCTTGTGTGTCATTTTTGCTTGTTTGTTTATCTGCAATCGTATTGTTCTTCCCTTCAGCTATGATAAAGACACATTTCTTTCCATTAGTTGCTTTGGTTACGTATGTGTGTGTGGGCTGAGCTATCAATACAGGGGTGGGACCCATTTGGGTTAGGTTTGTGTTTGTTTTGGAGATTTCAAATGTCAACATTGGCTTTCAAACAACGGAGACCCCACCTTTAACTTTACCTTCCTTCTCTCCATCATCTCTACCTTTACCTGTCATTGTAGCAATGTTAAATCCCTATTCTCAGACCTATACTCCTGCCTTTCCTCTTCTTTCTCTGCCTATGAACACTTTCCTCTTCTTCCTCGACCAACAGTTGCCCAATTTCTGCCAACACCTTGTGGATCGACAGTGGCAGTGGCGCTCATTGTTAACCCGGGCCTCGACTGATCCAGTATGGAATTCACTCTGACAACATGCATGTTTTAATTTGACGCGTTTTTTGCCGGATGCTCTTCCTGAGGCAACCCCCTCTATTTATTCTGGCTTGGTAAACATCTGAATGCTAAGCAAGCAATTGTACAAAGGTCAGCACAATATAATAATAACAATAATATCTTGACTTTGATGGTCCATCCGCACTCAGTAACTGTTCAGGCTTTCTAACATCTGAAAAATAGCAAAAGCCCTAACCCTGATTACACTGCACCTTAAGTTCTCTAAAAAAACATTACAGATGTCTTAAGATAGTCTTCATGACAACATGAATGCTTGTGTGCCCATAGATGGTAGCAAGTCTGAACACATCAAAGTGTGTCCAAGCTCCTGTTATTTTTAACAACTGTGTTGTGGTCACCTTTTTAAATCACCATAAATTTTTATTCTGATTGAGTCTAACTTCGCTTAGACTGGCTATTGCCCATGTGTAGGCATTTTCATGTATTTTTTTCTGTTAGGATATCCCCACAATGATTATCCTTTTAAATAATTACCTTCTTTTAGGAAATCAAAAATTAATAATAAAATAATTTCCTTATTTTTCCTTTGAACACACACACACACCCACACATCATAGGCCCGAGTAATGGCCTGTTTGTGTGTGTGTATGTATGTGCGTGTTTTGAAAAAATGAAATAAATGTAAATTTTTATCACATACAGGTGCTGGTCATATAATTAGAATATCATCAAAAAATGTATTTATTTCACTAATTCCATTCAAAAAGTGAAACTTGTATATTATATTCATTCACTACATACAGACTGATATGTTTCAAATGTTTATTTCTTTTAATTTTGATGATTATAACTGACAACTAAGGAAAATCCCAAATTCAGTATCTCAGAAAATAAGAATATTACTTAAGACCAATACAAAGTAAGGATTTTTAGAAATCTGGGCCAACTGAAAAGTATGAACATGAAAAGTATGAGCATGTACAGCACTCAATACTTAGTTGGGGCTCCTTTTGCATGGATTTTCTATGGGGTTAAGGTCAGGTGAGTTTGCTGACCAATTAAGAACAGGAATCCCATGGTCCAGGTACTGTTAGCTTTGGCTCTGTGTGCAGGTGCAATTCGTTTATAAACATACTGTTACATACAGACAAGGAAGGAAGTGCTAGTTGAAGTGTTTCATGAATAAGTAGGTCTTCAACCGATATTTGAAAATAGCCAGTGATTCAGCTGTCCGGATCCCTAGGAGAAGTTCATTCCACCACCTACATACCAGAACAGAAAAGAGTCTTGTAGTCTACTAACCCTGAGAGACGATGGAACCAGTCGAGCAGTGCTGGTAGATCTGAGGGTGCGGGGTGCAGTGTGAGGAGTGATGAGGGCTTTGAGGTAAGAGGGAGCTGGTCCATTTTTGTCTTTTTAGACAAGCATCAGTGTTTTGAATCTGATGCATGCAGCTCCTGGAAGCCAGTGGAGGGATCGCAGCAGTGGGGTGGTATGCAAGAACTTAGGCAGGTTGAAAACAAACTGTGCAGCTGCATTTTGGATCATTTGCAGAGGATGAATTGCGTTCATAGGTAGACCTGTCAGTAGTGCGTTGCAGTAATCCAGTCTTGAAACTAGATTTGTAAAGTTCGTCGGGGCTAAAGTTTGGGCGGGGCGTGATGTCACCAGAATACTTGGTAGGGTGCCAATACTTTTGGCAAAAAGTGGCTACTGAGGGTTTGGACGTTTCATGTCAATACTGCAGTCATTATGGGATTCTACTTATTATTATACTGCATAGAACACAGGAGAGAAGCCGTGCCTGAGCTCTGCGCACGCTGGGTGTGTGAGAGCTTAGAGGAATTTTAGGAATTCCCCATTCAAGTCTATGGGACGTTCCATTGTCGACTACGGGAAAACCGAAAGTTCCGTCGGAACGCCGAAACAAAAATTTCGTCCGGAGTAACATCCTAAAGAACCTGTCCGAGTTTGGTGTAAATCGCTCGAAAACTTGCCGAGTTATAAACCTCGAAACCCTCATTGTGCTGAGTGTTTTGATATGTCACATGTCCATGTTGTGCAAATTTTTTATTTTCATGTGACGTCACGTGACGTGGCCAGAATACACGTGAGGCAGTTCCCCTTATTGTGCTGAGTGTTTTGATATGTCACATGTCCATGTTGTGCAAATTTTTTATTTCGCTTATTTTAGGGGCGGGGCTACACGTGACGTCACGTGACGTGACCAAAATACACGTGAGGCAGTTCCCCTCATTGTGCCGAGTGTTTTGATATGTCACATGTCCATATTGTGCAAATTTTGGATTTTCATGTGACATCACGTGACATCACGTGACGTTACGTGACGTGACCAAAATACATGTGGGGCAGTTCCCCTCATTGTGCTGAGTATTTTGATATGTCACATGTCCATGTTGTGCTAATTTTTTATTTTCACGTGACGTCACGTGACGACACGTGACGTGACGTGACCATAACACACGTGAGGCACTTCCCCTCATTGGGCTGAGTGTTTTGATATATGACATGTCCATGTTGTGCTAATTTTTGATTTCGCCTATTCTGGGGGCGGGGCTACACGTGACGTCACGTGATGTGACCAAAATACACGTGGGGCAGTTCCTCTCATTGTGCTGAGTGTTTTGATATGTTTTTCAATTCAATTCAATTCAAGTTTATTTGTATAGCGCTTTTTACAATGGACATTGTCACAAAGCAGCTTTACAGAACATAAACATAAAACAAAGATAAACATAAGAAGTATAAAGAATTAATATAATAAAAATTCAAGATATATACAGTTCACAGTGTGTATGTATGTATGTATGTGTGTATGTGTATTTGTCCCCAATGAGCAAGTCTGAGGGCTCAGGCAACAGTGGCAAGGAAAAACTCCCTTAGATTGGAAAAAGGAAGAAACCTTGAGAGGAACCAGACTCAAGGGGAACCCATCCTCATATGGGTGACACTAGATGGTGTGGTTACAAATATACAAGTATCACAGAGTCCAACTGGAGCCGGTAGATCTGTAGATGTCGTAGATCTGTAGATGTCAAGAGTATCTTGAAGAGTATCATCAAGAGTACATGTGACATATGTCACATGTCCATGTTGTGCAAATTTTTGATTTCGCTTATTTTGGGGGCGGGGCTATACACGTGACGTCACGTGACGTGACCAAAATACACGTGAGGCACTTCCCCTCATTGGGCTGAGCTTAGGAGGAATTTTAGGAATTCCCCATTCAAGTCTATGGGACGTTCCATCGTCGACTACGGGAAAACCGAAAGTTCCGTCGGAACGCAGAGACAAAAACTTCGTCCGGAGTAACGTCCTAAAGAACCTGTCCGAGTTTGGTGTAAATCGCTCGAAAACTTGCCGAGTTATAAACCTCCAAAGTTTATAATGGAAGTGGATACGAAAAAAGGCCACTTTGAGCTTCCGTACACGGAATTTTGAGCTTCCGTGCCGGAATTCTGATCGCTTAGAAAAGTAATAGCAACAAACTTCAGACCAGGGTCTACGACATATCCGAATTTGGTGCATGTGGCTCGAAAGCCCTAGGAGGAGTTACTCTTGATAAATTTTTGTCTAAGAATAATAATAATAACTAGAATGTACATTTCCTGAAGAAAATGTGAATGGTGCTTGCATGTGGCAAGTTCCCCTCATCGTGCTGAGTGTTTTGATATATGACATGTCCATGTTGTGCTAACTTTTTGATTTCGCTTACTTTGGGGGCGGGGCTACACGTGACGTCACGTGATGTGACCAAAACACGCGTGAGGCAGTTCTGCTCACGGGCTGAGTGTTTTGATATATGACATGTCCATGTTGTGCAAAATTTTTGATTTCGCTTATTTTGGGGGCGGGGCTACACGTGACGTCACGTGAATACCCGGTGGGGTGCCAATACTTTTGGACAAAAGTGACTACTAAGTGTTTTGACATTTCATATAAAAACTGCAGTCATTATGGAATTCTACTTATTATTATACTGCATAGAACAGTATTTTGGGGCGGGGCTACACGTGACGTCACGAGAATACCCGGTGGGGTGCCAATACTTTTGGACAAAAGTGTATTGACTGGGGGCCAATACTTGTGGAATCATTGGATTGATAGTGTGGAGTTGATAGTTACATGTATTGAGAGTGTGCTTTACATCTACAGAGAGAACAAAAGAATTTTAAAAATTCCCCATTCAAGTCTATGGGAAAAAAATACCCTTTTGAGCTTCCGTACCGGGAATTCCGGAATTCCGATCGCTTATAAAAGTCATAGCACACCTGTCCTCAACGAGCCGGTCGATTTGACACCTCATTCATGGGTCTAGGACAAAAGCTGCGGGACAAGTTACGCGCCGAAAAAGTGTCCGGAAGAAGAATAATAATAATAAGTATGCAGAATAACAATAATGATGCTTTTCAAGCACCATTAATTAAAGCTGCAAGCAGCATTTCCCGGGTTCAAGTGTTTAAGGCCTTTGGATTGACATGACAATATATGTCATGTCATGCTATCAAACCTATCATTCATTCATTCATTCATTCATCTTCTACCGCTTATCCGAACTACCTCGGGTCACGGGGAGCCTGCGCCTATCTCAGGCGTCATCAGGCATCAAGGCAGGATACACCCTGGACGGAGTGCCAACCCATCGCAGGGCACACACACACACACACACACACACACACACTCTCATTCACTCACTAGGGACAATTTTCCAGAGATGCCAATCAACCTACCATGCATGTCTTTGGACCGGGGGAGGAAACCCCCGAGGCACGGGGAGAACATGCAAACTCCACACACACAAGGTGGAGGCGGGAATCGAACCCCGACCCTAGAGGTGTGAGGCGAACGTGCTAACCACTAAGCCACCGTGCCCCCTTCAAACCTATCAATTCAATTCAATTCAATTCAAGTTTATTTGTATAGCGCTTTTTACAATGGACATTGTCACAAAGCAGCTTTACAGAACATAAACATAGAACAAAAGATAAACATAAGGAGAAGTATATCAAACCACTATCAAACCTTCAGCTGTCTCTAACCAGTAACCAGACACTGTGTGTCACACGTTTTTGCTGTATTTCATAAAAACATAAAGGTAGTAAGCTAGTGTTATAAATATTATAAATTAATTATTACCGGTTAAAGCCCCGCCCATTTCAAGACAAGCCCCACCCACTCCGAGTCAGAACCAGAATCAGAATCTTTGCCTTACAAGTCAGCACACAATTGCGTTTTTAGACTGTTGGGGGCGCTAGAGGGCTTTTTTTTAAAAATGGCTGTTTTTAGTGATTTTCAGTTCCCCTCATCGTGCTGAGTGTTTTGATATGTAATATGTCCATGTTGTGCTAACTTTTGGATTTCGCAAATTTTGGGGGCGGGGCTACACGTGACATCAGTTCCCCTCATCGTGCTGTGTTTTGATATATGACATGTCCATGTTGTGCTAACTTTTTGATTTCGCTAATTTTGGGGGCGGGGCTACACGTGACGTCATCAGAATACCCGCGAGAATCAGAATCTTTCTCAGAATCAGAATCTTTGCCTTACAAGTCAGCACAAAATTGGGTTTTTGGACTGTTGGGGGCGCTAGAGGGCTTTTTTTTAAAAAATGGCTTTTTAAAAAAGATGACGCTGAAGCGCCCCAAATTGTCCGATTCTGCTGAGATTTTGGCCCTGAGTAACTGTAACCAATACTACCATCTGACCAAGTTTGAGCTCTCTAGGCCTTACGGTTTGGGCTGCACAATCGTTTCTAGGGCGGAATAATAATAATAATAATAATAATAATAATTAAAGCTGCAAGCAGCATTTCCCGGGTTCAAGCGTTTAAGGCCTTTAGGGAGTTTAAGGCCTTAAAGGATTTTCACATACACAAAGTGACCCGCAAGTTACAAAGGGTGCCACAATATATGTCATGTCATGCTACATATGTCATGCTACAGAGGGTGCCACAATATATGTCATGTGAAGTACTCACCCGTCCAGTTTTCCCTAAAATAAACAAAGTCATATCCATAAAGCGAAGAAACACAAGCACCCAGATGTAGAACGAGTGACCCGCAAGTCATTTCCTGAAGAAAATGTGAGTGTGCTTGCACGTGGCAAATTCCCCTCATCGTGCTGAGTGTTTTGATGATTATGTCACATGTCCATGTTGTGCTAACTGTTTTGATTTCGCTCATTTTGGGGGCAGGGCTACACGTGACGTCAGTTCCCCTCATCGTGCTGAGTGTTTTGATATGTAATATGTCCATGTTGTGCTAACTTTTGGATTTCGCAAATTTTGGGGGCGAGGCTACACGTGACGTCAGTTCCCCTCATCATGCTGAGTGTTTTGATATATGACATGTCCATGTTGTGCTAACTTTTTGATTTCGCTAATTTTGGGGGCGGGGCTACACGTGACGTCATCAGAATACCCGCGAGAATCAGAATCTTTCTCAGAATCAGAATCTTTGCACAAAATTGGGTTTTTGGACTGTTGGTGGTGCTAGAGGGCTTTTTTTTAAAAATGGCCGCGGTTTTTGAACTGTGACCTCAGTTTGACCTCTTTCACATGAGTCCCAGGTTTGGTGTTGATAGCTCATTTAGTTCTTGAGTTATTGACATTTTAGTAAAACCGGCTCCTCACTGTCCAAACGTTTTGGGGCCCCTTAAGGACCCTGAATCAAAATTTCGACTTTTTCGAAGATTATTGACAATGAGACTCCAGAGAATATTACTGCACTAGATTGGTCTCGATCGGGCGAAAAACCTAGGACTAGTTAGCAAAAGTAGGTTTCAGACAAAATGCACTATAGCGAAAAACTTTTCAAGGGGGGAATGAAATCGGAGATATACGTTTTTTAAGTCTTGAGCCAAGGATTCCAATGATATAAAGCACTTGAGATTTGGACATACGGTTTGGGAGTTATGGGCACAAACACGTTGAGGGGCGCTGAAGCGCCCCAAATTGTCCGATTCCGCTGAGACCTTGGCCCTGAGTAACTGTGACCAGTGCTACCATCTGATCAAGTTTGAGCTCTCTAGGCCTTACGGTTTGGGCTGCACGACCGTTTCTAGGGTGGAATAATAATAATAATAATTAAAGCTGCAAGCAGCATTTCCCGGGTTAAAGCATTTAAGGCCTTTGGATTGACATGACAATATATGTCATGTCATGCTACATATGTCATGCTACAGAGGGTGCCACAACATATGTCATGTGAAGTACTCACCCGTCCAGTTTTCCCTAAAATAAACAAAGTCATATCCATTAGCGATGGGCCGGATACTTGGCTGAAACGAGTAAACGAGATGGGCCGGATACTTGGCTGAAAATCATTATTGGCTAGCTGATTGTGTCAGAGTTCTGTGATAGGCTAGTCACAGCGCCCCTCCCCTACAGTGATAGGCTAGTCACAGCGCCCCTCCCCTACAGTGATAGGCTAGTCACAGCGCCCCTCCCCTACAGTGATAGGCTAGTCACAGCGCCCCTCCTCTATACACATACAGATGTATTGTGTTGCTGTGTCTCGCTCTGCTCACTCACAGTCACACACAGAACAGCTCTCTGTCTCTCCCTCAGTCACTCATGTTCATGGGTCTTTTCCGTTAACGTTTAGGGTTTCTTCAGCTTTTTACTTTGGGTTGTAACGTTAATAATACGTACTTACTAACCAGTAGAGTTCTGGTAAACGTGGGTTCGTTCAGACGTGGTGCTTGCTTGGTAGAATACGACTCGCATTGCGTCTCTGCCTGTCGGAGATTTTTTTCTTTTTTAAACCTTCAGCTGTCTCTAACCAGTAACCAGACACTGTGTATCTGACACATTTTTGCTGTATTTCATAAAAACATAAAGGTAGTAAGCTAGTGTTATAAATATTACAAATTAATTATTACCGGTTAAAGCCCCGCCCATTTCAAGACAAGCCCCGCCTACTTCCGAGTCAGAACCAGAATCAGAATCTTTGCCTTACAAGTCGGCACACAATTGCGTTTTTGGACTGTTGGGGGCGCTAGAGGGCTTTTTTTTTTAAAATGGCTGTTTTTAGTGATTTTTCCGTTATAGCGCCACGAAGAGGCCAATCACCACGGTTTTTGAACTGTGACCTCAGTTTGACGTCTTTCACACGAGTTTGGTGTTGATAGCTCATTTAGTTCTTGAGTTATTGACATTTTAGTAAAACTGGCTCCTCACAGTCCAAACGTTTTGGGGCCCCTTAAGGACCCTGAATCAAAATTTCGACTTTTTTTCGAAGATTATTGTCATTGAGACTCCAGAGAATATTACTGCACTGGATTGGTCTCGATCAGGCGAAAAACCTAGGACTAGTTAGCAAAAGTAGGTTTCGGATAAAATGCGCCATAGCGAAAAAATTTAATGGCGGAAATGAAATTGGAGATATACGTTTTTTAAGTCATGAGCCAAGGATTCCAATGATATAAAGCACTTGAGATTTGGACATAGGGGTTTTAGGGGTTATGGGGACAAACAGGTTTTGGGGCGCTGAAGCGCCCCAAATTGTCCGATTCGGCTGAGATTTTGGCCATGAGTAACTGTGACCAGTACTACCATCTGACCAAGTTTGAGCTCTAGGCCTTACGTTTGGGCTGCACGACCGTTTCTAGGGCGGAATAATAATAATAATAATAATAATAATAATAATAAAAATCCTAACAAAAACAATAGGTTTCCAGCGCTTCGCGCTTGAAGCCTGATGATATAATAATAAAAATCTGAGCAAATACAATAGTGTTCCAGCGCTTCGCGCTTGAACCCTAATAAAAATCCTAACAAAAACAATAGGTTTCCAGCGCTTCGCGCTTGTACCCTAATAATCAAGCAGCAATAATAAAAATAATCATTCAGAGAAACAGGGATGGTATAAAATTAGTTTTATTGAAAGAAAAGGCCTAGTCAGTGTGAGTGTAAGAGCTAGGGATAGGAGAAGTAGGATTAAGGGAAATAACAGAAGTATTAGAGAGAGGAGATCCAGGCACAGGAATCTCAACTTAAAGGCAAGAGGGAGAATTGATTGGGGGTAGTTGAGTCTGACTGGGGGGCATGGTGGCTTAGTGGTTAGCACGTTCGCCTCACACCTCCAGGGGTTCGATTCCCGCCTCCACCTTGTGTGTGTGGAGTTTGCATGTTCTCCCCGTGCCTTGGGGATTTCCTCCGGGTACTCCGGTTTCCTCCCCCGGTCCAAAGACATGCATGGTAGGTTGATTGGCATCTCTGGAAAAAAAATTGTCCGTAGTGTGTGATTGCGTGAGTGAATGAGAGTGTGTGTGTGTGTGCCCTGTGATGGGTTGGCACTCCGTCCAGGGTGCCTTGATGCCCAATGACGCCTGAGATAGGCACAGGCTCCCCGTGACCCGAGGTAGTTCGGATAAGCGGTAGAAGATGAATGAATGAATGAGTCTGACTGCATTGAGTAATTGATGTAGAAATGGTGGAAACTAGATTCATTCGGGTGGAAACATCACAGGTGTAGAAGAATATTTGGAGGGTTCAATGCTGTAGAGATGATCCAGGAAGTAAGAGAGTTCCATAGCCATTGCTGATAGCTGGAAGTGCCTATAATGGTAAAGGCCCCAAGAAAGTTGGGAAGATCGGGCAGACGTTGAATCTAGGCCAAGAAAAAAAGGAAGGTGCTAAGTTATGCATTGCATTTAACAAGTTTGAGATACAGTAGATTTGCTAAGTAGCAAACTAGGGAGTGAAACAAGTGGCTGTAAACACTATACACACACACAAAACCTTTTAAACTAATATCAACTCTATTAACATCTAACACTATTAAAAAGTGTAGGAATGCATGAAATCACACACACTAAATTACTAAACAAAAATTGTAGGAATACATTTATCATGAGAGTAGAAGAAGATAGCAGAGAACTAAGGTAAATATCTTACCTTATATAGAAAAACCAAAATGAGGAGAGTGAAGAAAAATGATCCACAACCACTCAAATGTTCTCTGAAGTCCAGGAAGAAATGTGCAGGTTTCAAGAAGCGTCAGGTTTAAGTAGTAGTATTTTTTTATATATATATATATATATATATATATATATATATATATATATATATATATATATATATATATATATATAAACACAGAAATAAGGTTAAAAATATTGGGAAATCAGAAAACCATAAAAGGAATAAGTAAGTAGGCAGATAAATATACAGGAGGAGACTAAATCTGCACTAAGCCTTTACGTTTTGGATAATCTGAAAAGATTATCTTTTAGATTTTTTATGTTTGACTGCAACAAAGCTGGGACTTTGATCTCACCCAGGCTTGTGAAGTCTATTTTCTTTGATTATTTTATTTGACTAATGAATTATTGGTAATTGACTGAAAGCTCAATCCACCTGCTGATGTGTCGCCGCAGAGAAGGGCTCTGAGTTCTGGCAGGATCGGCTGAGGAAACACATGATTTTCTGTGGCTCAGACATCCCCTTGTGACTGGGAAATACGGAGAACATTGTTGTAAATCCATTTACACTGTGAAATATCACTTGAGAGTTTCACAAGTGTGGACATATTGCTGGCAGCAGAGAAGCACAAAAACATTGAGGCAGCTACAGCTTGAGACAGGTAACCCATCTTTGGTCCACAAAACTACACTACTGTTCCCCCAAGAGCTCCCAGATAAAGCCACCAGCAAACAGGGGATTAGGCAAAAAACAGGATTTTGGAAACAGGAACAACAGCACTTTAGGGCCAGTATTGAGGTACATTTCTATATTTCTACCTATCTGTATGAGCCTAACCTACATCTAGTATTTATTGCCAAAAATCTCTAATTTGGTCTCATCTGACCCTACAACCCAATCCCATTTGAAGTTCCATTAGTGTCTGGAAAACTGAAAATGGTTATATTTGTTTCTGGTAAAAGTAGAGGATTTTTTTTACTTGAAAGCTTTCCAAACAGCTTATGTTGATGTAGGTGATGGAAAAGAGCATTTTCAATGCTTTTGCTGTTTTCACTTAACCATTTCACATTTTGTGAAACTAAACAACATTTTACTACATATAACATCGTTGGTCTTAACCATTCTGATGAATGACTAAGGGTATTTGGCCTATGTTGCCTAATATTAATACGGTGGTAAAACAGAAGCTCATGATTGAACAATTTCTTGTTTAAGTCAAGTCAAGTCAAGTAAAGTCAAGAAGCCTTTATTATCATTTTAACCGTATATAGCTGACACAGTACAGCGTCATCCAGGTTCCTAGTCATCCAGGTATGCCCGTGTACATAAAAGGTTGAAAAAACAAAAAATCAAAACTGTTATGTTTCCAATTGATTGACGTCCACGAGGGCAAAGTATGTTTATTTATTTATTTATTTATTTATAACAAAAGAGCAAAACATTTTAACAGTAAAACTTTTTACATCCTTCTTTGCTCATATTTACCAAGCATGCAGATATTAGTGGGGGCACTGTATTGACATTTGTTTTGTATGATAATACTGTTGCAAATAACCATTAACTACTGAAGAATAATAAAGTAAAATTTTAGTCATCTATTTATTTTTTTTTAATCCATTTATTATTTTTTTTTATATTTATATTCTTACATTTAATATACATTCTTGGAGCTGTTATCATAGTACAAATCAAGACTGGTAAAATAATATGAACAAATATGTTTTGCTATTATCACATAAAAACATAAAAAGATTTGACATGTTTTAACCCTACAACCTCCACCACTGGGTCATGCAAGAGTAATGACAGTGTGACCCTCATGTTTCTTATTTCTTCTTTCCTGTCCTTTTTCTGTTCACCTGAAAAAAATACATGTATTGCATTGTTGTAATCTGGTTGACTGTAATGATTATTGCTTATATTGTCAGGACTCTGCTTTCACATTGTCTGCAGGAACATTAGGGGTCATTCCGGCAGCTTGTTTTATTATGTGTATCGTGTCAGGACTCATGATTATGACTATTTATTTCCTCAGTGTTGCATCTAACTTCGCAGAGTCCTCGTATTTTCTTTGTTGGTTTATGTAACCTGTTTGTTTACCTGTGTCATGTTTCTTGTTTCCGGGAATTTCTTTCCCATGCATTTGCACTTGACTTTTTATCTTCGCCGTGGTAACTGCGTCTCAGACATATATGCAAATACGATTATGTGTTGAGATTATTTTAACCCTTGTATTGTCCTACTATACAAATTAGGAGCGCTGAGTCAACTTGACCTTGTCTGTTTTGACTGCTTATAAAAAATGAAGTATATATGATAGCCTTTTTTTTTTTTTTTTTACCTTTTTAGTCTAACTTGTTTCCAACATATTAACATATATTTTGCAAAAAATATATATATTCGGTATAATAAACCTTATTTGTATACAAAAATGGCTCATTTTTTAGTAAAAAAAAAAAACAGAAATTTTGAATTATTTTCACTATAGAGGCACAAAAGTTGATGCACAATTACAGGCTGGTATATCTCAAGGGCAGGAGATTGTTTTGAAACCATTTTGACCATTTTTAATGTCAGCATATAATAAAAACCTGTTTTTTTTACAGGCCAAATTGACTTGAATGCTTATAAATCAAAAATTCTACAATTATCACCATTCTGAGTGTAATATCTATTTTACACTTGTAATATGTATTTTGCCCACCTGATGTCATCTGATCAACCAACAACAGGCTACACACACACACACACACACACTCAAAAACATGCCATAATTTCATGTGAATAAAACTTCGTTTACCTCCTTATGTTTTTTTTATTATGAATGATAAACCTTATGACATTTTGCCATGTTTTGAGTAAAATAAGCAGAAATTATTAAATATTATTTTGGATAACCACTGACTGATGCAACTAAATTCATAAATAAGAGAGAGGAAACAAATATGATTTGAATATGAAAGCACAACGTGTGTGTGTGTGTGTGTGTGTGTGTGTAAAGATTGTTGGTAGAAGAAGAAGAGAAGAGAAGATATTGTCCCCAGCTGGACAAATGCATATAACAAGTGTGAAATATTTACAAATTTTTTGGAGGCCCAATGAATTGCAATGCCCAATGTTTGTGTGTGTGTGTCTGTGTGTGAGTGTGTGTGCGTGTGTATAAAGCTTGTTGGTAGATCAGATTTTGCCCCCAGCAAAGTCGAGACAAATGCATCTAACAAGTGTGAAATATTTACAAATGAGTAGCTTCTGTTTTTTCTGGAGGCCTAATGAATTGCTATGCCCAGTGTTGTGTGTGTGTGTGTGTGTGTGTGGGGCATCATTTCGGTAGATCATATTTTGCCCTCTGCTAGGCAAAGGTATATCAAAAGTGAGAAATATTTACAAATGTGTAGCTTTTTTTTCTGGAGGCCTAATGAAATGCAATGGCCAATATGTGAGTGTGTTTGTGTATGCATGTGTGTGTGTGTATGTGCGCGTGTGTGTGTGTGTGTGTGTGTGTGTGAAATGTTTACAAATGTGTAGCTTTTATATAATAATAATAATAACCTTTATTTTCTATAGCGCCTTTAAAAGAACATCTCAAAGCGCTTTACAAAAGCAAAATAAAATCAACAAAATTACACACATAATATAATGATTAAAATTAAAGCAACAAAAATAGACAATAAAATAAGCACTATGTAAAATTACAATTAGACAAATTAAAAGCTACCCTAAAAAATAAGTTTTAAGCAGAGATTTAAAAGTGCCAAGAGATGTTGCTTGCCTTATCTCAGTTGGTAGTGAATTCCACAGTTTTGGAGCTAGTGAAGAGAAGGCCCTATCTCCCATCGATTTTAAACGAGTTAAAGGAACAGTTAAAAGACCAGTTTCAGAAGAACGAAGATTGCGATATGGAATATAAGGAATTAAAAGATCAGCCAAATATTGAGGAGCTAACCTGTGTAAGGCCTTGTAGGTAAGCATCAGAATCTTAAAATCAACCCTAAACCTAATGGGGAGCCAGTGCAAGGACTCCAAAACGGGAGTAATGTGATCTTTTAACTTTGTTCTAGTAAGTATTCTCGCCGCCGAATTTTGCACTACCTGTAATTTATTTAAGGTAGCTTTAGACACCCCAGCCAACAAGGCATTGCAGTAATCGATACGGGAAAACACAAAAGTGTTGATCAGTCTCTCAGCAACAGAAAATGACAGAATTGGACGTAATCTGGCAATATTTCGGAGATGGAAGAACGAAGTTTTAATCGTATTTTGGATATGTGGCTCAAACGTTAAATTGGCATCAAAAATTACCCCTAGATTCCTCAATTTTGTTTGAAACTCCACATTTGAACCATCAAGAGTTAGGTTGACTGACCCAGCTTTGCGTAGTTGGTGGGGTGAGCCAACAAGCATAATTTCAGTCTTTTCACTGTTAAGACAAAGAAAATTGTCTGTCATCCATTCTTTCATCTTAGAAATACATTCAGAAAGGAAATCAACAGGCACAGTTTCATTAGGTTTAAAATGAATATAGATCTGCGTATCATCTGCGTAAAAATGAAATTTTAGACCAAGTGATCTCAAAAGCTGGCCAAGAGGAAAAACATAAATATTAAAAAGCAGAGGGCCCAAGATTGATCCCTGAGGTACCCCGGATTGAACAACGTTAACCTCCGATCTAAATCCACCCATGGCAACAAACTGCTTCCGATCTTTGAAGTAGGACTTAAACCAATTTAAAACAGTATCACAGACACCAAAAAAAGTTTCAAGACGAGAAAATAAAACTGAATGAACAACAGTGTCAAATGTGGCACTGAGATCAACAAGGATCAAAACTGAAAGACAGCCAGAGTCTGAGGCAGTTAACAAGTCATTTGTAACCCTGACCAGGGCGGTTTCTGTACTATGGAATTTATGAAAACCTGATTGCAAAGGCTCAAAGAGATTGTTCTCAGTTAAATGAGAAATTAACTGAGTAGCAACAACTCGCTCCAAAAGTTTAGAAAGAAAAGAGAGATTAGATATAGGACGGAAATTAGCAAGGTTCTCATAGTCTATATTTGTCTTTTTAGGTACCGGGGTGATCGCAGCCATTTAAAAGCTGTTGGGACAACCCCAGAACACAGAGAGTCATTTATAATGCTCAAAACAATGGGGCCCAGAGAAGTAAAACATGACTGAAACAAACCAGTGGGTATAGGATCTAGTAACGAAGTGGCTGCTTTCATTTTAGAAACCTCTACAGAAAGACGGTGCGTGTCAAGTGTAGAAAATGTTGAAAACATAGAACCAGAATAACAAGGAGTAAAAACAACAGAAGAAGACAATGAAGAAGAAGCACAAAAACCTCTACAAACATTATCGACCTTTTGTGCCAAAGAAATGCAGGAACTTATTACAGAGATGATCAGAAGCAGTGACATGAGAGACAGTTTTATGATTTAGCAATTTGTTAAGAGAATTGAAAAGTGTCTTGAATTTCCTTGATTGTCGTTAATCATGTTAGAAAAATAATCAGATCTGGCAGAAAAAAATACCAGCCTTATACTCTTGTAGGCAGTCTTTCCAAATTTGATGATGTACAGTCAGACCTGAGAGACGCCACCTACGCTCCATTTTACGGCAAGATGTCTTCATCATACGCAAATCTTCATTATACCAAGGAGCAGGACGTACAAATGAAACAGAGCGCGACTTTAGAGGAGCAAATAAGTCCAGACCAGATAAGAGAGCAGAATTTAACATGGAGACCCTTACATTTACATTTACATTTACAGCATTTGGCAGACGCCCTTATCCAGAGCGACGTACATAAGTGCTTAAATCTCTAACATTGAATACATTAATGCTGGATCACTAAGTTACATACTTAAGATACCATGAGTTTAAAACATTTGTTCAAAGTTACAATGAAAGTGTCAAAGGTGTGTTTTTTTTTTTTTTTTTTTAAATGCAAAAGATAATGAAAGTGCTAGTTGAAGTGTTTCCTGAATAAGTAGGTCTTCAACCGCCGCTTGAAAATAGCCAGTGACTCAGCTGTCCGGACCTCTAGGGGAAGTTCGTTCCACCACCTTGGTGCCAGTACAGAGAAGAGTCTTGTAGTATATTTGCCTCTTACCCTGAGAGATGGTGGAACCAGTCGAGCAGTGCTGGTAGATCGGAGGGTGCGGGGTGCAGTGCGAGGAGTGATGAGGGCTTTGAGGTAAGAGGGAGCTGGTCCATTTTTGGCTTTGTAGGCCAGCATCAGTGTTTTGAATCTGATGCGTGCAGCTACCGGAAGCCAGTGGAGGGATCGCAGCAGCGGGGTGGTATGAGAGAACTTCGGCAGGTTGAAAACAAGCCGGGCAGCTGCATTTTGGATCATTTGCAGAGGACGGATTGCGTTCATAGGTAGACCTGCCAGCAGTGCATTGCAGTAATCCAGTCTAGAAATGACAAGAGACTGAACAAGTACCTGAGCAGCCTGTGTGGACAGAAATGGTCGAATCCTTCTAATGTTGTAGAGAAGAAACCGACATGAGCGAGTCACATTAGCAACATGAGAGGAAAAGGACAGTTGATTGTCCATGGTTACCCCAAGGTTGCGAGCTGTGGCTGAAGGGGAGATCAGATCGTTGTGCAAGGATATAGCAAGATCATGACCTGGGGATGAATCACCTGGGATGAAGAGCAGCTCAGTTTTGCTAGGATTAAGCTTTAACTGATGAGCAGTCATCCATGATGAAATTTCTGCCAGACATGCAGAGATCCGGTCAGAAGCTGTGGCATCTGCGGGTGGGAAAGAGAAGATAAGTTGTGTATCATCAGCATAGCAGTGGTAAGAGAACCCATGTGAGGAAATAACTTCACCAAGAGAGTGAGTATACAGGGAGAAAAGAAGAGGACCAAGTACTGAGCCTTGTGGGACGCCAGTGGAGAGTCTGCGTGGAGCAGATGTCACTCCCCTCCATGTTACCTGATATGAGCGTCCTTCCAGGTAGGAAGCGAACCATTCCCAAGCTGATCCGCATATCCCAAGACTCCTGAGGGTGGCTAAGAGAGTCTTATGGTTAATCGTATCAAACGCTGCTGAAAGGTCAAGGAGGATAAGGACGGATGAGAGATTGGCTGATCTAGCAGCATGTAGTTTCTCAGAGACATCTAAAAGGGCTGTCTCTGTGGAATGAGCTGCTTTAAAGCCAGACTGGTTGGGGTCTTGGAGGTTGTTCTGTGAGAGATAGACAGACAGTTGATTAAAGACAATGCGTTCAAGAATTTTTGAAAGAAACGAGAGAAGTGATACCGGTCTGTAGTTACTGATGTCTGATGGATCCAGAGCAGGTTTCTTCAGGATGGGAATAACCCTTGCTCTCTTGAAGGTAGTTGGTACCTGACCAGATGCTATGGATCTATTGGTGATAGTTGTAATGAAGGGCAGAAGGTCTTGCGAGATGGTCTGCAGCAAAGTGGAAGGGAGTGGATCCAATGGGCAGGTGGTAGGATTGCAAGACTGGATGAGTTTTAGAATCTCTTCTGCTGTTACAGTTGAGAAATGTGACAACAAAGGTGTAGGGGAGTCCATACTCTGAGATGTAAGTGCAGTCGGGGCTGAAGTGAAGGTCCGGCAGATTTCCTCAATCTTCTCCTGGTAGAAAGAAGCAAAGTCTTCTGCAGTCAGGGAGGATGAAGAAGGTGGAGCCGGGGGGTTGAGCAGAGAAGAGATGATGTTGTGGAGACCCTTGTCTCTAGAGAATCAGATGGAGAGAAACTACTTAGTGAAGAGTTGATGAAAACAGAAAAGTCCGAAGGGTCAATTGACCTCCATTTCCGGTATGTCAAGATAGGAGAGGAGGCAGTGTTGGCAGCAGGTATGTACATATCAAAAAAGACTGCCAGATGATCAGACAACCCTAAGTCAATAGTGGGCAACTGAGACACAAAAGATCCATTAGATATCACAAGGTCTAAAATATGTCCTTTGTTATGTGTCGTACAGTCAACATACTGATACAATCCAAAGCACTCCAGCAAAGCCAAGAAATCCTTTGTTAAAGCAGGCTCCTTTTTGTACATCTGGATATTAAAATCCCCCAAAAAAAGAGTTCTCTCAAATTTGAGGCACAGATATGACAGCAGATCCGCAAACTCCGATAAGAAATCTTTGTTTGCTTTAGGAGGCCGGTAGACTGTAGCTATAGCAGTTGAGTGACACTCGGAAACTGACAAAACGAGACATTCAAATGAAGAAAACAGAGGAATTGTTACGGGTCTTAATTTGTATTGCTGGTTGTACAATACAATAATGCCACCACCTCTACCAGTGTATCGCGGGAGATCGAATAACCCGTAGCCAGCAGGAGTAAGTTCATTTAAGAGAAGACCGTCCGATTGTTTGTGCCATGTTTCGACTAGACTTAAAAAGTCGGGTTTTTCTTCCAGAATGATGTCAGATATAGTCACAGCTTTGTTGTTGACATGTGTGAGCATTAAAAAACGCTGATTTCAACAGGCTCGGGGATTTAGAAAACACTCGTGTACGCTCTTTATATGAGAGCACAGACAAATTGTTATAGTTAATCCCAGCAGGGTTACACACCAACCTGGGTGGTTTTCGAAGAAATGTAGGATAGGAAACAGCATCAGATGATGAACAAGTAAAACTGCGCCTTGAAGAGCGATGTAAGTAGCGCTTACACCGGAGTATACCAGCATCACCACAGTTAGCGTAGGTATCATGTGCCAGATAATAATTCCGTTTCAAGTTCAACAGTTGGCGAGCCTCAGTGCCATGCAGGAGGAATCCACACCAACAGCAGACCCGCAGAAGTGTAAATCCTGAGCAGGGCAACAGGAGAGTTGGTTCCAGCGGCAGACGTTCAGAATTAGGGATAAAAAGCTGACGAGTAAAACGTAATACCACATTGCAGTACAATAAAACGAAATATTGTTCACTCTTCCGATGCTCCAAAACTGTTGTCTGATAATTCAAACAAACAAACAAAGCGGGAGAAAGGAGCGGCAGCCAACACGCGCCAGCGTTCCCCTTCAACCCGGAAGTTCAACTGGAACCCAAAAAAGGTTCTTTTGTTTTGTCTGGAGGCCAACTGAATTGCAATGCCAAATGCTTTGAACAGTGTTTGACTGTGTGTGTGCGTGTGCGTGTGTGTAGCATCAGTTCGGTAGATCATATTTTGCCCTCTGCTAGGCGAAGGCTTATCAAAAGTATGAAATATTTACAAATGTTTGGCTTTTTTTTCTTTTCTGGAAGCCTAATGAAATGCAATGCCCAATTTGTGTGTGTTTGTGTGTGTGTGTGTGTGTGTGTGTGTGTGTGCATGTGTGTGTGTGGGGTGTGTGTGTTTTGGGTACATGTGTTAGTGGACATTTTATGTGTGCATTTTTATGTCTGTATGTATGTTCATTGCGCTGAAAAGGGCAAAAGTGTGACCTATTGCCCCACTAAATGTGGCCAAGTCAAAATGACCCAAGCGGAACAAAAACGCGTAGTATATACTAGTCTGATCACATAGTTCAACGAAAATAGACAAATTTAATTTTGCTTGCAAAGTTCATAATTTGGAACAATCCTGCTAAATTTCAGGCAAATATGTGGAAGAAAACCCAAGTTATGACACATTAAATTCTTCCAGTGGGGTCAAAAAGACCCAGGGACAATATGAAGGTTAAATGAATATTAAATATTTGTTTATATATTTTAAATGTGAGTCAAATAGTTATTACAAGAATATATGATTTATTGGTAGTTCATTAATAATACATAGGACATATGATAAGCAGAATAGAGATTACAATTTCTCACTCCTTGCACACTGGTTTTTTACAGCACAGAATAGATTAAACAGTATTACATGTGTACTGTACTGGAATCTGCTGAAATTCTAAAAGGTCACTCTCAGAGCTTCTACAGTATATGCTTCAGATGGACACTGCGAGAACCATTTTTTAAAATAATAATAATTATAATTATTATTATTATTTAATAATAATAATGGTTGATTCTATTGCTTTTTTTTGCTGTTAATTAACTTCTTATTAATTTAGTTATTAATTTGACCATCAACAGTAAGCAGCATATATGCAAGCAGACTGAGTTAACTGGCTTTCTCAATGTTTAAAACTTTTTGATTATATCCACTTTTTAATCTGAAAATAGAAAAAATTACTCGGTATGAATATTATCAGAAAAAATGTGTGTGGCAGCAGTGGGATGCAGACAGTTGGCAGGCATGTTTGTGTGAAGCTCTTTAACGAGTTGTACACACTCAAATACATGCACTTTGCTCTAACCCTGCATACTTATTGTGGGTCAGTGACCTTTATATATTAGGAGCTGCATGAATGCAAATTCATGTTTCCTGATATTTGCTATTCTATGCCTTATGCCAAAGAGCATTTCCACAAGCTACATGCTTAATCCTTAGGTAGAATGCAATGTCTAAAGCATATAAAAGCTCAAAGCATGGAAGTTCAATACTGTAACCTTTGAGACTGTGATATAAGTGGAATAGATCTGGTACATAAGATTCAGAATTTACCTGGTCTGCCCTCAGATAGAATGACAGCCTTAAGGTGCTTTCCTTTTTTTGTGAGAAAAAACCGGAGGAGCCCGATCCTAATACAGTGATACCTTGAGATATAAGTGCTTTGACATACGATTTTTTGAGATACGAGCTGTGATTCGACCATATTTTTGGCTAGAAATACGAGCAAATTTTTGAGATATGAGAATCCGAGCCGCTGCCGCCGAAACAATGATCCCCAACAACCACATGTGCTCTATATTTTGTGTAAAAAATGCCTTGGTTACCTTGTTTCAAGCCATTCTAGTGTGGTATAGAAAGCCTGCAGGAAGACTCAGGAAGACCCAGTTCTCATGAATATTCAAATGAGCTATGCTGCTTGGCTCCAATTGGCTAACCGCTAGGATATGAGAGCATGACTATTCATTCACCCAGCACAATAAGTAGAGTAGGCTAGAGGACATTTGTTTACAATCACCTTGAATTGCGGCAGAATGGCTTCTTCACAAGCCCGTTGACGTTCAGCCATCCTTGCTGTATAGGAAACTCACTGAGCTACACAAATTCTGTGGGCGCGGTCTAAAGTGGGAGAGCTCATGAATAGTAATGAGCTCAATCATTACTACGTCACACTGAGCAGCTTTTCCAACTGACCTGATTTCTCCCCTTATTTCTTTTAAGTGGTTAGAACTGACCAGGGAGGTAGCCGTTCATTTTCAAATTCATGACACAACACAAACACATATCCTAACACATATCAAAAAATCCAAGTAAAAATGGTTTTGTGTGGAAGGGCACCTTTAAGAGAAATCAAGCATCGCGTTAGTTCTGGCAGGCCACGTCGTCAAGCGTGCCACGTCGTCCACGACGCGCATCAATCCGGTTACGACATCGATATTCCCCGACCATTAAAATTCCCATTCATAGAGCCGCTCTAGCGCTTCTCGGCTGCTGCGATTTAAACTCCCTCCTCCAACCCTGACTCCACCATGCCGGAACCCGTGTTCTTTGTACCTGTTTACGTCATAAATCTCCACATATTTTTCTCTCTCTCTCCCTCTCTCTCTAATTATTTAATTATTTATTTATCCATTTATTATTTTCCTTTCATATTTTAACTCTATGCATGATTAATGGTTCTGTTATACGGGGTCTATTCTATTTTCTAGTTGCTGCTCTCCCCGCTCTAAATGAAGTTTAGTTAAGTTCCATTTAAGTGTAAAGTAACATTACGAGTGCGAGTAAGTGAACGAAAGTGAAAGTGTAATTCCTCCTAACCTGTTTACTCCTCCCTCAACCTCCGTAAAGTAAAACCAGTTTATTTTTTTAACATTCTCTTTTATTACTGTATGTTTTTATACAATATTTATCATTTATAAATACAGGTACTGTACATTTTTCATATTCAAAACACAAACAAAACAACTGGAGTGGAATTTTGCGAGCTGGAACGGATTAATGGGATTTCAATTAATTTAAATGGGAAAAATTGCTTTGAGATACAAGCAATGTCACAGAACAAATTAAACTCGTATCTCGAGGTATCACTGTATTTAGATAGCCCTAATAGTAGCAGTCACACTACCAGTAACAGTAGTATTGTCAGAGAAGAGCTTTTCAAAATTAAAGCTCTTCAAAACCTAGCTGAGAACTTCCATGTCACAGGAACATTTGAGTGGACTGGCCATCATGAGCATAAGTCATGATGTGGGGAAATACCCCTCTTATGATGACATCAATGATGATTTTGCCTCAAGAATGTAGAGAAAAGGAATATTTTGATGGTAAGATTTTACTTCAAACATTCAAGTCTTTACAAACTTAGTAACATGTAAGACAGTATGGCAGAAGTGCGTTTGTGTAAATGACTGTTTAACCAACAATGTGTCAAACTTTCTCAGCTTCTTCTAGACAGTCCAATTAGACTGATTCCCATGATGCTGAAAATTCCCAGGCTATAGAGGGAACCAAAGTTAATCTCAAAAGCTAAAGCTGTCTTTTATATTATGTTTTATTATTATTTCATGTTATTGTAGCGCCTATGGTATTGATCTTATGGAAGTAACTAAAGGACGCTAATATCTACCTAGGTTCGATGAGAGGTAGGTTGGGCCAATTCACAAGAGAAGCCCCGATTGAGCTGAACAACTGACAATTTTATTGCCTTCTTACAACAGTGAAAATAAATGGCACAATGTTGAAACAAAAAAAAGAAAGAAGAGCTCTTTAAAATAATAGAAAAATAAAGTAAATTCCACTTAAATGTTCAATTGGTTCCGTAAGTGAATGTGGAATATGGATCCAAAGTTTGGTGAATGTGTATTTAAGTAAACATTAATTTCCTTGTCCTCCAGTGCACTTATTGTGACACTACTGTGTGTGAATAATTCCTTAACTGGCACTCTCGACGTAAATCAGGATTCCTCTGGTGACAAATCAATGGCTGGCCACAGGTTTAACATGGAAATTAATTAGCATAAGCAATAAGCAAAAAAATATGGAATTTAACACAATCATTTACATTAACCATGTACCTTGTATATTACGAACATGTTGTATTCTCTCATATTGCATAAACAGCAACTACAAAATAAATGACATGTAATTTTTACATGCTATCCTGAACCATTCTGTTCTACTTACATGCTAGCGCACCGATGCTAACGAGTTGCAGCCTTAGCCACCCCTTAGTATTGTAACACCATGAAGCATAACTAAGTAGATAAACCTTATGTAATTATAAGGACACATAGTTCGTTTGGATTTTACTTTACAGATAACTGCAAATACTCCGACTGCTTTTTTGTTTTAAGGTAATTCCCCAATAACATTTTAGCACACATGAAAAGTAGCATCATACTTAGCAAAATGTGCTTCCACTCACCGGAGTTTCAATTATTTCTACTTGGAATTATTTCCTGGGTTTTCTGCTTCGGCTGGTTTTAGAATTTTAGAAGTGTTAATTCAGCTGGTTGTAGAATTTTAGAAGTTTTATTTTCTGCTGGCATTCACGAGGAGAAGAAGTAGCAAAAAAAAAAATGAAATATGCTGATAACCATAGGCTCTAATCGAGTCAGTCCCCAGCTCCCCCTATGCTTCAGAGTGAAACTACAATATAGTAGCCCTTATTTCTCTATGGGTTACACCCACCCCTCTTTACTCAGCATGAGTCCCTTCATGCCGTTCAGTCTAAACAACCTCAATAGGGGAAATATCATAGCCACCAAAGGTGTCAAGTGCTTGATTAAAGCTATTTAGGAGATTCTGTGCAAATAATATTAATGGTTTCCCTAACTCAGGGTAGGTGAAACGACCTGGTGGTCGCCTTGATCTCCCTGGCCTACGAATAGAACCAGTTGCTTCTTCAATTTCATTTGTTTCTACATGTGCACTTTCACTTTCTTTTCGTCCATCTGTTTCCATACAAGTTTCTGCATCAAAATCAGTATCTTGTTGAACTTCATCTCTAACTTCCATCACTTCAGAATTCCCAAATCTATATTTATCAGTTGGTTCAAAAACGAAAGTTGGAATTTCTGTGTTTGTCTCATCCGGTAAAGATTTGTTCTCCCCAGCCAGATGCTGTTCACGTTGAATCATAGTTTCCTCCTCCCCGATTGTCTCAGGAGTTGCATCTACAGGTTCTTCCAATGTCCAGTATGAAGTTCATTCTGGGGTAGGGAGGTCTGTGATATAGTTGGAAATTCAACTGTCATATTGTCACTCACTTCTGTGGGTTTACCTAGTTGCTGTGTCTTTGGGATATCATATATTTGAACAAACCTTTTATCAGGTAGCTGGGTGGAATAAAAGGGCAAGTCATCCTCATCCTCAGACTCTACCTCACAATGTTGCGGTTGAGCACTTCTAGTCCTTGGGCTCATCCTGATCAACTTCCTCGCCTTGGGATAAGTCGCCGCATGGCAGTAAATGATCCCTATGCAAAGTTCAGACAAGACCATCCCCATTTATGGGTTGTACCTTGTACACAGGTAGGTCTCCCATTTTTTTCAGAACTTTGTACATGGTGGGTTCCCACTTATCAGCAAGTTTGTGTTTGTTCCGCAGCCGAAGATGTCTCACCAATACTTGATCACCTTCCGCTAATGTTGACTCCCTTACTGACTTATCAAAACGATGTTTGTTCCACTCAGCCACCTTTTGTGAATTCCGTCTGGCGATTTGATAACTTTCCTGTACTCGCACCTTCAGGGTCTTCACATACTGGGAGTGAGACTTAGGAGCTCCATTCTTAACAGGCAAGCAGAATACAATATCCACTGGTAGCCTAGGCTGACGCCCGAACATCAATTCATAAGGGCTGAACCCTGTGACCTCACTTGGTGCAATTATATGCGTGGGTTAGTGGCTTTACATAGTCACGCTAATGACTTTTCTTCTTTTCACTTAAAGTTCCTAACATACCAAGGAGAGTTTGATTGAAGCACTCAACAGGATTTCCCCTTGGGTGGTAGGGATCTGCATCCTGATTGCTCTTTCCAGCACGGTATTTTATATTAAGATCAAAAGTGGAGAGTGCAGCTAACCAAAGATAACTGGCAGCATCCAGTTTGGCTGACTTCAGAAGGTATGTCAATGGGTTGTTATCAGTGACAACTGTAAATGTGTTTTCGTAGAGATAGTCTTGAAATTTCTCTACAATAGACCATTTCAAAGCAAGAAATTCCAGCTTATGAGCTGGATAACGCTTTTCGCTATGCGAGAGCCCTCTGCTGGCATAGGCAATAACACGTATTTCATCCTCCTGTTCTTGATATAGGACAACCCCTAACCCTGAGGTACTGGCATCAGTGTGGAGAATATACGGTAATTTTGGATTAGCAAATCCGAGCACGGGTGCAGAAGTAAGCTTTTCAATGATTAACTCAAAAGATTCTTGGCAGGCAGTTGTCCACCGATCAGCAAATGGTTCTTTAAAGTTAAAGTACTTTCCAGAACAAGATGTTGCCTTTTTGCCCTTCCTACAAGGTGGATAGCCTCTGGTAAGGTCATTTAGAGGCTGGACTATCTTTGAATAGTCTTTTACAAAACGGCGATAATATCCTGCAAATCCAAGAAAAGATTTGAGCTCGGTGAGGGTTTGAGGTTGTGGCCAGGTATGGAGTGCACTAACCTTCTCAGGGTCAGTCTCTACTCCCTTGCTGGAAACTATGTGGCCTAAATAACGTACTGAACTTTGAAAGAACCGACATTTTGCTGGGGATAGTTTTAAGCCATGTTCCTTTAATTGCTGGAGAACCTGTAAAAGCCTAGCTTCATGCTCCTCTAGTGTACTTGCAAACACGATGATGTCATCCAAAAACACCAGCACTTCTTTCAAATTAAGACTGCCCATACATCTTTCCATTAAACGTTGGAAGGTACTGGGTGCGTTAGTGATGCCCTGCGGCATGCGATTAAATTCAAAGAACCCTAAGGGACACACAAACGTGTTCTTAGGCTTATCTCATTCCTCCATTTCAATCTGGTAATAGCCAGACTTAAGGTCCATTACCGAAAACCATCTGGATCCAGCAAGAGCTGAAAAAGCCTCTTCAAGATTTGGAAGCACATATGCATCTCGAATTGTTAATGTATTTAACTTACGATGGTCAATGCAGAGGTGTATTTCTCCATTCTTTTTCCGAACCACCACAATTGGTGAAGAGTAAGGGGATTCCAATTCACGTATAACCCCTGCATCTAAAAGGGTTTGCAGGTGTCTCCTTACAGCCTCATAATCATTAGGATGGATAGGCCTAGACTTTTGCTTAAAGGGTGCTTCATCCTTTAGGTTAATATGATGTTTGATTTTAGTTGCCCAAAATCAAGATCATGCTGGGCAAAGACATCAGCATAAGCTCTGATTCTTTGAGTTACTCTTTCTTTCCACTTATTTGAGAGGGGGGATCACCAAAATCAAATTCTAGATTTGGCTTAATATGTTCTCTGACTGACTATGAAGCCATAATACATAATATGAAGCCATAATACAGCATTCCGTAGCAACAGCTTTTCGGACAGAAGACGACAAGTTGTCATGTATCACCTCCGGAGTATGGAGTTCTGCGATGACACAATTTGAAGGAAGTGTTATGTCATGCCCAGATTCGTTTCTAACCCATACAGGCAATTTATGGGGTTGTTGCTTGGACAAAACCACAAGGCAGCTCGCTACAAGGATTCCACCAGGTAGAGCTGATAATGTTGGTTGTTCTACTATTGCGCACTCGCCAAATGTACATGCCTTCACATAGCAGTCAAGAGGAATTCTACTTTGAGCAGGTATCACTTGACTCACTTTGCTCTTAAGAGTCATCAAGCCAACTCTTCCGGTTGAGCTCAGCTCTTTTCTGAGCTTAAGTGTATGAAGAATTTGCCTATAACCACAGACAGATGACAAGTCATTTGGTTTTTTGCCCTGAAAATGTTCTTCATATAAGACATCCAAGGCATTTGTTCCAATGAGTACTGGCAAGTCACTGCGCACATCTGGAACTACTAATGCCAAAGTAGAAATTTCAGGCTCCGTTTCGATAAAGTTCTTTGGAAATTTAAGGACAAGGGAAACAGATCCCAATTATGGAACATTTTGAGCATTAGCACTTTCAACCTCTAGGCCATCAGTAGGTTGAATGGGGTGATTTTGCAATTTGTTGTTATAAAAGGATGATGATACGGTAGTCACTTGGGACCCGCTGTCGAGGAGACAATTACAATTCACTCCTGATACAATGATATTGGCAGTACACTTTTGCCCTACTAGCCCTCTAGGTAGAGTCATCTCGTGCTTCGTTTTTTGAGAATTGATGGATGCTTGAAACGGTGCTTTGGTCTTGGGACATTGATTCTTAATCTCAGTTCCTGAAAGTCCCTTCTCAGGAACTGATTTTAGTTTAAATCATGTTTGTTTTGCTTTTCCTAGGCCTTTTGTTTTTGTTTAAACTGATTGCGCTTAATTTCAACCAAATCGTAGTTTGGCTCATTACTGCAAGATGAAGCAATATGGCCATCCTCACGACACTTAAAACAGTAGCCTGGACGAGGCTTCTTTGTGAGCTTTAAGTCACCTGAGCATTAGGTGTTTTTTTCAGTAGAGACCTTAGCTTTAGGCCTTGCTTTCTTAGTAGGGGTCTGGTTGGAGTTACCACTCAGGGATGCTTTCAGAGAGGCCACTTGAGCCTGCAGCTGGGTGAGTTGTTTTTCCAGATTGCGTGTACTGGCAGAGGATGTTGCATCTGCAGCAATTGCTATGTCCATATCATTGGTGACATAATCTTTCATTGTTAGATAACATGCCTGGGCTTTGGTTTTAGAAAGGCCCAAGTGTTGTTTCATCCGAGAGGACTTAGCTGCTTGCCGGTCCTCCTCAGTACGTTACAAAAGTAAGAATTCTGAAAATGAGGGGGGTTTGTGTTTCTTCTGCTCAAGCTGGAGGTTGGTAATCAAACTGTTGTCCCAGCAACCTCTGCAAAATTGTTTAATCAGCTGCCGTTCTAAGTCAATGGCAACAATACCTCCTCTACTAATTACTTTATTTAACACTATCTGTAGTCGTTGCAAGTAGCTAGAAGGTTTTTCACCTGTATTTTGATTGGTATTCAGGAATTTTGCAAAAAGCTCATCCCCATCATCAACAACGCCATATGCTGAGTCAAGCAGACTGATATAATCTCTGGGGGTTGTGTTCGGCCCAAGATGCTTTACAACAGAGGTATTCGACTAAAATTTAAAGAGGTCCAGTAAGAGAACATTTCTTGAAGCAAAGGTCCGGAAGATCATAATGTCAAACTAGTTAGTCTGATATATATTTAAGTAGCCTAGTAGTTGTATCAACAGCTGCAATCAATCAATACCTGACTGTCAAATCAAATACATTCAGTACAAGTCAAAAACTAAATATTTATTGTCAGGTAACATAGAACTGAACATATGTATGATTGTAGATATGTATAATGTTCTCTCATTAAATTAATCAAAGTAAGATTATTCAAAGTAAGTATTATTCAAAATAAGAGAAAATAAATAAAATGTGAAAATTGTGTATGTTTAAATAAAGTGCTTAACTTTCCCTTTTATAGCTTGCCAGGATTTTAAACCTGGGCTTGAATGGAGTCAGGGCCATTGTCATACACATGTGGAGGTGCTCATTAGTGAGCCTGGAATATTTAGTTTTGATTATGTTCATTGTAGAGAAAGCTGCCTCCCAGTTGTATGTAGAGCCAAACATGGTCAGGATGTATAGGGCTACTTCCCTCAGACCTGGGAAAGCTGTCTCAGGGACGCTGTCTTCAGATTTGAGTGGATATTTTTGTTCAAAACCTTTATGTTTTGTCTCATAATCGCGTTTCACATTGCCACTTTTAATAAGTGCCACTGTTTCTGAACATATGAGACACACTGGTTTACATATGAGACACACAGGTTTAGTGCTCCCAATGGGAAGTATGAACAGAAATCAGTCTGTCCATTCTGGATTAAATGTTTTCGCTGTCCACTTTTCTTTTTTTTTGAGAGCGGCATTTGTTCTTTATTCTTCCTTTCTCCATCTCACTTGTCTGTTTCTCTCCCTTTGTTTTCTACATGTATCGCTATCTTTCTTTCACGTGTAACTTTACTCTAATTCTCTCTCATCTGTCTTGCGCTGCTGAGTCGCAGTGTTTACTTCAGGAATGCACAGACTTGATTGGCTGAGTGGTGTCACGTGGGATGGCTTAACTCGCATGCAATTGGTCTGTGCGTTTCCACTACCACTACCGTAAATATTGCAAAAGCTGCACCGGTAAAATGGAAGCGCCCCGTCAAGTTTTAAATCATATCCTTTTGTTTTGGCTGTAGGTCCGGGTCCGTATTGGACAGCTTCTGGGTCCGGACCCGGACGCCAGTCCGCCTGTTAGTGACCCATGCTTTACAACAATAGTAGCTGGTGAAGAGAGGCTTTCCACTATTTTCCTTACAATGTGTCTGGCAGACAGGGTGGCATCTGTAAGGTGGAATTCAACATTGCTACGCCATGTGCAGAGGTGGGTAATAACGAGTTACATTTACTCCGTTACATTTACAAGTTTTTGAAAAAATTATACTTCATGGAGTAGTTTTAAATCACTATACTTTTTACTTTTACTTGAGTAGATTTGTGAAGAAGAAACTGTACTCTTACTCCGCTACATTAGGCTACAATGAGCTTGTTACTTTTCTTTTTACCTCTTTGGTATTCTACGCATCAATTTTAATGTTTTATTTTGACAGAGAGAAACTTCCGCTAAGGCTCTACCATGTGACTGTGTTTCACCAATCAAACGTAGTTGTGCAGTCTCGTCACTTTACCATACTCAATCTCAGCAGCGGGACGGGTTAGTTAGCAACACGAACATGTCAGAATCAACCGTCGGCAATGCAGACACAAACGAGGAGGAAAACCCGCACCCCTGGCCTCATATTGAAAGCATGTTTACCTTAGTAAAAGTGCAAGAGAGCAGCTACATTATGAGGTGTCTTCTGTGTCTGCCAAAGCAAAGGACATTTCAGCATTCAAAAACTCAACATCTAACTTGAGGAAACATGTTTTAAATGTATTTTTTTGCTATAGATAGGCGCATGTTTGTCTTTTATGTTACATATGACAGAGCTCTCAAGTCTTCACCGTGAGACACGCATTTCAGTCAGTTCACACGTTCACACCTTGTATTTCATACGCTGAGAAGTAAGGGAGAACTTTTCCTGCTATTACAATTGAATTAATGGACGAGGCGCAGGCATACAGTACCCAGAGCAGTTTTGTCGAGTTCAGCTGTTTTGCGTTTTTTTATGTGCTCAACTTTACTCAGCGCCGCAAGAGCCGACAAACAGATGACATCAGACGTGTCGTTTCTTGCAGCGCCGAACACACATATTTAAAGGGATAGTTCACTCAAAATGAAAATTCTCATCATTTACTCACTCTCATTTTGTTACAAACCTGTATAAATTTCTTTGTTCTGATAAACATGAAGGAAGATATTTTGAGAAACAAAAACAGCTTTGCAACCAGAAGCTTTAGCTTACCTGAAACTAAGGAAAGTACTAGAGGCTTCCTGAAATTAATTAAAGGAGTAGAGATGTATTTCATTATTATTGCCCTTTCATCAAGGCATCAAATGTGCAACAATCACAACACAAAAGAAATTAAATGTGTGTGTTTCCTTCTGTTGTTCTGTCACTGGAGACACACACACACAGTTTATGAGAATTTATGGGCTGCCTCATTCTAGTTCTGCATGGTAAAAAGTATAAAGGTTTGGAAATTTGTGTTACTTGTGCGTATTTATTTTTTATTTATTATTATTTTATTTATTAAGCACTTTAATTTACCTGAATTATTTTAATTTAAACTATTTTAAGCTATTTTCAGCTTGGGCTATGCTGCTAGTAAGATTCGCTAGCTACTGTCACATCTCATTTGGTTGCGTGGTGTCTTTTACTGGACCCCACTATTCTAGCTAGCTCATCTTTCAAAACTTTCTCAAAATCAATGCCACTTTGTTTAGCAATATCCCGCAATTCAGCTAAATAAGAATGAGTTAGGTTAGAACCTTTGTCACCAACATACAGTTCAGACAGTAGCTGAATGTGATGAATAACATTTGGGATACTGCTCATCCTTTTGCAGGGTAAATCACTGCAAAGAAATTTAATTGGTTCACCTGAGGTGAACTCCACAATGGCTGTGTTTTTAAACTGAGCCTCAGCACTAGTAACGTTAATTACCCTTTGGATAGAACCAAACATTGCTAAGTACTATGGAACTTCATTGTCTAACTTATCACCAGTCAAGCCACTCACTAAGACTGAATTTGGCTTTGATTGTGTCCATGTTCTATTTTACCCTTTTCACAAATTAAATGATTCAAAAACACAGTAACCAAATGCAACAAAAGTGTGAGCTTTCACTCAACAAAGAGCTCCACTACAAAAGAGACCTCTCCTGGCTGGCTCGCCAAGTTTTGTGTAGCGCCTATGGTATTGATCTTATGGAAGTAACTAAAGGACGAATCTACCTAGGTTAGATGAGAGATAGGTTGGGCCAATTCACAAGAGAAGCCCTGATTGAGTTGAACAACTGACAATTTTATTGCTTTCTTACAACAGTGAAAATAAATGGCACAATAATGTTGAAAGAAATAAAAAGAAAGAAGAGCTCCTTAAAATAATAGAAAAATAAAGTAAATTCCCCTTAAATGTTCAATTGGTTCCGTAAGTGATGTGGAATATGGATCCAAAGTTCGGTGAATGTGGATTTAAGTGCACTTATTGTAACACTACTGTGTGTGAATAATGCCTTAACTGGCACTCTTGACGTAAATCAGGATTCCTCTGGTGACAAATCAACGGCTGGCCACTCCGTTAAAGATCATCTACCAGTCTCGCAGGCTAGGCTCGCCATCTTGGTTCATCCAGACTTTCTAGTACTCAAAGAAAATCTGCACAAACAGTACAGACAAAAACAATTCAGTTCTCATTGATTTCTTTTTCTTTTAAAGTGCATGTTAACAATATTTAGGAATACACTTCAATCTATTAGTCAAGTTACATCAACTATTCACACTTACAATTTAATTATTTGTAATAATATTTCTGGTATTTCTGGTTACACATTAATTCCTTTAAACTCGATCATACATTCAAAATTACCCTGTTTAACACAGGTTTAACATGGAAATTAATTAGCATAAGCAATAAGCAAAAAAATATGGAATTTAACACAATCATTTACATTAACCATGTACCTTGGATATAATGAACATGTTGTATTCACTCATATTGCATAAACAGCAACTACAAAATAAATGATGTATTTTTTACATGCTATCCTGAACCATTCTGTTCTACTTGCTAGCGCACCGATACTAACGAGCTGCAGCCTTAGCCACCCCTTAGCATTGTAACACCATGGAGCATAACTAAGTAGATAAACCTTATGTAATTATAAGGACACATAGTTCGTTTGGATTTTACTTTACAGATAACTGCAAATACTCCGACTGGTTTATAACATTTTAGCACACATGAAAAGCAGCATCATACTTAGCAAAATATGTTTCCACTCACCGGAGTTTCAATTGTTTCTACTTGGAATTATTTCCTGGGTTTTCTGCTTCTGCTGGTTTTAGAATTTTAGAAGTGTTAATTCAGCTGGTTGTAGAATTTTAGAAGTTTTATTTTCTGCTGGCATTCACGAGGAGAAGTAGCAAAAAAAATTAAAAATGCTGATAACCATAGGCTCTAATCGAGTCAGTCCCCCAAAAAATGATACTAACACTATTAACACATTATTACACATTATACATCAATGTATATACTGTATAAAGTATAAATACTAGATTTATTACTGCACAATATGTAGATGTATGTCAAGTTTTTCCATCTGACTTTCCTGTGTTTGTGCAATCATTGTACATTTGCTTGGGTGATGGGCTGTAGGCCAAACATGCATGAAAGTGTTTTCCAGCAGCTATAACTAGAATTGCTGTGTTTCGCTGGCTAACAGACATGCTGTTAGCAATTCCGGTGTGCCCACAAATAATCTATTGTTTTGGTCCTGTCTGTCTCACTGATTTACATATCAGTGTCTTATCAATGTCTTCTGGACATTGAAGTTAATCTTTAATCTTTAATAAATTAATCTTCTGGAATCTAGAATGTAGAATCTTCTCTTGGAAGTCCACATAGGACAACATAGCCAAATGAATCCATTGTTCCACTTTTTGATGTGGCAAATGTTGCTACATTTACACATATTTTACACACAGGCCTTTTTTTTGATTCACATTATAGTTAAGATTTTCATTCATAACAACATTGCATTTGGACTGGTATTATTTGCTGTTGCATTTTAAGTGGTATTGGTTTTAATACTTTTCAGCCATATTCATAGTTTAGCCAGAGTACAGCCTCTCATAGCATGCACATTTTCACATGGTCAAGAGTAAATCTATTTGAAGAAAAGCTGGAAGAAAGGTTTAATGCTTATGGTCATTGTAATTTCATCCAATTTGAGGTTTACATTAATGTCAAACATCATTTCTTTCCATTGTGTGGTCACTGCAATTGATTGAAGGGTCATTTGCAATGTTGGAAAGCTGGAAAGTATAGCCTATCTCAGAAACTAGCATGAACCAGTAAAGCGGCAAACAAGTCAGCCGAGGTGACCAGACTCTGCTGATATTTGTGGAATATTAAAGCAGACAGGCATCCAGAGCAGTTAGAGAAAGCGTGTGGCTGGATAGAGAGTGATGACAGGATAGGTTTATAAATCTTCAGCACATCAAGGATGGTTACAGACACTTGAATTTGCCTTGTACTTTCTGGTCGCCTGGATGCCCTGCCACATACATAGTGTCTCCACTGTCCAATATGTGGCTGTGGATTCTCTGGACATGTGGGCTTTGCCTCTCTGATGGCTTAGGACAGTTTGGCCCTTGCTGTTCTTAAGGTTGTCTTGTCCCCTATTCTGAAGCCAAAGTCTACCGACTTCACCAGCACATGCACCTTTGCAGTCATCCTCTGCTCCTGGTTGGAGCATTGGTGATGGCCTTGAAGACAGTCATGTCATCGATGCCCTTTGCGATGTAGCTGGTCACTTATGGTATGTATTTCTCCAGGTTGCTGGAATCCCCATCTGTTGCAGCCTCCCTGAACATGTTCCAGTCAGTGCACTCGAAACAGTACTTAGGAGTAGAGGTGGCTTCTGCTAGCCAGGTTTTCATCCGCTTCATAAGTGGTTTAGAGTGTCTGACAAGCAGTCTGTATGCTGGAATTAGCATAACAGAGATGTGGGGAAGATATGCGTCGGCGATGTGTGTGTAAACAAGATCCAGCATGTTTGACTCTCTAGACTACATGTTGATCTTAATTCATGGAGCACTGATTAGAGATTTGCATGATTGAAATCTCCAGTGATAATAAACAGTCCATAGGGTTGAGCAGTTGAGCATTCTGCAGATTGTTAATATCCCCACCGAGTTCACATATAATTGCGTCTCTTTAGCATTTGTGCTGGAGGGAATGTGCACTCCAACAATGTAAATCGTGGTGAATTCCTGTGATAAATAAAATGGTCTTAAAATAAAATGCAGTTTGGCATCTTACCAGAAGTGCAATAAGCAGCAAGTGCAAGATGTAAAGTATTTACAGTATGAACAGGACAATATGGAGATGAATATGCTGTACAAGATATACAGGTTGGGTGCAATAGACATGATATACAGAGTGTTATATATTATATAGACAAATATACAGGTGCTATTGTCTTAATATACAGGGATAAGAGTGGGGGTGGGATAACAAGGAGGCAAAGTTATGTAAGGAGACAGCCCTAGGCAAAAGCACCTCCTGGATAGAAGGGGGGGACAGTCTATGGGCAGGGTGAGAGGAGTCTTTAAGAAATTTGCACTCGACACAGACCTCGTTTCTTTGGATGTCCTCAATGGCTGGAAGTAAAGTTCCTGTGATGCGCTGGGTGGTTTACATCACCCGCTGCAGTGTTGTGCGGTCTGCGGCTGTGCACTTCCCATAGCAAACTGTGACACAGCTGGTCAGGATGTTCTCAATCACACAGTGATAGAAAGGATATTATTCACATTTACATTATTTACTGTCCAGTGTCACCCAAATGAGGATGAGTTCCCTTCTGAGCCTGGTTTCTCTCAAGGTTTCTTCCTCATATCATAACAGGGAGTTTTTCCTTGCCAATATTGCCTCTGACTTGCTCATTAGGGATATATGTTAGATATTACATAGTAACTTAATTATAATCTTTACATTTTTTTTATTAATTATTTTATACTTCAGTAAAGCTGCCTTAAGACAATGTGAATTGCACCTTACAAACAAATTGAATTGAATTGAATTGAAGAGACCACCATTTTATCCTCTGCCTGAGTAGGGCTTTAGAGGGCACCATATTGGCCCTACAAGAGAGCAGGGCATGGAACTTTGCTGGGAGCAGGGCTTAGAAGGCTGCCACATTGACCTCAGCAAGCCCTGGAGCAGAGCTTGGGACAGGACCAGCAATATAGGACACCCTTTAGGGAGATTTGCCATGGAGGAGGCCTCCTGTGGCTGTCAGGTTGGCATCTCTCTGTGGCTTTGGCTTAGGGGCAGAGGCTAGCATGTTGTCCTCCAGCTGTGGCTGTGGCTCAGGAGTGGAGGCCTGGAGTATGTGCTCAAAGAACACATGCTCATAATTTTCAAAGGGAGCTGAATGTTCAATGTCACACCACCACTGGAAGTAGACAGTCAGGTAATGGGATGGTCAGAGAGGTGCAGAGTCTCTCTTGCCCTCCTGTCTATGTTTTTGGAAAAGTATTCTGTCAGATACTCGAGACATTCAAGGACACAAATACTGGTAGGCTTTATTTTATTCAAATTTCATATAACCAGAAACAAATGACAAGACAGGTGATGAACCAAGACACAAACCAAAACAAATCACACATGGCTATGTAAAAACAGCAGTGAAACAAGGAACAAAAGCAGCAATGAGCTATAGCTATGCACACATCACAGCTCGGTTTGCGATTTTTTGCGTGAGATTGAGAATCTGTGACAATGTAGTTTTTTTAACTACATGGTTGTAGAGGTTTTACATGTTCTCAGTTTGTTTATTTAATATATAAATAAAATTATTAAAGTTTAATTTAAGTTTCATAGATGACACTTCTGTTTCAATCAATTGCTGAACCAGTTATATGGGTAATATGGGATACTTGGATAAATTTGAGCACAAATGCATTAATGCAGCTCTGATCTTTGAGTTTTGTTTGAGACTGTCCATCCCTGTAGGTCATACACAGACTAAACATATGTTCACACTGGAAACATTTACTCTTGAAGAAGAGAGTATGTTATGTGCTATCAAGTCTTGTCTGGAGGCTGTGCGTGTGTGTGTGTGTGTGTGTGTGTGTGAGAGAGAGAGAGAGAGAGAGAGAGCGAGAGAGAGAGAGAGAGAGAGAGAGAGAGAGAGAGAGAGAGAGAGATTTTTTTATGTGTATTCCCAACCACAGAAACTAAATAAGAGTTTAATTCTATTAACAGCCTGTTCTCCTGGCTTGGGCTCCAGGGTTGACAGGCTACTTGGGTCCATGGAGAAACCATCACTGCTGGGAGCTAAATAAAAAATCAATGAAGAGGAGGCTTGCTTCTTAGGTTGGAGTTTAGCACCATATTTGCTCTGCATTCCCATGACCAGAGCTGGGGAAACTAGAATTGATTTTCTCTTTTCCCCTTTACACCTTGGTTCTCTTTCAATAAATATCACTTGTATAAAATGCATGGATTATATGTGCATTCCCATTGCAGATGATGTCTGCCATAGATACTAAGATCTTTTCCCTGTTCTAGGTTGTAATTTGTGGTGTTTGGCAACCTGATTCCAAAATAGTGCATCATGTCTTGCGGTGACTGGCTCATTGGGTCTAATTAGCCATTGCTTCTGTTCTGCTTAACATGCTTGCACCAGCCATGCTTGCTGGCACTGGGCATGAGACCATCTGTTTTATTTAGCCCCACCCCTTATATCAATTATGCACTAAAAACAATCCTGAAAAAGAGGCACATTAGGAGTGAGCATGTTAGAGATGCTCAGCAGTTGTGGTCATACATTCTTTGAGTCTGGTTCTTCTGAGTTCTATGAGCAATGGCTGTTAATTACCTCTATTTACAGCAGACTTTATTTCACCACTACCATTTACAGTTTACCATTTACATCTCACAGAAGTGAGTACACCCCTCACATTTTTGTAAATATTTTATTATAAATATCTTTTCATGTGACAACTCTGAACAACTCTGACACTTTGCTACAATGTAAATAGTAAGTGTACAGCTTGTATAACAGTGTAAATTTGCTGTTCCCTCAAAATAACTCAACACACAGCCATTAATGTCTAAACCGCTGGCCACAAAAGTGAGTAAACCCCTAAGTGAAAATGTCCAAATTGGGCTCAATTACCCATTTTCTCTCCCCGGTGTCATGTGACTCGTTAGTGTTACAAGGTCTCAGGTGTGAATGGGGAGCAGGTGTGTTAAATTTGGTGTTATTGCTCTCAATCTCTTATACTGGTCACTGGTTTAACTTGGCACCTCATGGCAAAGAACTCTCTGAGGATCTGGAAAAAAGAATTGTTGCTTTAAGATTGGGGGACACGGTGGCTTAGTGGTTAGCACGTTCGCCTCACACCTCCAGGGTTGGGGGTTCGATTCCTGCCTCCGCCTTGTGTGTGTGGAGTTTGCATGTTCTCCCCGTGCCTCGGGGGTTTCCTCCGGGTACTCTGGTTTCCTCCCCCGGTCCAAAGACATGCATGGTAGGTTGATTGGCATCTCTGGAAAATTGTCTGTAGTGTGTGAGTGTGTGAGTGAATGAGAGTGTGTGTGCCCTGCGATGGGTTGGCACTCCGTCCAGGGTGTATCCTGCCTTGATGCCCGATGACGCCTGAGATAGGCACAGGCTCCCCGTGACCCGAGGTAGTTCGGATAAGCGGTAGAAAATGAGTGAGTGAGTGAGAGTGCTTTAAGATGGCGTAGGCTATAAGAAGATTGCCAAGACCCTGAAAGTGAGCTGCAGCACGGTGGCCAAGACCATACGACAGTTTAACAGGACAGGTTCCACCAAAGAAGTTTAGTGCACATAGTCAGCATCATATACAGAGTTTGTGTTCCGGAAATAGAAATATGAATGCTGCCAGCATTGCTGCAGAGGTTGAAGGGGTTTGAGGTCAGCCTGTCAGTGCTCAGACAGCCTGTCATCCCAGAAGGAAGCCTCTTCTAAATGTTGCACAAGAAAGCCCACAAACAGTTTGCTGAAGACAAGCAGACTAAGAACATGGATTACTGGAACCATGGTCTGTGGTCTGATGAGACCAAGATAAACTTATTTGATTCAGATGGTGTCAAACGTGTGTGGCAGCAAGTGTGTCTTGCCTACAGTCAAGCATGGTGGTTCGAGTCTCATGGTCTGGGGCTGCATGAGTGCTGCCGGAACTGGGGAGCTACAGCTCATTGAAGGAACCATGAATGCCAACATGTGCTGTGACATACTAAAGCAGAGCACGATCCCCTCCCTTCAGAGAGTGGGCCGCAGGTCAGTATTCCAACATGATAACAACCCCAAACACACCTCTAAGATGACCACTGCCTTGCTAAAGAAGCTTAAGGTAAAGGTGATGGACTGGTCAAGCATATCTCCAGACCTAAACCCTATTGAGCATCTGTGGTGCATCATCAAATGGAAGGTCTCTAACATCCACCAGCCTAGTGATGTTGTAATGGAGGTGTGGAAGAGGACTCCAGTGGCAACATGTGATGCTCTGGTGAACTCCATGACCAAGAGGGTTAAGGCAGTGCTGGAAAATATTGGTGGCCACACAAAATATGGACACTTTGGGCCCAATTTAGAAATTTTCCCTTGGGGTGTACTTACTTTGTGGCCAACGGTTTAGACATTAATGGCTGTGTGTTGAGTTATTTTGAGGGGACAGCAAATTTACACTGTTATACAAGCTGTGCACTCACTAATTTACATTGTAGCAAAGTGTCATTTCTTCAGTATTGTGAAAATATAGTAAAATGTTTACAAAAATGTAAGGGATGTACTCACTTCTGTAAGATACTGTACAATGTATAATGTAACATCCCCCTGTGTAAGCACTGACAGACCCAGTTTTTTTTTACAGTATATGAACAGCAAATTCAAATCAATTGCCACTGACATAACAAATTGTTCCTAAAGAACTACTGTCTAAAATACTAGACACAACAGAGGCTAATGCATATTATCATGTGTAATACAATTGTAACAACACAGTACACATCAAGACAGGATCAGCTTATGGCACAAGTGTGAAGACTACTTATGTGAACATTGTAAGTAACAGTACATTAAAGTGTAAAAATAGACTACATGAACAATCTAATATAGATAAATAGACTTAAATCTGGAAAGTCTCTCCTGAGTCCACAATTGTAAATGTGTTAAGCCCATACAGTCTTATTGCTTAGTGAGGCTTAAGGCCTCATATGTTCTGTTGTGGTGGGAGTAAGAGGGCAGCAGCATGGTGATTAGAAAGAAGCAAGCCCACTTAGCCCACAATGGTGTCCCCAATAACACATAAAGAGAGGTTACTGGGATTCCATCTGGGGCTGAGATAATCTATGGTAATGTACAGTAGAGGGATAACACACCTGGACACACACACACAGGTATATCTGTTTATACTTGTGAGGACTTCCACTGACAAAATTATTAATACAGCTAAATATACCAAAATGATACTGCAATGTTCATGCAATGATTTGGCTCTTTTAAGATTTTTAAAAATTTGCTTTAATTTCTTGTCAACATTGCATAATTTTATTATTTAATTTGCTATTAGTTGTTATTATATCTTAAAAAGACCAGTATTTCTTCCTGTTGTTTCTGGTTTGTGTTATTATTTTATTATATACTGTTTTATTCACTGTGCAGGATTAGCTTAGATTGTCCCTATTACAAAGTATTGATAAATAAAATAAAAGGTTTGGTTGTCTAAACACTATACATATTTTACAGACAATTCTATCCTGAGTACTCAGTTGTCATGATGTAATGGTGTTCACCTGCCTGGGGTAAAATAAAATGTTGTAGCTATCTTTGTGCAGAAGATATATTTTCATATATATTTGATATATATTTTCATTCTCAATTCATGGTATAGGAGAGTAATTCTGAATTTGATATTATAAGTTGGTGTATATCCTATACATCTTAAAGTTGGTACAGGATGACATGTGTAGTGTCAACATGTACTGTATATATTTTGTGGAAGGGAAGTAATAAGAAATAAATACTACGTTTACATATGGCATAATTATTTGCATAACACACCTATGGTTTTGAACATGTACTTGTAATCAGTACCTGAAAAAATGTTGTGTCATTTCAAATATGTCAAAATTCATACTAGCAAAATTTATGCATACTTATGATTCATACTAGTCCCATGATTCATCTCCATCTCATTATCTTTATAAGTAAAGTGTGGCTGATTTATACTAATTTTTTCTTGAAACCTTTATATGAAAATTGCAGACATTATATGTACTGGAGCAAAAAATATAGGTCTAGACCAGTAGTAATGTTATAAGATTTATGAGCGAGCCCTAAAACAGGCAACAGTTAACTTAAAAATACACCAGTTGCAAATACAAAGTATGTTGTTATATAAAGCGAGACAGAATAAAAGAGAGAAAGGGAGGAATAAGACAAAGAAGAGAATAAAGGTAAGAACTTAGATAAAGGGCCATTGACAAAGAGGTTTTGAGAGAAAAGAAGGGAAATGTGGAGCCAGATTGGTGTAGGGGGTAGTAGAAGAGAAGAAAAGAGATGGAATGAAGGGTTCAGCCTTATGTAGAGTGGGGCATTCAAATGGAGAGATGAAGAGAGAGACGTGAATCAATGCTGTTCATGTCTCAATACCCAGGAGATATTACAGGGGGAACGTGAAAGGGCCAAAGTAATGTAGGGGGAAGGGGCATTAAAATTTTGGAGAATAAGTGTTCATGGATAGACTGTGTTATCGATGAGACTTCCACATCCCCAGCACACATCCATGCATACACCCACATATGCAGAGATACTACAGTGACACTCACAGATCATCATAATGAGCTGCAATCACACCAAAGGGTCAAAGGTCTAAGCTATTATACAGCTTCTGCTCATTACCAGAGTGCAGTGTAGTCACAGTGTCCATTTTAAATTTGGTCCTCTCCAGTCACAATTAGGAGCAGATATCAACATGCAGAAGCTTTGTAATTAACAACAAAAAAAAGCACATCCTAGCAAAGTCCCGGCAGGTTATGGACCTTCATATTTGCCTTCATATTTTCTTATGTGTAAAAAAAAAAAAAAAATTATATATATATATATATATATATATATATATATATATATATATATATATATATATATATATATATGTATATATATATATATTTTTTTTTTTCCTTCATAAGAGAACACGAAGCCAAATATGATGACTAATCATGGCCTCTGTTCCTTACTGCTGTTTACAGTGACACTTGATTAACTCTCATTAATCAGCCAATATATTTGGTTAATGCTATAGATGGACGTTCTTAACAAATTTATGCTTTTCAAATCAGCTTATACACTGTAAACTGACTATGACTGAGACAGAGAAAGAGCGACCTCTGTTGGTGAAGGACTATGAATGAACACTGTTAACTACTGATTAGCCAAACAAGTATTGCAACAGTAAAATTTAGATTTTAGATAACATGGAAATGTTTGTTGTTTTTCTTACCATCATGTTTAAATAAAGACTGTAGCACACACTCTGAGATCAGCAGTTTCTGAAATATTCAATCTAGCCCTTTTGACTTGCATAGCAAAAGAATTATACATATATATACACACTCATACATACTTGTAGGTGGGTGGATGTGTGTGTGTGTGTGCATGTGTGTGTGTCTGTGTGTGTGTGTGTGTGTGTGTGTTCACAGGCACAAAGAATCAATGCAATGGCCAGAGCAGATCTGGAGCCAATTATTTTCAGCTTAATGGTCCCTCAGGTATTGGCATGAAGAACAACAAAATGCCTGCAAGTGAAACCAAGTCCTGACAACCTCGTTCTTCTGTTTCCAGCACAAACCAGTGCTCTGGCACCAACTCCCACAAGGCAATAAGGCCAAAGGTGAAAGATCTGATTGGTCAGCCAGACAAAATATAATGCCATATGAGACAAAGCTATATGTTTCCATGGGCTTTGCAAAGGTTGAGAGGGTAATTGGACTTAAAATGTACTGTATGGTGAGTAGCCTTTAATGCTACTCATTAAGATCAGTTAACTGCTGGATGTCTAGATATAGAACATCTGGACAAACAGCAGGATTCAGTTAATTGATTTCTTTAATATTTATTACTCTATTAAATTGATTATTGAAATCACCCTGAAGTGAAAGAAAAAGAGAAATATATCAACACACTAAGCAACTTCTACAAATGTTTAATATTTGAATATTTGCTTCACTAAAGTACTTCAGGTGTTCAGGTGTTTAAATTTATCATATTGTGTATCCCAATTCATATCTTCTTTACAACATTGAGTTCTCACTTCACCTCTATTTACATGGACAAAAGCTCCCATTAGCTTGATATTTTTTATATAATGATATTGTTTTGCATTATTTTATAATGTACAGATTATAAATTAAAAAGAAAAAAAACAAATAAATTAGGACAGCACCCCACAGTTAAATGTATATGTACAATTTACAAGCATTCATAACCAGCTTTTGTGAGCAAATATGGAGTATGTGTATTTTAGCTTGCATTCATCTGCTGTGTCCTTTAAAATACAGTCAGCAGAATATGTAGGTTCTCTCAAGATCCTCATGAGAGTTCACTTATTTCACTGAAAATTGCATTACACAACAGATAAAAAATGTTCTAAGAATATCTAATCACCTATACTCTGTATGTGTCAGGCTCCATAAACAAAATGGGTTCATTCTTATGGGAACTGATAGATTAATGGGGGAACATGATAGACACACTGACATTGAGAAAAAAAAGGGAGACAAAGATTTTCCACATTGCCTGGTAGTGATATCCACAGCTTTTTTTTTTAAGTGTTCCCAAAAGGTAACAGATAGCTCACTGAATTATGGGATGCCTCTTGCTACACAGACTCAAATGCTTAGACAAATAAACTATTTGAGGGCGTACACAGATTGATGTACAGTTAAAATATACTGCTTTTCTGCATCTGCTACACACAACTACAGTTCAAACTGTACACCTACATGCCACAGTGCAAAGTAAGGTGAAGACTTTTGTAAAATGTCCTGGCATCAAAAAGGGCAGAAAAGAAGCCACTTCTCTCAAATAAAAACATCAGGGACAGACTGATATTCTGCAAATGTTACAGGGATTGGACTGCTGAGGCCTGGGGTAAAGTAATTTTCTCTGATGAATCCCCTTTCTGATTGTTTGGGGCATCTGGAAAAAGCTTGTCCGGAGAAGAAAAAGTGAGTGCTATTATCCGCCCTGTGTCATGGCAACAGTAAAGCATCCTGAGACTATTTATGTGTGGGGTTGCTTACAGCCAAGTTTATGGGCTCACTGACAATTTTGCCTAAGAACATAGGCATGAATAAAGAATGGTACAAAAACATCCTCCAGGAGCAACTTCTCCCAACCATCCAATAATAGTTTAGTGATTAACAATGCCTCTTCCAGCATGATGAAGCACCTTGCCATAAGGCAATAGTAATAATTGCTCAGGGAACAAGACTTTTTGGGTGATAATGGATTATAATAAGTGCTGTAGAAAGAACATCATTTACATTCACAGTATTCACTAATAATGTGAATGTAAATTATGTTATTTTGTTGTAGAATGAACATAATTTACATTTACATTTTAGTAAATTGTGTAAATGTAAATGATGTTCAGTCTACAACAGTTTGTAGTTGAGTGGAATTAAAGCAACCAAGAGCTCCTGAGAAACTAAGTGGTCAGCGCAATCTCCAAGTGATGCAATATTAATTCCTTCCTGCCAAAGTCATCAAATGATCACTGATGAAATGATCCATGATCAATCTCCAGCAGAGTGCACAACAGGCAACGAGACTCCAACCAGAGATATGACCTCAGGATTGAAGAAGTAGGACCAGAAGAAGTGACAATCAGACTAGGAACTCAGAATACATTCTGGGAGCTCAGGAGTGGCACGTATATCTCGACAGAGAGTGAAAGGGTGCAATGTGCAGATAGGGACTCTGACTAGCTATTACAGCATAAGTAAAAGGAAGAGCCAGAAGGTGACACAGACATGAGGGCTTCCTTGGACATAAAGCGTCCCACCACTCCACAATCAGCAAACCTGAGCAACTTGCGAGGGTGGTAAGGCGACAGCATCCAAACACCCCAGTTCCCCAAACATTCTATGCCCTTGAACCTTCCAGATCTGCTCCTTTACCTAAGAAAATCTGTTCATGAAAAGCTAAACTAAACAAATGTGTTTTCAGCCTGGATTTAAATATTGAGACTGTGTCTGAGTCCCAAACACTAATAGGTAGGCTGTTCCGTAACTGTGGGGCTCTGTAAGAAAAAACTCAGCCCCCTGCTCAAGACAAGTCAAGAAGCTTTTATTGTCATTTCAACCATATATAGCTGTTGCAGTACACAGTGAAATGAGACAATGTTTCTCCAGGACCATGGTGCTACACTGCTAGCCACATAAAGTGCATCTGTGCAACCTGGTGCAAGCAGTGCAGGACAGAAAGACAGAAAAGACCGTTTAGGACAAAACACAGTGCAGACAAAAAATTACAAGACAATACACAAAAGACAATAGACAGAAACAGCGCCAACCAGTGTAAATACTGTATGTTCAAACAATATTGCGTGTGTAGAAATACTAGAAGGAACACAGTGTTATAGCAGCAGTTACCTGAGATATTGACAAAGTATTGTGCAAAACAGAAAACGACTGAAATGTGAGACAGCATGTGCAAAGAGAAAAAGTGTGCAAAAACATGTAACATGTACAAACATGTAAACAGATTGATTGATATATATTAGAAGTGTGTAGGTCTGTGCGGGTGTGTGTGTTGTGCTCAGTACAGTTTAGTTCAGTTATTAAGGAGTCTGATGGCTTGTGGAAAGAAACTGTTACACAGTCTGGTCGTGAGGGCCCGAATGCTTCTGTACCTTTTTTCCAGATGGCAGGAGGGTGAAGAGTGTGTATGAGGGGTATGTGGGGTCATCCACAATGCTGTTGGCTTTGCGGATGCAGCTTGTGGCGTAAGTGATGGACAGAGTAAGTGATGGAAGAGAGACTCCAATGATGTTCTCAGCTGTCCTCAATATCCGCTGCAGGGTTTTGCGATCTGAGATGGTGCAGTTTCCAAACCAGATAGTGCTGCAGCTGACAGAATGCTCTCAATGGTCCCTCTGTAAAAAGTAGTCAGGATGGGGGGAGGGAGATGGGCTTTTCTCAGCCTTTGTAAGAAGTAGAGACGCTGCTGGGCTTTCTGAGTGATGGAGCTGGTGTTGAGTGACCAGGTGAAATTCTCCGCTAGACGAACACTAAGAAATTTGGTGCTCTTGACGATCTCTAAAGATAATCCGTCAATGTTCAGCGGAGAGTGGCTCCTCTGTGCTCTCCTGAAGTCAACAACCATCTCTTTAGTTTTATCAACATTCAGAGACAGGTTGTTGGCTCTACACCAGGCCGTTAGCTGTTGCACCTCCTGTTGCACCTCTGTATGCTGACTCGTTGTTCTTGCTGATGAGACCCACCAGGTCATGTCATTGGCAAACTTTATAATATGGTTCAATCTGTGCATTGCTGCACAGTCGTGAGTCAGCAAGGTGAACAGCAATGGACTGAGCATGCAGCCCTGAGGGGCTCCAGTGCTCAGTGTGGTGGTGCTGGAGATGATGTTCCCGATCCGGACTGACTGAGGTCTCCCAGTCAGGAAGTCCAGGATCCAGTTGCAGAGGGAGGTGTTCAGTCCCAGCAGGCTCAGCTTCCCAATTAGGTGCTGAGGGATGATTGTATTGAATGCTGAACTAAAGTCTATGAACAGCATTCGTACATAAGTGTCTTTATTGTTCAGGTGGGTGAGGGCTAAATGAAGGGCTGTAGCAATGGCATCATCCATGGAGTGGTTTGGATGCAAACTGTAGGAGGTCCAGAGAGGGTGGTAACTGGGTCTTGATGTGCCTCATGACAAGCTTCTCGAAGCATTTCATAACGATTGGTGTGAGATAGTTATTGAGGAAGGACACTAGATTTCTTTGCTTGCTGATATACAGATTGCTGTAGCCTTTACTACTTGAGGTACTACCAAATAGCCTTCACATTTTCAAATTAGGCATGATGAATCATTAAAAAAAAATCGCTCAGTTACTATGGTGTAAACCCATTAAGTGTTTTATAGGTCAGTAATAGTATTTAATTTTTTTATGTGTATATCCTTTACACATTCTTATTAAGCTGGTGCCTCCCACTTGACTTAGCAAAAACATGTTTTTTTATACTGTGTGCCATCAGTATAACAGTGTAAGCTAATACTATATTTACAAATAATTGCACCAAGGGCTTTAGAACAGTATTCTATGATCCATATGGATGTGTGTTGGGAAACCATTGTACAGAATGCTTTTTGATGTCTACAGCAGATGGCTCTGGTGTTTTTTCCATTATACATCACTGACAGCACTTAACATACTCCCTGACTACTGTGTGGCCTTTGTCATCAGTGAGTAAACTGCAGTGATGCATTATGATAAGCCTGTTGTCAACTGTTTTGGAGATTGGATCACGACTCAAAGCATCCGCTATGATGTTCTTCTTTCTTGCAATATGTTTTAGATCAAAGCTGTTTGCAGCAAGCTTAGACACACAGCACATCACACAAGCATCAAGCTTATCCTTTGTTAGTATGTAAGTGAGCAGCTTATTGTCTGTTCATACAGTGAATCTATGGCCCTTCATTTAGTGACAATTTTGTTTTAAATACACTCAATTTTAGGGCTTAAAATTCAAGCTTGTTTTCCAGACATGTTCTCTCAGAGTTACGTAGTGTCTTCCTTGTAAATGCAATAGGTCAGGCTTTATCCTTGCTTGCTTGTAGTTGTAACAACTATACAATAATTTCTTTTTAAGTTCAGAAAGGGCCTGAACACATTCCAGAGTCCAATCAGTAGGCTTGAACTTCCTTATTTGTACCCACCTTGTCATGGTTGACACCTTGGCTCCCTCCCCTTTTGTCCAGCTGTTAGGGAGAAGAGTGGTTTGGCTAGAAGTGCAAATTGTTATGAAGTGCTGATAGTTGAGGATCATGCCTTGAACTAAATTAATTCTCCATAAAGATGGGGTACACCCATACTCTTCTATAAGATCAGTTTTTGACAATCCACCTCCAATATTTTCATCAAAAATACTGTCCAGAAATTTAAGAGATCCCTGCATCATATGACATTACTTTGGGCTTTCTTTGGGGTTATTCCTTAACCTAAGTCATTTAAATACCACCTCCAACTGCTCAAAGACTGCATTCTTATTAGGTCTGAACACTAATTAAGTAACAAAGCACACTGCTGAAATAGGCTTGACAGAAAGTCAGTGAAACAGCAATCACACAACTCCCACCTCCCAATAGTGTTGATGCATATGTGAACAAGATGTGTAGCTAACCTGAGTCCATTTGAAATCCTTTTTGACAGGCTGTTAACCAGAGGAATGGGTCCCCTGGGAAGCCAGAGACCCAGTATCAGATCTTTCTGTGAAGATGAAATGTTAAACTATTGCATAAACATGTCCTCTGTGTTATCTGATATTCACAGACAGGTGAAAGATGCCCTTCCTTAACCACATGCAGATGCATTGCATGACCTGAAGCCTGGTGAGTGGATCTTGGTGAACGAGTTCAGGAGAAAGAACTGGAAGGCCAAGCAATAGACACTGCTGACTACACCCACTGCTGTGAAAATAGAAATGGAAAACAGGGCATGGACCTATGGCAAAAAATGGCAAAAAAAAATCATAGTGAACTTCAACAAGAAGCAGCCTTACATCTACGCCCACGTTTAGAAAATTTTTTTACTCTGCCAGAGCCCAGTGACCGCAGCAAAAGAAAACAATATGTTTGGTAAAAACTCTATTGTTGTGGCAAGAACTGCCATTGTTAGGAGACTGCAGAGAAGATGAGAGCACACCTCTGCTGGAGTGAGAAAGTGAAACAAAACGTGAGCTAACCTTATCAAAAATTAAATGTCTGACGCACACTCTGTTTTCCATCATCGTAAATGGACCCCATGCATTTGTCAGTTAGTGTCCACAGCTTTGCAATGTATGGTTACTTCAGCCCTCAACTTGCAAACAGAATACCAGCTTCTGCAGAGAACAGAGAAGACATTCGATGAGTGGAGAGAACAAATCCGAGACATGGTCCTTTCACCTGATCCAACACAAACTGACTATGCTCCGGCATTGACAAATGATAATGGATAAATTAGTTTAGCTTAGTTTTATTTTCTTACATACCACTGACTGAGGTCTGTCCCTCACAAAAATAGCAACATGTTATTAGTTTAGTTTTGTAGCTTAACCTTATAAATATGTTTTGATGATTAATGTTTTGTCACTAATTTGTGCTTTTTCTCTTCATTCCTATTCTCAAAACAGAGATTTTGTTTATATACTGTAGTTTGTCATAAAAGACAAAAAGCATGGAAGTGTAGTGGAAATTTTCTGTGTGATCATTGTTATTTGCTTTTACAGTGAATTCTGTTTGTCAGTCTATGGTGAAAGAAGGAGAGGCCTTTGTTCCAGCTGTTGAATGTCTACATGCTAAAAAGAGGGGAACTTTATGTTCCAGCATTTTGAGTATGTGTGCATTTGCTTAATAAGAGCTGAAAATAGAATGTTGCGTTGCCTGACTAAGTTTGAGGTGATAACTCAAAGGGTGCATAAACACACATACACTTGGGGTACGAAAGGGAGAGCTGAAACACTAGATTTTGCCTCTTCACTGTGTAGACATTGCACTGTATGGAAGATTCCTTTTGCTGCAGCAAAATAAAATTCTTTCTTTACCTCTTTGCTTTTAAATCACTGGATTTTCAGGTCTATAACCTTGATTTTAACTCATCAAAGGCTGCCTGAGCTGAGAGGGGCCATTGGAGTTTTCTGAGTTTTCCCTTGTAGGAGAGAGGTGAGGGGAGCTGCAATAAAAATGAGCGAATCCAAGGAAACACTCCAGTTCCTTGATGGATGTGGGAACAGGCCACTCAGTGACCGCCCAAATCTTTTCAGTATCTACCCCAAAATGCTGATTATTTTGCCAAGGAATTCACATTTTTCTGCCTTGACATAAAGTTGATGATGCAGGAGCCATGACAGGACTTTGTGTACCTGGTGTATATGTTGTTCCGGACTGCTTGAGTAGATTAAAATGTCATCAAGCTATACTATGGCACATACATTAAATAGATCCTTGAAGATTTAATTGATAAAGGCTTGGAAAATGGCTGGAATGTTGGTTATCCAATAAGGCATAACCCAGTATTCCCTTTGAAGTAGAGAAGGCAGTCATCCATTCATCGCCTTCTCTTATATATGAACCAGTTTGTAGAAACTTCATAGGTCTAGTTTGGTGAATATCTGGGCCTTACAGACCTGTTCTAATGCAGGAGGGACTAGTGGTAGGGGTTAAGGGTAGCACCCAGTTATGGTGTTGAGGCCATGGTTATCAATGCATAGTCTGCCCCATCCTTTTTCTCTGCAAAAAACAATCCTGCTGCAGGTGGGGAAGGAGAGGGTCTGATAAAGCCAGCAGCTAAGGCTTCGTCGATGTATTGTTCCATGTGATTCGGAAGTGAATAGAGGATACCTTTTGCTTTAGGGAAGGGGGTTGTTGGGCAGAAGTTCAATAGCACAGTCCCAGGGTCTGTATGGTTGTAGGATTTCAGCCTTTTCCTTACTAAAACCTTGTTTAAGTCATGGTACTCTGGGGGCACTTGGGTGGTCTCCGAGACTTGTGGGCTTTCCACTGAAGGGTGCGACAGGGGACTTTGAGGTTCATGCACAGTCAGTGGTGGAGACAGTGTGATGCACCTAATTCCATCCCTCCTGGTGAAAAAGCAGATGTGGGATTGGGTGCAGAGAATGCATACTGCCAACTAAATGTAGCTGGGGAAATCGCAGTTTTGATCCCAGCACAAAAGTTCAGCCTGTAGCACGGGGTTTAGTCTCAAAACTTGACTGCAAAATTGGCAGTGGATTGAATTAACTGTGCAGATGCACACCTCCCTCTAGCTGGGTATTCAAATACATCACAAAGTGGGTGAGAGAAGTGGGAAAAGGAGACATGTACCTGTGGTTTCCAGTCCCAAACTGCCATGGCCCAGTCGAGTGCCTTGCCTGTAAGCAGTGTCATGAAGAAGGTGCATTTTGTGGATTCATCATAATAGATGTCCGGTTGGTGTGAAAAGAATATGTCGCACTGTCTCAGAAATCTTTTGCAGCAGTCACCTGTTCAATCAAATTTGTCCGGAAGTGACATTCTGTGAGTTTCCGGACGAGGTGCAAGTTGTCCACAGAGGGCCTGGAGAAGGTGCACGTTGGTGTTTTGACACGCCGTTAGCTGTTCCTGGTAGGCAGCCAGAGTTTTCCCTTGATGAAGCCCGAGTGCTAGAAGTTGAGCTGGCTCTGCTGGATTCAGGGGAGGTGAAGTAATCTGTAACGCAGAGACAGAATGTGAAGAATCCATATGCAGATTTTTTGAAAAATACATAGGGTAACATGCCGTGTAAAACAGCAGGCAAAGGCATAGTGCAAGTAGCAGGCACAAAGTAAAAAAACAGAAAATTCATCAGTGTGGCAAACAAATCAAATTCAAATTTTATTTGTCACATATATAAACATACACGGTATGACATGTTGTGAAATCTGTTTTACGACTGTTCCTTCCAAAAATCCCAAAACACAGTAACAAACTCATAAATCCACAAAACATAGCAGGGGTCAAAACACAGAGAAACCACAGTCAAAGAAAAAACAGCTCAAAATAACAGGAAAACCAAATAATACTTCACAATGTGCTAATCATGTGAGTATGCTAATACTGTATAGCAGTGACCCAGAAGTGCTGCGTGGCAACACAGAAGTCCTAATATTCAGTAGAGGGTTTCCTCTGGTGGGCCGGAAGGAAAACTGCGGCTGAGATCGTAACAACAGCATAGAATTCTTTGCATTTGGTCTTCCAAAATTCTATCACCTATACAAATTGAAGACCAATAAATTAATTGGCCAGATTTAGCACTTTCCCTTGAGCACACACACAAGTTATTAAATCTATCCATGCATAAAACACTGTCTAACCCATACTTAACATTTTTTACAGTTATATTGTTGCATATTATACACAACTTTTTAAAACTTTTATACATCTTTTATCAAATTAACACCATTAACCACACTCTCAAACACAGACTGAGGATGCAGCATGGGCCAAATGGAAATTAAGTCATGATGCCACACATAAGAACCATAAAGCTGTTTCCAAAACACAACTAATATATGTTGTGTGTAAAATGACATTAAAACATTCACTTAAAGTTAACTTAAATTTTTATTGGAATATACTTATTCACAGAACTATTCTCTCATGAATATTAAAATCTGCTACATATGGACACTTGGAACTTCAGAACCCAAAATAACCTAAAATATCCAGTGCTTTTATTACAATCTCAGAAGCACTATTTTGTAGCACAGCTAACAAATAATTTTGTCAGAATCATTTGTACAGGTTATAAATTGTGAAAAAATTAGGACACTCCATTAAATATTCAGTTCTTTATTAAGAAATGTCAAAATGTCAGTTTATGATGAACGTGATGTAACATGTAATTGTCATGTTGCAAGGTCCAGGGGTCTCATTTATAAAACTGTGCGTAGGATCCCAACTAAAAGTTTACGTGCGCCCAAAAGCCAAACTTTATTACTTTGAATAATGGCGATTATGAAAAAAGATGAAAAAAACGTAATTTCACAGACACTGAGATTGAAACACTTGTAGGAGAGGTGGAGGCTCGGAAAACTGTGTTCTTTGGTGGCCACAGGAGTGGGGTCACTAATAAAAAGAAACAGTGCGAGTGGCAAAGTATTGCTTCTGCCGTCAATTGTGTCAGCGTGCCACAATGTTTGTGAGGGTCATGTTGGAGTCACATATGATTTGCACATTAAAAGAATGCACATGCTTTCCATTAACATAAGCAAATTCATTTTCAGATGGTGCCCTTATAGAAACATGAGTGCAGTCAATTGCGCTGATTACATTTGGGAAACTAGACATTGCTGCAAATTGCGTTTTAATTCCGGCCTGTTCTCGTACAGTGTAGGGGAACCTGATGTATCAACTACCCATATTAAGTATACCATTCAAAACAACAGATATTATGGCACTCAGGGACGGCTGTGATATACCAGACCTATAGGGTGAGATTATAGATTCCAATAGAATTATTTCATATACAAAAAGGTCTTAGAGACAAAGTTGCGGATTACTTATAGTTTTTTTTTATATAAATAATTTACCTGTCTGCCAATTCCCACTGGAAACAGCCGGTTGCCAAGAACCCCAGAGTGGTGAGGACTTGTATTTGGACTGGGATGGCATGGTTCCGGCATGTTGCCCTCTCTAATACTGGACCCAATTCAGCACATAGATCCAAGAGCACAGATCTAGGGAATCTAAATAGGCTTATTAGCAAGTCATCATCATGGGCCAGGAAATCGTCATGGTCCCTGAAAACTCGTTCTTTCCTTATTCTGCCAATCCTCCAACAGTGCCAGCAGTGCCATCATGAAGCATTACATACCCGGGTCACCGGGGATTTATATGTTTCTAGCAATTATTGTTAACACCTTGACAAAATCACACAATTAATTTGTGGGCGAAAATTTAAGACGAAAATGTTATAGTGAACACATGCTTCTTCATGACGGTTTTGTAATGAACACCTTGATAGTTAGGACCAGTGATGAGTAGCGATTGTGCTTCATGACTGTATTTGCAGACTTTAACATTTTATGATATATGTTTATTAAGGAAAATATTTTGTTTTTACACTGTGTTCTGCAGTTCTCTGATAAAAGTGTATTTCATGCTATTCTGTATCACATGTAGTCGCGCCATCTCCTCCTGCGCTCCCATTGTGGACAATGTGACTGTAAGGCAGTGCTGATTATTATTTTTTTTTTTAATACATTTTCAATTACGTTTGGATTTTACTAGATGTATCTAAAACAATCGGCACAAATAACACTGTTGGATTTAATCTTCATGATAATGTGGATGTAACGTATGAAATGGAGTGAAAATTAATTCATTAAAGTCATTAATTCTTATAATTGTTCTTCTCACATTTATTTTCTACAATCTAACTTCAGTTCACGACCTCACCATCTGTGTCGCCAATTCCCTTTGTCTCCAGAATGTGTGTACGCACGTCTCAAAGTTTGCTTAAAGGTGCGCACATTCTCCCGTCAAGTTTGTTTTTATAGATCACAACCTTTGGTGGGAACTGGCGTACGTACGTTTCCAGCCCCGTTTTGTGCGTACGCACGCTTTATAAATGAGACCCCAGGTCTGCTTCAGCAAAACCATAACACTTCCACCTCCATGTTTCACAGTTGGTGTTACTTTCTTTTGCTAAAATGCTGTATTTGGTTTATGTCAAGCATGCCCTCTGTTATGGTGGCTAAATAATTCCATTTTAGACTCATCTGTTCAAAGCACATTATTTCAGAAGTTTTGGCCTTTGCCTCTGTGTTATTTTGCAAACTTCAGTCTTGCAAAGTTTCCTCCTTGCACACCTCCAGTCCTTTTAGGGATCTTGGAGACTTTAAGCACCTTGCAATCTGCTCTTGGGGTGAAATTCCATTTTGGCAGTTGTTTGAAATGTTCTCCACTTGTAAATGATTGTCAGCGAATGTGGGTGTATTATCACTTATTATCGTATGTTATCATTTGTGCTCATCAGACACAAATGCAGCGATAGCTAAAAACATGATTTATTAAACAAAACAAAACAAAACAAAACAAACAAACAAACAAACAAAAAAAGGGAAACACTGGTGGGTATAGAAAACCGAAACTCAGAAAAACAAGAAAGACCACCAAGAGGTTACAGACACAAAACAAAGTCGAGGAAATTAAACACATAAGGGACAGATATGCAGAGGCAGGAAGGAATAGACAAGGGTGGGGCAGACATGTGAAAACAAAATCTAAACAAAAGGCACATGGCAAAAGTCCGAGCTAGATCCTGACAATAATTTTCCAGACAGTGGAATGGCTGATTACAAATTATTTTGAGATCATTTTATATCCCTTACCAGACACATAATCAACAATCTTCTTTCTGAAGGTCTCAGAGAGCTCTTTGCATCTCAACATGGTGATATTTCAACAATTAAGAGCAATCCAAACTAAATGTCTGAGGTTTAAATAAGGCAAGCCTCCTTCAAAATGTTCTGTAACAACGTTCTAATAATGTGTACCTGATGTGATAGACCTGTAGGTAATTTTATCCATTTTAAGTTCAAATAAATGTAGGGGTGTCCTTTCTTTACAAGTATTTGGATTTTTTATGAATTACATTTTACAGTTCATTCATAAAAATACTTTCCTTTGACTATTTGATTGACTGTTTAAACTGTTTAGTAATAAACTGTAATAGTTTTATCTAGTCTTGGTTTTCATTGGTTCATTTATTTTTTTTCCTGTGAAAACTGCACTTGTTAAAAAGGATATGAAGACCAGAGAGTTTTCTTGGGGAGAAAAGCAAGCTATTTTAAAGCTGAGAAAATTAAGCCATTGCAAATTTTATTCCAAGCATTTGGTTTTGCAAACAAACATTACAAGTACTATTTACAATAATTTACTTCATGACTGCAATTGAAGTTGACATTTTGATCTTCTAATATTCATCTTTTGCACTCTAACCCAAATATATTCAGTGTATATGAAAGGTTTCATTTTGGATTTTAGTGCCAATTTAGATATATTAAGACACATTTGTACTGTACAGAAACAGGAAATGGTTAACACAACAAAATTTTGGGGGACAGAGAGATACAATAAGAATGGCATGTTTCAGAGTCAAAGCAGGCTTTAATATGCACAAAGGCAAACAGGGTGGGACCAGGCTAAAATAATAAACAATAGTGTAATAGTTAGAAACTCCCTTACCTGAAATGAAATAAAAAGAAATATACAGTGGGGCTTACCTAGCTCCCTGTCATAAACAGGGTTAAAAAAATCAACCCCCGAAGAAAAAGGGCACCCACACCCCTACTGCCAGTAAAACAAGTGAAGAATATGTACAGTAATCAATATATACATACATACATACATACATACATACATACATACATACATACATACATACAGGCAAAGTTCAAAGTGGAAACAGGCAAGTTAAACCCAGAACAGAAACACAACAATCACTATCTCAACCAAGATACAACAAACACACCACTTCTACCACCCTCCACCTTGCTTCCCTTCTTTCTGTTTAAATAGTAGACCAGTGATGATATCATCATAGTGGAGGCAGGATCAGGGCAGGCTAGGGCAGACCAGAAACTCTGGCTCAAAATCAGATCTGCATATAAACATGCACAAAGAACAGCCTGGCTGATAAACAAATGTATATTTATCAGCAGGGCCGTGCACAGGGGGGTGTGCCCTCATCGACCGAGCCGCCCCCACCGCTCCGCTCAAAGCCGCTCCAGGTTTTCCAGCTTGCTTCACTCACAGTATGTGTCTATGGCTCTCTCTTGAAACTAGGACTGAACACGTCACGAAAGTTCACGAAAGCTGTACAGGTTAACAGGTAGGCTATGCAAGACAGTGGATGAATCTGCGAAATTTTTTTGTATTTATGTCGGTAATGTTTTACTCTTGGTCTTCTACTAGTGCTAACAACTTGTACAACATATTCACGTTCTTAGAATTAACTGTTTGTCTAATCAAATTATTGTACTCTCTATCAGATCTAATACAAACAACTACATTTTCTGTTGTTAGCACACTTTGTAGACACCCCACCCCCCACAAAAAAAGACTAACAAAAAACAATGCCTTTTCAAAAAAAAGACAGAGACAGAGAGAGAAAGAGCGAAGGGAGGCTGCTAAAGGCAGTTCAACACTGCAAACATGGATTAAAAGCATTATCAGCAATGTGTAATTGTTGTTATGTTCTATCAAAACATCTACAATAAAGTCTAAAATGTATTTGAGCGTGTGCTATCTTCTCTTTTTCTCTTTTTAATTGTACATTTTGTAATAACTGGATAATTTGTGTTAACAAGCAACCACCCCATAAGTGCCCCTTTCTTTGGTTTAGGCCACTGCCCCTCAAAATGTCTGTGCATGGCCCTGTTCATCAGCTAGATTAAGGACACTAAAAACAGGTAACAAACACTGAAGTCAAAAACACTAAAGCTAAACATTAAATGAACTATGTCTATGTCGAGGATAAAGAACATGTGTAAAGTACAGAGCAAATTTGAGGATACAACACCGATACGTCACACTGAAGATGAAACAAACAAGGGTTTAAATACATTGACAAATTGAGGAAGCAAAACACAAAAATAAACAGGACACAATCAGGGAACAACCAATAATAAGACATGGGCAGAGGCAAGATATGAATCAAAACAAACACATGGCAAAGTAAAACAATCAGAGAACAAAAAAGGAGAACATTAATGGGAACATGACGCAGCAGAATCTCGGAGGACATGGGATTCACTCATGAATTGGTGAGTTTGTTCACCAATTAAGATTGACCCACCTCATATACTGAGACAATACCTCTGAAACTGGGGATTCTATATAACACATCACTGGTTGAATCTGATAGACTCTGGTGCTGGCATGATCATGGTGGTGAGTGAAGTGTTCAAGTTCAATTTCTTTATTTGTCATGTTGAGACATGCAGTGGAACGAGATGTCGTGTCTCACAGGTCAAACGGTGCAACATCCATACAGACATTAAACATCAAAAAGCAACACAAAGCACAAAACAAAGCAATAAAATTTAAATACACAAAAAAATGGGCTCTGATGCTCCTGTACCTTCTTCCTGATGGTAGAAGCTAAAAGATGTTGTAGGAGGGAAGGGTGAGGTCCCCGCCATGCTGTTGGCCCTGTTGAGGCATCGCTTCATGAAGATGTCCTCGATCGAGGGGAGAGGGGTGCCTATGATCTTTGCGGCTGCATTCACTATCCTCTGAAGGGTCTTGCAATCAGTTGCACTGCAGTTCCCGTGCTATACAGTGATGCAGTTCATCAACACGCTCTCAATGGTTCCTCTGTAGAAGGTGGTGAGGATGGGTGGAGGGAGACATGCTCTCTTCAGGCGGCAGAGAAAGTGCAGCCGCTGATGTGCCTTCTTGGAGAGTGACCGTGTGTTTGTGGACCAGGTGAGATTCTCTGTGATATGCACCCCCAGGCATTTTGTAGTGCCAGCTGAGCCACCTCTCTGTAGTGAGTTTCATCGTTGTTGCTGATGAGACCAATCACAGTTGTGTCATCAGCAGACTTGACGATGTGATTGGAGCTGAACTTTGCAGTGCAGTCATGTGTCAACAGCGTGAAGAGCAGTGGGCTGAGCACACAGCCTTGTGGTGTGCCTGTGCTCAGTGTTGTACAACAGCTACATCCCCACACACAAAGGAGGCAATGTACTGGACCTGGTTTTCACTCGTCCTTCCCCAGCTACAGACGTGACTGCTACCCCACTACACGTCTCTGATCATCACCTGGTATCCTTCACCATCACTCTACCTACCCTACCTAAAACTACCTCTCACCCCCTCGCTCTTACCCACCGCAAACTTCACTCTGTCTCCCCTTCTTCTGTAGCTTCTGGCACTCTTTCTTCTTTTCCTGATCCTGAGTCTTTTTCCTCACTACCCTTGGACTCAGCCACAGATACTTTCCTCTCATCTCTTTCCTCAACTATGGACTTTCTCTGTCCTCTGTCCACTAAACCCAAGAAACCTCTTGTTCTGCTCCTTGGCTTTCAGATGTGCTGCGCAACAATCGAAGAGAGCTAAGATCATCAGAGAGAAAGTGGAAGAAATCACAACTTGATGCAGATCTTGATTCTTACCGAACACTCCTTGCCAAGTTCACCTCAGATGTGACTTCTGCCAAGACTTCCTTCTACAAGGAAAAGCTTGAAGCTTCCTCACATGACCCTCGAAAATTCCACAACATCATCTCTTCTCTGCTCAACTCCCCGGCTACTCCTCCTTCATCCTCCCTGACTGCAGAAGACTTTGCTTCTTTCTACCAGGAGAAGATTGAAGAAATCTGCCGGACCTTCACTTCAGCCCTGACTGCACTTACATCTCAGAGTATGGATTCCCCTACACCTTCGTTGTCACATTTCTCAACTGTAGAAGCAGAAGAGATTTTACAACTCATCCAGTCCTGCAATCCTACCACCTGCCCATTGGATCCACTCCCTTTCACTATGCTCCAGACCATCTTGCAAGACCTTCTGCCCTTCATTTCCACTAGCATCAATAGATCCATAGCATCTGGTCAGGTACCAACTACTTTCAAGAGAGCAAGGGTTATTCTCATCCTAAAGAAACCTGCTCTGGATCCATCAGACATCAGTAACTACAGACCGGTATCACTCCTCTCATTTCTTTCAAAAATTCTTGAACGCATTGTCTATAATCAACTGTCTGTCTATCTCTCACAGAACAACCTCCAATATCCCAACCAGTCTTTGGCTTTAAAGCAGCTTGTTTCACAGAGACTGCCCTTTTGGATGTCTCTGAGAAACTACATGCTGCTAGATCAGCCAAACTGTCATCCGTCCTTATCCTTCTTGACCTTTCAGCAGCGTTTGATACGGTCAACTACAAGACTCTCTTATCCACCCTCAGGAGTCTTGGGATTTGCGGATCAGCTTGGGAATGGTTCGCTTCCTACCTGGAAGGACGCTCATATCAGGTAACATGGAGGGGAGTGACATCTGCTCCACGCAGACTCTCCACTGGTGTCCCACAGGGCTCAGTACTTGATCCTCTTCTTTTCTCCCTGTATACTCACTCTCTTGGTGAAGTTATTTCCTCACATGGGTTCTCTTACCACTGCTATGCTGATGATACACAACTTATGCAGCTCATGAACCTCTGCTGTCATCCACTGCTTTTGGTTTGCCTGTGTGGTGATAGTCTTGGTTACTGTGACATCATCAATGCACTTTTTGATTTATGCACTCACGGTTTCAGTGTACTCCAGCAGATCTGTGCGTTTGTTGTTGGTTGTTGTAGTTTTCATTTAAACAAAGGCAAACAGTCCAGAACATAAGGCAAAATCAAAATTGTAAAAGAGACTGAGGTCAAGCAATTAGCAAATGGATATTCATAGGCTAGAGCAAGAACACTTGGGAACCAGGGAACAAAAACTTCAATGTGAATGTGAATACAAACTTAAATTTGTACGAAGTAGAATTAAAGTTATTTTATTTGATTGATTATTGATAATTGGTCATAGTGAGCCCTTATTAAGTCACTATGGGTGGAATTGTAAATGCATTTTTTAAGGTGGCAGTTTAAAATACTAATAAAAGTAATAATAAATACATTTATAACATCTAAATTGATGTGCAAACCATCCATTAAGTTATGCATTAATTAGCACAATACATATAATAATGTTTAATATTTTGAATTATTTCTGTTGAAATTCATTCATTCATTCATCTTCTACTGCTTATCCGAACTTCCCGGGTCACGGGGAGCCTGTGCCTATCTCAGGCAGCATCGGGCATCAAGGCAGGATACACCCTGGACGGAGTGCCAACCCATCGCAGGACACACACACACACACACTACGGACAATTTTTTAGAGATGCCAATGAAACTACCATGCATGTCTTTGGACCGGGGGAGGAAACCGGAGTACCCGGAGGAAACCCCCGAGGCACGGGGAGAACATGCAAACTCCACACACACAAAGTGGAGGCAGGAATCGAACCCCCAATCCTGGAGGTGTGAGGCGAACGTGCTAACCACTAAGCCACCATGCCCCCTACTGTTGAAGTAATTATGTTATTGAAGTAATATACTGGATATTGTAGATTTTTAGGGTTTAGGGTTTATTGGTTTACCCTCTGGGAGAACCCTTATAGGTTCCATATAGAATCCAGCAATAGTGTATTTACTAGTCAGAAAGGTTTCCAAATAAAACTACATTTGGAAACTGGGAAACTTAAAATTATAGTGAATCTTTACAGAAATATATTTAAATAGACCTTGAAGAGTGTATGTATTGTATATATCTAATGTAGCATTATATTGACGAAAAACAGTTTTCCTTAAAGAGTCAGTACAGGTTTACATGAAGTGGTCGGATGGTCCTTTTCATTACACGCCTTCTGTCTGTCTGTGATGGATGAGTGGAGGAAAAGGGGGCTTCTGCTGGTAAAAGCACAAAGAAGAATCCTCATGAGCTTAGAGTGAGCAGGTGTTTGTGTGGGTACCTTTATTTAAGAATATTAAATTGTACTTAGCATTAAGATTAAATTTTCATTTCCAATTAAATTTCAAGGTGTTTCAAATAAAATAGTAACAATGTGTTATAAACAGCAATTAAAAAGAAAAAGATGCACAGGGGATAAAATAGTCTTTTGGATCTTCTGATATGTTCAGGAGGTTAATTTGACACTTGTACTAAACATTATTAAGGCTTAAACTCACTAAAACGTTAACAACCAAGAACAATTTGAAAATTGCTTTTAGAGAATAAGGGAGAGGATCTGTACACTGTACATTTTAAATTTATGTGGAGAGCTACAGCATGTGTGTCTGTGTGTCTTGGTCAGGGAGTGATGACCACAGCTGTTTGTGCTCTCACAGGAGGGTTCATTACAGCAACTGACAGGGCCTCCTCTAAAATGTTGTCTGAGGAATATACACTCTGCATGGAACAAAATAAACACACGGCTTTGAGTGAGCCATAAATTATTTATATCACTGCCAGAAGCAGCCCAAGATACTCTTAATATCCTTACCTGCTCGTCTGGATGCGTAAAAGATGATTTATGTCTTATGGCCACATTAAATTTCATTGCAATTGGGTCCTGCACCTTCTGGGGTCTGGGGAGACATAAAATGGTGGTTATAAACTGCTGCAGTTGCCCAACAAAAACATTAGAAGGAAAGGATTACAGTTTGGAAGACAATTTTATGTTCAGAATCAGCTATTTTATTTATCTCCCTGTTCATCTTCCTGGATCTGTTTGAAATCAAATGTATTAAATGTAGGCATTTGTAAAAACATTTTTGTATGCATTATTATTTAAAATTATTTTCAAAACCAATTCTAAGCAGACAGATTCTATAGATAATGATATCTCCCTTCCTTTTTTTTTTTTTTTTTTTTTTTAGATTATTTTCTACAATATCATATTATAATAGAAATGTCACAACAATTATTTATGGTCCCTGCTAAAAAACTAGCATTGCTGGTCCAGCATAAGGTATGTTTTGCATGCTGGGACCAGGTTGGGATGGTGGTATGCTGGTCCAGCATTAGGTGCTGGTTGCTTGTGTGCTGGCCGACCAGCCTGGGATGGTGGTATGCTGGTCCAGCATTAGGTGCTGGTTTCTGGTGTGCTGGCCGACCAGCCTGGGATGCTGGTGTGCGGGCCGAACATCCTGGGATGCTGGTGTGCTGGCCGACCAGCCTGGGATGCTGGTGTGCTGGCCGACCAGCCTGGGATGCTGGTGTGCTGGCCGACCAGCCTGGGATGCTGGTGTGCTGGCCGACCAGACTGGGATGCTGGTGTGCTGGTCAACATATGTTGTCTTTTGGATGCTAGTATAATCCCAACTAGACCACAACAAAACACATTTGTTACATATCACATTTCTTAGTGTAATTTTCTAGAGAATTGCAATTTACTTTTTAATAAAGAAAAACTTTCTGGATATTCCTATCATTTACATGGCTTTCAAGTAGTATGTGGTGGCGATGACCATGTTTTTTTAAGAAGTGCTAACCGGAGTCGTTTGCCTTTAGACAACTCCTGCTCTATGTCTTCTTTATTCTCTGAAAAATTATAGAAACAAAATAAGAAACAAAACTATATATCACTCATTTGTTTATATTGTGCAGTGAACGAGTTACGATAAAACAGCTACTACTTAAGTTACATACCTTTAAGCATCAGTATTTGTGCCCTGAAGAAGTCTTGCTTCCATCGTACCCAATAAACCTGAGTTTGGTCAAACATGTCATAGATAAAGTCCTTAATTTCGCTAGTTGAAACAACTGGCGTGCAGCTGTCATCCAGGTACCTCATGTATGCAAACATTCTGATTCCCAGTGATCAGCAGATTAGTCGTGTAGAAGCGGAAGCTTTTTATTTACCCCAAAACAAAATCCTAATTACGGTGGCAAAAACTAGATGATCTGGAACACGTGCACTTATACTAATTTTGATAAACACTGTAAGGTATATAATGTAGTCGAAAACATTGCAAGATTTATTTTTGGAAAGTGCAGGAACTACATTTACCTTTGTGAACATAGTTGCTTTAAAGGTTGCATAGCAATGCTGATGCTGGGTAATATCTCTTCACATTACCACTTTACTAACAAAACAAACAAACAACGTAACTACCTCTTAATTACTATATTTAATTTGTGGAGACACTTTAATCCCTAATGAACGATTTTTAAATGTTTTTATTCTTTGTTATTCAAAACTTTTTGAGCTTTGTTATTTCAGTTCTTTATTCAAAAGAGGACGCAAAAGAAATAACACACTTATAATTAAATATATTCCAATATATTGTGTTTTAATCTTATATTAATGTGTTACATAGAAACATACACAAGCAAAAATAAAGGTTGTTCCCATAAAGCTCATTCCAGAAAGATCATACTGGTTAACCAGCTACACCAGCCCAGTTTTGCTTGATAACACCATGACTATGCTGGCCACCCATCTATACCAGCACTATACCAGCAATATACCAGCACTATACCAGCATTATACCAGCACTATACCAGCATGAACCAGTAAAAACCAGCCTGGACCAGCATGGAATTCATGCTGGTTGATGCTGGATTTTTCAGCAGGGGTAACCCTGAATAATTATCAGCATCCTTATTTCTTGATTATTCTTTATTCTTATTTCTCTCTCACTGGCTCTCTCTCACCAAGAGTGATTTTTTTTCTTTTTCTTGCTAGCCTGTGGGGGCAGTTGTGGGAGTTTTAAGGCATTGGTTAATTTTTAGTTCTGAATCTTGCATTGGTTGTTTTGCCTGTAGGCTGTAATTGTCCTGTGCAAGTAAAATGCATGCCATGTGGAGTAAATAAAATGAAAATGATCCAGGCAGCTGTTCTTAAAATGAAAACTCTCTGTATTATTTTCAAAATCATCTTTGTGCTATGTTTCTGTTGAAGCTTCTGAATGATCCATGTCCTTTCTCTGGACACCAAAGTTTGGCAAAAAAGATGGGATGTTTTACTGTTAAGAAAAAGAGATATGAGTGACTGTGAGAAAGGACTGAAGATGGTCACAAGGAATAGAGCCAGTCAAAATTTCGGCTTTCGGTAAGCCCGAGGATTTCCACAAAGGTAAGGAACAATTTGATGCCTATTTGGGAAGAATAGAACAATATTTTGCAGCTAATGGATGAAAGAAACTTAAAAATGAAAGTGGTATTTCTCATTGTCGTGGGGAATGGACCCATAGTTTGCTGATGGAAGCAAATGGAAACTCATGGAAGCCACTGAAACCATTTCACATTTCAAAACACTTTTTACAAGGAAAAAATTCATTGTAGAAAGATGCAAATTCCACTTCAGAAATCAATGGAAAGGTGAATCAAAAATTAATTTTAGCTGAGTCCTTATGTGATTTGTGAGTGGTGTAAAAAGTTGGGAGCCACCAGACAAGGATGTTCAATAAGGTTCACCTACTGAGGTTTACCTACTGACACGAATGTAGACAAGTTAATCAAACAACACTATGTCGATGTTTAGATTAATAATGTGAGTAATAAATTGAGGTAGAAAATGCAGGGCAGCTGTTTCTGTGATTTCAGAGAAATTGTACAACCTAGATTTCACAAAGTAAAACTCTCCAGTGAACTGTGTTGAAAACATACAGTAATGTGTCCTTCCCCTCCTTGGCGGTGTCATGGAGAAATACCATTTTTGCCCTATAGGCTATATAGGGGTACTCCTGTCTTTTTAGGCAAAGCCCATGTGGCAGCAGAAAAGAAAATAGTGAGAGAAAGCACACTGTTCTAGGGGTTTAGCCTAGCCTTGCAGTGAAACACTGAACTGGTGGATCGCTGTCACCCAGGAGTAGCACACATGAGTCGCCAGGTTCATCTACTCCCTGAAACACATGAGGTGGTGGTGTTGGCAGGGGTGCCCCTGAAAGCAACAGGAGAGTCTGAGACATGACTGAATGGTAACTTCTGAACCACCAGGGACCCGGAGGCTTAAGCTTGGAGGTGTCAGTTTGTTATGATTTGGCAAATTTATGGAAATTGAAATTAATTCAATTCAAGTTTTCAATTCAAGTTTATTTGTATAGCACTTGGACAATGAACATTGTCTCAAAGCAGCTTTATACAACATAAACATAGAGCAGAAGGTAAACTAAGGAGAAGTATAAAGAATTAATATAATAAAAATTCAAGATATATATAGTTCACAGTATGTATGTATGTATGTATGTACGTATGTATATGTATTTATCCCCAATGAGCAAGTCTGAGGTGACTCAGGCAGCAGTGGCAAGGAAAAACTCCCTTAAATTGGTAAGGAAGAAACCTTGAGAGGAACCAGACTCAAAGGGGAGCCCATCATCATATGGGTGACACTAGAGAGTGTGATTGCAAATATACAGTCAAACAAATGCTGTATTGGTGTAAGGATCACATGGAGTACAGATCTGCTCTGAGTTTCACAGAGTCCAACTGGAGCTGGTAGATCTGTAGATGTCTCAGGATTCTCAAAGAGTCGGTCTCATCTCAGTGGAGGTCCGAGATCATCATCGCACGGAAGACGATCGGAGCTGGTGCAATGTCTGGATACCTCGGGATGGGTAGAAAGAGAGAAGCAGTGGAGAGGGATTAACATATCTGCTGTTCATAAAAATGTGCAAGTCTGATGTAATAGTGCACAAGATTATGGGATGTGTTATGTGTATGCCTGACTAAAGAGATGAGTTTTTAATCTGCTTTTGAACTGGGAAAGTGTGTCTGAGCCCTGAACACTATCAGGAAGACTATTCCAGAGTTTGGGAGCTAAATAAGAAAACGCTCTACCACCTTTAGTGGACTTAGATATTCTGGGAACTACCAGAAGTCCTGAGTTTTGTGATCTCAGAGAGTGTGAAGGATTGTAACGTGTTAGGAGACTAGTTAGATACGTGGGAGCTAAACTTTTAAGAGCCTTGTATGTAAGTAGCAGCAGTTTGTAATCAATTATAAACTTAACAGGTAGCCAGTGTAAAGATGATAAAATTGGGGTTATATGGTCACACTTTCTTGTCCTAGTGAGAACTCTGGCGGCTGCATTTTGGACTAACTGTAGCCTATTTATTAAAGATGCAGGACAACCACCTAGTAATGCATTACAATAGTCCAGTCTACAGGTCATGAATGCATGAACTAGCTTCTCAGCATCAGAGACAGGATGTTTCTCAGCTTGGAAATATTTCTAAGGTGAAAGAAGGCTGTTTTTGTGGTATGGGCGATGTGATTTTCAAAAGACAGGTTGCTGTCTAATATAACACCCAGGTCTTTCACTGTCGAGCTACTAGTAATAGTACATCCCTCTAAATGGAAGTTAAATTGTGAGAGTTTCTGTGTACTGGTTTTTGGACCTTTAAATAGTATTTCTGTCTTATCAGAGTTTAACAACAGAAAATTGCAGCTCATCCAGTCTTTTATCTCTCTAAGGCATTGAGTTAATTTGGACACTTTAGCGGTTTCATATTTTTGATGAAATATATAACTGTGTGTCGTCAGCATAGCAGTGGAAACTAATCCCATGTCTTCTAATAATGTTCCCTAATGGAAGCATGTATATCGAGAAAAGCAGAGGTCCTAGAACGGGGTCCCTCAAGGATCAGTTCTAGGACCTCTGCTTTTCTCGATATACATGCTTCCATTAGGGAACATTATTAGAAGACATGGGATTAGTTTTAGAAGACTGTTGTGATCTATAGTGTCGAATGCAGCACTAAGGTCAAGTAGAACTAATAGGGACATACAGTCTTGGTCCAAAGCTAAGAACAAGTCATTTGTGACTTTCACAAGTGCAGATTCTGTGCTATGATGGGGCCTGAAACCTGATTGAAACTCTTCGAGGATATTGTTCTCCTGTAGGAAGGAGCTCAGTTGAACAGACACTACCTTTTCAAGTATTTTAGACATAAATGGAGATGTGAAATAGGTCTGTAATTTGATAGGTCATTTGGATCTAAATTAGGTTTTTTGATGAGTGGCCTAATGACTGCCAACTTGACGGATTTAGGGACGTAACTTAAAGATAGCGAGGAGTTAATAATATAAAGAAGAGGATCACCAGCTTTATGTAACACTTCTTTCAGTAATTTAGTTGGAATGGGGTCTAGTGAACAAGTTGTTGATTTAGCTGTTGTAATAAGTTTATCTAACTCTTCCTGTCCTGTGCTTGTGAAGCACTGTAGTTGTGTGTCTAGAGCCTTAGGTGAGGCTTGGTCACTAGTTGCTTTCGTATGTTGAGCATCACCTATTTTATCCCTGATACTTTCGATCTTATCAGTGAAGAATCTCATGAAATCCTCACTACTGAACTGAGATGGAATAGTTTGTTCAGATTTCTGTTTTTTTGTTAATCTAGCCGGGAGGCACGGTGGCTTAGTGGTTAGCACGTTCGCCTCACACCTCCAGGGACGGGGTTCGATTCCCGTGTCCACCTTGTGTGTGTGGAGTTTGCATGTTCTCCCCGTGCCTTGGGGGTTTCCTCCGGGTATGCCGGTTTCCTCCCCTGGTCCAAAGGCTCAGGCTCCCCGTGACCTGAGGTAGTTCGGATAAGCGGTAGAAAATGAATGAATGTTAATCTAGCCACTTTGCTGAATAAAAACCCAGGATTGTTCTGGATATTTCCTATGAGTTTGCTCAGGTGCTCAGCCCTGGCAGCTTTTAGAGCCTGTCTATAGTTGGACATACTTTCCTTATATGCGATTCTAAAAACCTCTAAATTAGTTTTCCTCCACTTTCGCTCGAGGTTATGGGTTTCTCTCTTGAAGGTGTGAGTATGACTATTATACCACGGTGTACCAAGTCCATAAATGTGAGTCCTAGAGCATCGTTTGTGTTGTCAACGTGAATGTTAAAATCTCCTGCAATTAACGCTTTATCAAAGTTAACCAATAGGTCTGAAAGAAAATCTGCGAATTCTCTAAGAAAATCAGTGTAGGGCCCTGGTGGTCTGTACACAGTCGCTAGCGCAAGAGACATCAGGGATTTTTTTGTGTGCATGTGCGATAGTTTAACATTAAGGACAAGCACTTCAAAGGAATTACATCTATACTTTGTTCTCTGGGTAACGGTGAGAAAATCACTGAAGATAGTGGCAACACAACCTCCACGACCAGTCTGACGAGGCTCATGCTTATAGGTATATCCTGATGGTGTAGACTCATTTAGACTGATGTATTCATTTGGCTTAATCCAAGTTTCGGTAAGGCAGAGTGCGGTAAGGCTATTTTCTGAGATTATTTCATTTACAATAAGAAATTACATTTCTTAGAAATTTTCACAAACAGCCTTTTGAACTTTCTCAGTCGTTTTCACATTTACCCATGAGGTATCTGTCAATGGCTGAACTGACAATATCACCAAACAAGCCCTGGGGGAAAATAAGGGCATCCTGAAAAAAGGATTAGTCTTCCTCCTTAGTCCCTGTAAAAATATTTTGTGGTTGTTTCTGTAAAACTTTAGCAAAGTTTATTTTGATTCTAGTGTTCAGAATTCAATGTTCTTAATATAAAAGCAAAGTTTGAGAGGATTAATAGGTATTTTAAATATTTTTGAAGCATAATTTAGTAAATAAAAGATTTACTACCCAGAATCAGTGTTCCAGTGTTATTAAACATTCTGAAAATGAAGAAAATAAACAAACAACTAACACATAATGAACATACATGTAAACAGTATACTTGCATGTTGATAGGCATGATGTACCTACTTCCATGTTTGTTTAACCTCAATTGCTATGCACCAGAAAAGAGACAGGCAAATCCGAAAACCAGAATAGCAAACCGAGAGGAAGAACAATTCAAAAGGGCAAGGAACAAAATGCGAAAACAGAAATCAAACACGCAATACAATACAACAGCTTGGTAGTGCAGACTTACAATACTTCACATCATAGAATAGTGTAGAATAGTTTATAAATCCGAAAAGCTGGAAGAGGTCCCACAACCGAGAAGCGTTAGTAAATCAGTGATGGTTCCCTCCAGTGGCACAGAGGGGAAAGTGCAGGTGGAGCTGTTACAGACTGAATGTGGATAGTGTTTTGCACATGGGGACAGTAGGGAGACACATACTGTACAAGCTGATATGTACCAATCACTGTTTATCCTTTTCTCAATAGCAACACTTCAATATTGCAGATGGAGTAACAAGTAAATTAGCAATATATTTATATTTATATTTATTCTGGTAAGCCATGTTGGTGTAATGTGCATGCACGTTTTAGACACTGCAGCAGAACCAATTATACATGCTGTAAACCCAACAAGGATGTTGCTGTGCATTTTATGATCATTATGATTTTATTGCCATTTAGTTGATTTTTTTGTTGAATACCTGTAACTACTTATCACTGATTAATTGGAACAATTGGTTTGGTGAGCTCATTAAGCCTTGAACTTCATAGACAGGTGCATCCAATCATGAGAAAAAATATTTAAGGTGGCCAATTGCAAGTTGTTGTTCTCTTTGACTCTCCTCTGAAGAGTGGCAACAGCCCACAGACCACCTCCAAAGACCTACAGCATCAACTTGCTGCAGATGGTGTCACTGTGCCTTGTTCAACAATTCCGCGCACTTTGCACAAGGTGAAGCTGTACAGGAGAGTGATGCAAAAGAAGACTTTTCTGCACACACGCCACAAACGGAGTCACTTGAGGTATGCAAACGCACATTTGGACAAGCCAGCTTCATTTTGGAATTAGGTGCTGTGGAGTGATGAAACAAAGATTGGGTTATTTGGTCATAACAAGGGGCATTATGCATGGCGGCATAAGAACACAGCATTCCAAGAAAAACACCATGCTGTCCATCATGGTGTCGGGCTGTGTGGCCAGTGCCAGTACTGGGAATCTGGTTAAAGTGCATGGATTCCACTCTATATCAGCAGATTCTTGAGAATAATGTTGAGGAATCAGTCACAAAGTTGAAATTACACTGGGGTTGGATATTTCAACAAGACCACGACCCAAAACACTGCTCAAAATCTACTCGGGCATTTATGCAGAGGAACAAGTACAATGTTCTGGAATGGCCATCCCAGTCCCCAGACCTGAATATCATTGAACATCTGTGGGGTGATTTGAAGCGGGCTGTCCATGCTCGGCAACCATCAAACCTAACTGAACTGAAGATGTTTTGTAAGGAGGAATGGTCCAAAATACATTCATCCAGAATCCAGACACTCAGTACAGGCTACAGGAAGTGTCTTGAGGCTGTTATTTTTGCTAAAGGAGGCTCTACTAAATATTGATGTGATTTCTGTTGGGGTTAACAAATGTATGCACCTGTCTAATTTCATTTTGATGCATATTGCACATTTGCACATAATCCAATAAACCTCATTGCACTACTGAAATATTACGGTGTCCTTCAGTTATTTGATGGATCAAAATGAAATTGATGATCCAAACACCCATTCATTCATTCATTTTCTACCGCTTATCCGAACTACCTCGGTTCACGGGGAGCCTGTGCCTATCTCAAGCGTCATTGGGCATCAAGGCAGGATACACCCTGGACGGAGTGCCAACCTATCGCAGGGCGCACACACACTCTCAATCACTCACACACACACACTACGGACAATTTTTCCAGAGATGCCAATCACCCTACCATGCATGTCTTTGGACTGGTATCATATTCATTTTGTATCATATTTGATACATCGGGTATTTATGGCAATTTGACCACAACAATGTTTATTTACTAACAAAGCTTGATTATTACATTTGGAATGTTTCAAACATTTCTTTTTTTTCTGGTTTTCTTTTCCAAACAGGAACCTTTTAATAACTTTTTCATTCCATGACATCAACATTGTACTTTTCTGACATCTGAAAACGCATACGAAAAACTAATGTTTATGTATTCTTAATTTCTTTTCTGAATTGGTAAATATAACATGATGATCATTTAATTGTCTTTAATGATTAGTAATGACAAAAGACAATTAGCAAGATACATTAGGTTGCATAAAAAAAATCACATATACAGTGTCACTTGAAAGTTTGTGAAACCTTTTAAATTTATTATATTTCTGCATAGATATGACCCAAAAGCAGACAAAGGAACTCAATTAAACAAATAAGACAAATATATTATACATGGTAATTTTTTTATTAGGAAAATGTTATATGTATATGTAATATTATATATCTGTGATAATGAACCTAACAAAATCCCATTGTTGAAGCTGTTGGGATAAAATCCTTCCAAGTTCTTGTGCAGGACTGAGCAAATGTTACTGGAACTTTACTTGCAGTTATTGCTGCACAAATGCTTACAACAGATACTGAATCAAAGATGCACATATTTTGCAAGCCACAGATTTGTGATGCTGGATCATTTCTCTTCATAATTAAATAAAGAAGTATAATATTTTTGGCTCACTTGATTGATTGCATTGACTTTTTTTATGTTTAGGACTGGTGTGAAAATCTGATCAGTTTTGGGTCATATTTATGTAGAAATAAACTGCTATAAGGGTTCACAAACCTTAAAGCTACACTGAAATTTTTTCAATTCAATTAGATTGAAATCAGTGTAAAATAATTAAAAGATGATATTTTAATTTTTAATTAATTAATTAAATAAAATATGATGGAAAATTGTATTTGGCACTCTGGCAGGGAAAATGCAGATTGAATTATGAAAGTGGTGACTAAGGTAAATTACCTTATATACCTGCTATTTGATACACATAGATTCAACACAATTTTTATAACATTCTGTATAAAATATTAATTTATTATTAGTTGCTTCAATAAAGTACATATTCATATTAAAAAATCAGTGTCAACATGGGTGCTATTTTTAAAATAACTTTTTTCAAAATAAACAAAGATGTCCCTGCAAAAAAAAGAAGAAAGTCAGCCATATTGGAAAAGACAACCTAAAGCGAGCTATTGAATGTAGAGCATGGGGAAATCCATTAGGGGGCAGAATACAAAACTCAGATTGTGTAGAGCAGGTTTTTGAGAAAAGTGTTGATAATGGGGGTGGGGGGGGCTTACGGTGGCTTAGTGCTTATCACGTTCGCCTCACATCTCCAGGGTTGGAGGTTCGATCCCCGCCTCCGCCTTGTGTGTGTGGAGTTTGCATGTTCTCCCTGTGCCTCGGGGGTTTCCTCCGGGTACTCCGGTTTCCTCCCCCGGTCCAAAGACATGCATGGTAGGTTGATTGGCATTGTCCGTAGTGTGTGATTGTGTGAGTGAATGAGAGTGTGTGTGTACCCTGCGATGGGTTGGCACTCCGTTCAGGGTGTATCCTGCCTTGATGCCCGATGACACCTGAGATAGGCACAGGCTCCCCGTGACCCGAGGTAGTTCGGATAAGCGGTAGAAAATGAGTGAGTGAGTGAGTGAGTGAGTGAGTGAGAGTGTTGATAATTCAGGAGTTGCAGAGGTCTCAGAATCTTGTGTATCAAAAATGATAGTTAGATAGAGTTAAATGATGAAGTAGAGTTAACCCACCGAAGTCTGTTTGACCAAACAACATTACTTGTAGAGTGCTCAGGGAATGTTCAGAACAGTGTAGCAATGCACAGTTCGAACCACATCAAGTTCACTGATGACACATTCATAGTGGGTCTCATCAGCAAGAACAATGAGTAAGAGAGGAGGAACAAAAGCTAACTGCCTGGTGTATAGCCAACAATCTGTCTCTGAATGTTGACAAAACTAAAGAGAAGATTGTTCACTTCAGAAGAGTACAATCTGAAAAAAGATACTGTAGCATTTTGGCCCTTAAAGCCAGACTGTGCAATAGTTTCTTCCCTCAAGCCATCAGGCTTTTCAACAACTGAACTTACAGTAAGTCTTGAACTCAAGAACTGAACTATACTGGGACCACACACACACACACACACACACACACACACACTCTCTCTCTCTCTCTCTCTCTCTCTCTCTCTCTCTCTCTCTCTCTCTCACACACACCCAACTACACTAAAGACTCACTCAATTGCTGTTTTTGCACACCACATTTCTATATACCTCATCAAACTGCTGCTACTACATACCTTTCAATGTGTTTACAATTGCTCTAGTAGCACAATATCCATTATAATTTATACAGTATGCACATGTGTGTATTTTGTGTATTTGCCTCATTTTGTAAGTTCTGAATTAATCAGTGAATCATGTGGGGCCTCTTGTATTTTTTTCATGAAGCGATGACAGTGAGTTAAAATGCTCCACCAATTTATCTACTATAAAGTCTACATTTATTTGTATCGGCTTACAATAAAAAAAATAACAAAAATGCACAGTATGTGTTTTCTGCTGCCTCAAACAAATCTCAATATATCATTGGTGCACAGACCAAGAAATATATCTATTTCTTGTTATATCTAATTATCTACATTTAAATGGACCTCTGTTTAAAATCCAGTAACAGTAACAATGAGTACAGTTTTTCTGTCTCAGCTCATTAGTGCTAATCTAGACACAGTGCACGCTATTGATACGATAATGATTCGTGTCTTCCCAGGTGTGATAATATATTAATTTTCATGGCCATTACCACTCTCTCAAATACATCCTTTCTCAAACAAAATGTCATGCAAATGTTAATCAACGTATTATTTTATGTGAAAGAATGAACGGGATGGTTTTCACAACAATGTTGTAACAAAGACTCAGGACTACACAATCCAGGGCACAAAAGTTAATACTTGATTTTCTCAAAAATACAAACGTATACATCTACTGTATGTTGCTTGCATATTTTCATACCAGACCTTTTGTTTAATATAGTGTATTGAAAGTTGTGCCATTAATATGCTATAGATAACTGAAATAAGAACAATGATCTGGCATGATTTGTTACGGCTCTTGAAGTAGCTTAGTGTGGAATAAGACAACCCTAAAATAAATTTAAATCAGTAGGACAACGGACAAAGGACCCTACAGTAACAGTAACACTATTCTCTTCTATTCAGCATAAGCCGCAGCCGTAGCACAGAGCAGGGGTCACGTAACATTAGGCGAGTCGCATGAGCAACCTCTCCTATAAGAAGCAATGTCTGACAGGATGATGACAGATATCATTTCCTCTGTTCATTTCAGTTTTTTTCAAAACCTGATTGAAGAAATGAACAGAGGAAATGACAGTAACAAAACTGAGATTGTCAGGACTCAGCCCGGACTTTGGCTATGTGCTTTTGTTGATGTTTTGTATGCTTCATGAAACCTGAAGCATAAAAAAATACTACTGGAAGTGCTGTAAACTCAACTACATACACCGCACTGCTTCACAGCCTATGTAAAAAGCTGATGTGTATCTCAATCTGCTTCTCTGCTCAATTCTCACCAAGTCCAATTCTGATTATAGCCTCTGTAAGAGGTTCATAATCAGTGCTTACTGTATTTCCCTGTCCATTGTCTTTCTTTTTCAGAAAGTTGTGTTCAGCTAAGTGGAACAATGGTTCTTATTAGCAGGGAGCTTCTGGTAGTTAAATCTGGTAGTTGATCCTTGATGAGTGGCATCGGTGGTGCTGCACACATTCATAATCTACACAGTCCCAATAACCTGGAATATAAAGACAGTTTGATTAATCCTTGAGGAGTGGCATCATTGGGGCTTCACACATTTACATTTCTGGCATTTCGCAGACACCCGTATACAGCGTGACTTACTTTTTTTTATTTTAAATTATACAAGTGAGCAATTGAAGGTTAAGAGCCTTGCTCAGGGGACCAGCAGTGGCAGCTTGGTGGACCTGGGATTCAAACTTATGACCTTCCAATCAGTAGTCAAACACCTTTACCACTAGGCTATCATATCCCTACACAGTTATAAACTACAGTTACAGTTAAACTACAGTTATAAACACAGGCCACAAAACCATATAAAGACCATATAAAGACAACTTAAATGTTGGACCAATGACAAGTAAGGTAGGCACTATTCTTCACCAAGTTGCAGTTCATCCAGACTCTGAGAATATTTAAGCTACTTCACTCTTGTGCTTATATCCTGCTCCTCCTATGAAGCACAGTGAGGCTTTTGTCTTGCCATAGTTCTGTTATACATGCGCTTTAACTTGGGAGCAGGACCAAGAGATTTACAAAACATCAGCTCTTACAAAGCAAATACTCTTGGCCCTATATGCCATGCATTTGGGATTTTCAATCCAGTTTTAAAAAATAAAGCATTTAAACGTTCCTTCAGGCATCTCTGCCACCAAACAGAGATATGTTTTTTTAAAAGTAGAAAATATACTTTTTAAGATTGTTTGTTTTTATACTTTTAGCAGTAAAATTAAGCCACAGTCTTAACATTTATCCATTAAATCATCTCATATAATCAGATTTTGGACTTGACACTCATTGTCCATATCTGGTAGCATAACATATAAAATATAAAAACAGAATATATTTCAGAATATAGCATTAAAACTGCTACAGTAAGTTTTATTAAACTAATTAATTGAAATCAGAGAATCAAAGTATAGACTACACATTTAAAGCTTTAAAAGATTTAAATTCTGTATTTTCTATTGTCAGATATAAAGTATATTCATTTTAAAATAGAATACAGTGATACCTCGAGATACAAGTGCTTTGACATACGAATTTTTTGAGATACGAGCTGTGAATCGACCAAACCTTTGCCTTGAGATACGAGCAAATTTTTGAGGTTCTTCCTTGTCCTCGATTTTTTTTTCTAGTTCTCCCTTGTCCTCGATTTTTTAAACGAAAATGCGTTTAAAAAATAGTATTAGAAAAGAAAAGAGTAAGGACTAGTTCTTCATTGTCCTTACTCTTTTCTTTTCTAATACTATTTTTTAAACGCATTTCTGTCTCGCGCATGCGTAATGTGACGGTACAACGGAGAACTTCAGCTCTTCTTGTTAGGAATGTGGCACCACAAGTACGTATGCTCCTTATGAACTATTTATAAACCTCAATGTCATTGTATTGCGTATAAAATCTTATAAAATCGTATATTAATAGAATTTAATTTGCTCATTGTTGGGAAAGAGGAAAAGGCATAAAAAGGCACACAGAAGTAGTTTTATGTCGAATGAGACCAGTTTACTAGCTAGGTGTTAGTTTACTAACTTTTTTTTTACTGAACACTGGTTTGATGTACAGTTGGTAAGCTATTTTAATCAGTAAATTCGTGGGTTATCATTAACGATATGTAAAAACCCATGCGGCCTACACTTAACGAGCATCCTATCTTGAACGTTCGATGCGCACGTGTCGATTACATGGAAATGCATGAATTAAGATAGCTTAATTAACAAGCAATTACCTTATTTTAACTTTTTATTTTGTGTATTCTTATTTTGGGGACATAAATTCATGCAGTGGAAGTGCAAGTTCTGCTTGTTTTCCTGTGAAAGGAGGGCTCGGCTGTTAAAACACTACAGATTAAAACATGGAAGCTTTACCAGAAGCAGTCCGATTCCATGTCTGTACACAGATTGTCTGTGTTCATTTAAATCATTTAATGCACTAAGAGTGCACTTAACAAAAAATCAGTTTTGCAGTTTTGAGGAGCCCTGCACAGAGGCAATTTTTTTTTTCTCATTTGCGGCAGCATTGATAAAGAAGGAGCCTGCAGTGAAGAATACAGTGGAAAGATGGCCAGCCCTCTTCACACAGAGTCAGGTGAGTAAATATTCTTGTCCTTATTGGTTTCACTCACTCTCTCTCTCACTCATTTTCTACCGCTTATCCGAACTACTTTGGGTCACGGGGAGCCTGTGCCTATCTCAGGCGTCATCGGGCATCAAGGCAGGATACACCCTGGACGGAGTGCCAACCCATCGCAGGGCACACACACACTCATTCTATTGGTTTCATATATGTTTTTATTTTGAACATTTAAGCAAATTGATCTTTAAATGAAGTTCTAAACATAGGTTCGGGAGGAGCCTAAACATTCAGTCTTGTCAATCATCTCTTTGAGCGTATATAAGCGGCAGTCTTTGCGCATGCCCAGCGGCAATTCTTCCGGCATTCCTCCTCCTCCCCATCTCCTCCTTTCTCCTCTTATTCTTTCTCCATACAGCTCTATTATAGGAGGGGGATAGAACTCGGAGCTCAAGCCGAGCTGCGGGTTCGAGCCCCTTTGAAGACAGCAAGCGAAGTTTGTTTACCATGAACTATTAAGACTGAATGGGCAGGCGAACTAGTGAACCACTTTTCAGATTAATGTTTAATAAATATATGCACATTTCAGTGAAAATTAACTGCTTAATGTCAGTTTGTCCTACTTTTTTTTTAGATTCTGGCAGAGTTCAGTTGTATATGTGGAAAAAACCTGCAAACTGAATTTTTTCAAGAACTGGACAGATTCACTCAACGTTTCATCGATATCTTTAGGGCTAAAGACATTGGCTCCAAACTTAAGAAGATTCTGAACCAGATTGAAAATGATGTACTGTAAGCTCCTCAGTCACATAATTCTTTTTCGATAGTAAAACAACTGTTGCTTTTGCTGTTGTTGTTTGCTTTGTGTTCTGTTAGTCTGTGAGTGCTATTAACTAATAATAGTTCATTTTCATAACTTTGCAGAAATCCAACATCAATGCAAGACAAACAGCTGTTCTTCGTGGCCTACCACGCCTCCTCGGAGAGGACCCCACCGATTTTTACAAGACATGTCTTGTAAGTAGTTTTTTCTGTGATGTGATTCTTATTTAAAGGGTTAGTAAGACCTTTGTTCATCTTTGGAACAAAAAAATAAAGATGATCTTTGATGACAGCTGTCAGATTTCCTTCAATTGACTGCTTTTGTAACTACTACTTTGACGCTTCAAAAACATCATAAAGAGATCGTAAAGCTAATCTAAACTTTACTCGAATGTAAACATTGATCAATCAACATAAGCAGCAGCTTAACCGAACCTGAATATGCCAAAATTAAATCTGTTTGACCATAACAAGCAATCGAAACTAACTAAACTAAACCATTAAATTCATATGGATTAGTTTTCTGATCATTTTATAAAGTTTTCGAAGCATTAAAGTGGTAGTTACAAAGGCAGTCAATGGAAGGAAAACTGACAGCATCTTGTCATCAAAGATATCTTCATTTGTTTTCTGAAGATGATTGTATTCTTCTCTGTAATGATGTTTTGATAACCTTTCAAATATCAAATATAAATTATCTGTTTTAGAATAGGTTTTAATTTGTATAGCTGGTCTTCAAGATTTATTTATTGTCTTTTTATGCAGTGGTTCGAATGTCTGTATTCCTCCCTGCATCCACTGCTGTGTCCCGTTTGAAAATGCCTTTACATTTAGACATAATACAGTGTTGTTACTTCAATTTCTCATTGTAATGTATGCACTCTCAAAAGCGTTGTGTGGCTTACTTTGACCTCATTTTTGTTATATACCATTCCCAATTTAGGACTGTGATGAAAATGAAGACATGTCCAACATTGTAATGCGATTCTGACAGTGATTCCAGAGGACAGCAATCCAATCACTAAACCAGCAATAGGTCATTGCCATGATGTGGTTTTTTTTTTCATGGTTAACTATTACTGATTTGAGTTTGAGTGAATAGAGCTGTCTTTAAGAAAACTATTTAGTAAGAAAATTGTTCAGTACTATACTGTTTTACAGATACTTCAGTGATTTCCAATCGTTGAAAAAGAAAGATATCCCTGTTTAAAAGGCTGTTCTGAAAATTGTCAATTTTAGTGATGTTAAATTGGCTTTACAGAGATAGAAGAGAATTTTAAAGAGAACTGCATTAAGAAAGTTATTCTGTACTAAACCTGTTACAGACTGTTCAGTGTTTGAAAGCTTTGCTTTCGACCACTTTGTAAAGATGTAAAAAAACAAAACAAAGAAACATTGATATTTGTTTTATTTCATGAGTGAGATATGTGCTTTTTTCCAAAATGATGCTGGCGGATCATGTTGACAGGCATGCCTTAAGTAATATTGTTTTATAGAGCGAATAAATGTTCTAGTGTTGTGCCGACATGTTAAAATTACTGTTTTGTTTGAGTTCTGCTTACAAAGCTCAACTTAAATCTGTAAGTTGGCTGTACTTTTGAAATCGAGTTACCTGTACTCAAGTTTTATGGTAACTTCTACAAATACACAAGTTAAGTCTACAAAGTAGTGGTAAGAAAAATCAGTTAAAAAATACGATCTAATTTGCTTGACAACTTTGAGGCAAAGTAAAGTCAACTTATTACTTTTTACAGTGTATTTCTTTTTTCCTTTTGCCTTGTTTCTACATGTATGCTTGATTTTAAGTGATCAACTAAGCCATGCCTGGTGACAAATGGAGAAGGTTGTGAAGTGGCCATTTGGAGCCTGGGATCAGCACCATCAAGGTCTTTAGGCAACTACTTCAGAAGCTACCTCAACAGGCCTACAGGGCAAAATAGACCCCCATACATCAATCTGCTTAGAAGACCAAACCATGGAGATCTACTCACCATCCATCTCAGCCTTAATGTCCCAGAGGACCCTCTCATGCTTCTACAGGGGGTTATTTGTTTTAATGTATTATGCTGCAGTACATACTTCTAAAATTCTCATTAAAAAGAAACTTTAGTACATGAAAGAAAGAGTGGTGTCAATATAAGATTTATTCCATATGAGCTGCATTATAGTTGTCTTATTTCATTTTTTGTAATTAAATTAAAGAAGTTATTCTATATTCAGACCTCCTAAAAGAAATTAAAAAGCCAATTCCAGAGTTATACTCTGCTTATGTGAGTTACCTAAGGTTATTACATGAGATTTTTGAACTGAAAAAAGAGAGAGATCCTGCCGTAGGGTCTCAAACAGCAGAACCATGCCTTCAAAGGTACCAGACCAAAGGCAAACACAGCTAAGCTCATTTTTGTTATCTATGCACATGAACACTTACTGTATATTATAACAGACTTTCCAAATCAGTTGCTTCTCTCCATAACATAGATTACAGCTCCATACCTATCTATGATGACCTATATGAGTGGGAGCAAAAAATAGGCAAGGAGAAACAGAGAAAGAGATTTCATAAGGTCGATTTTTCTTTCCCCATCACACAGTGAATTTTCTATGGTAAAGTCTTCCCCAGAGCATCAGCTATGCCAAAAGCAAGCTAATAACTAACAGTCTCCTTTCTTCAAATGAATGTTAATTTTCTCTCTCTCTCTCTCTCTCTCTCTCTCTCTCTCTCTCTCTCTCTCTTTCTCTCTCTCTCTCTCCTCAACGTTGCTCACATATTGATGTGCTCTGAAATCAACTTCAAATGGTGGCAAAGATATTGCTGAGAAAGGGATCCCTATCCCCATCTCACCTCCCCAAATTTCACTCAACCCCCACCCCCAGTCATGCTTCTAATGGTGGCTTCATTAGCCAGCTGCTAATTAGCCTCCTTCTACTGATTTGCAAGTCGATGAAGTTGTCTGCAGGACAGGCAGCTTTGAGCCCCTTTCCCCCTTTAATCTTGGGGATCCTCTTCCCCTCACCCCTTTGCAGGGCACTGCAGCCATTGGACAATTAGTACAAAAAAATTCACATTCTTCCCCACATATTCATTATTCATATTGTCTCCATGCTTAAATAAATCATAATGTTCTGGAGAGTTCAGATAAATGCACCCATACCCATCTCCACTCACCCAAGGGGGTCTATAGTCTTTAGTCATGTAAGGCTTATAAAAATGACTTTAGCATACACAGAACCTTGTTTCTTTCATAAAAATACAGAAATATAAAGCTTTACAGAAAAGCTACAAAATGTCACTGTCTCAATCCATAAGACCTTTAAGAATTTAGGTTTAATATTTCGAAAATAAATTTCTTTGCTTAATAAAATGAAAATCGTTTACCATTGACAGCTGAAACATGTTCCAGCACAGACAAATAAATACGATTGGGGCTGTCAGATCTGAATGAACTTCAGCTTACGATGCATTCAAGACAAGGTTGTAATTTATAATTCTTAACCTCTGACTAGGAAAAAAGAAAAAAACTGACCTCAAACTATGATTTAACTCAGTGATTGGAATGATTTCCTCAGCTATTAATTCCTTCAAGTCCACGAAGTAATGTCAAATCAACAAGGTCACACAACAAATCAGCAGTAAGCAGTGTAGCACTTCTACCACTTAAAAAATGTTATGCTCTATATACCAAGTATTTGATTCAGTCAATATACAGATTTTTCACTTGTTACATCTAGATAGTTAGCTGTTAACAAAAAAAATATATCCGTGTTTTTTTTTCTTTTTTTTTTTTTTTTTTTACTTTGTATGTCATTCCAACCTGCAAATTACCACCTCCCAAGTGAAATGCAGCACCTCCAGTACATTGAATATAAAAAACATTCTGATACAAGAATATGCCACATAACATGGATTTTTGCATAACTGCATGTATATTTTTGACCAACATATTGTAATCTGATAGTCAAACAGTTTATATGTAGTGCCCAGTGGGCTTGATGGGAGTTCCATTATTTGATTATCTTGATGTACACTTGTGTATAGTGTAGATGGTGAATGGGTTTAGTCACCCCTCTAGCCAGTGTTGCCATTCTTCTAAAGTAGGTTTAATGGCCAGGAGTTTCTAGTTGCCCGTGTTCTTGATGTCCTGCACATTTACCTAGGGTCGTGAGCAGAAACACCGTAGCTGTGGTTCTTCATGCCGGCTCGAACTACACCAGCCTGAGGCAGTCGGAGATCCTGAAGAGAGACTTCAAGACCCTGGTGGAGGCAGCTCGCAGCACAGTGCCCACGGCAAGGATCATCGTGTCCGGACCACTTCTAACATACCAGCGAGGAATTGAAAGGTTCAGTAGACTTTTCGCTTTTAATGAATGGCGTCAATCATGTTGTCAGGCTCAGAATCTACTCTTTATCGATAATTGGAATGTTTTCTGGGAGCGTCCTATGCTGTTCCGCGCTGACGGCCTGCACCCCAGCAGAGTTGGAGCGGAGCTCCTCTCAGACCACATCTCCAGGGGCGCTGCACACCTTCTGACTGGTAAACTACTGTACGCTTTAAATTTAAATTTCAACAGCCATCCTTCACCTCAACACATTGACACAAATGCACACATAGCTCACCCCATAGAAACTGTGTCTGTTCCCCGAGCAGTGAGATTCAAAAGTAATTATGTGAGACGTTCTCGAAATAATCTTACTGTAAGTACACCAGAAAAATGCCAAACAAACAAACTTGCACCCAAAGCACTTATTGTAAATTAAATAATCTCAGAAAATACTTGTATTAAACCAAATGACTACATCAGTCAAAATGAGTCTACACCATCAGGATGTATTTATAAGCACGAGCCTCGTCAGACTGGTCGTGGAGGTGGTGTCGCCACTATTTTTAGTGATTACCTTACTGTTACACAGAGAACACAGTATAGATTTAATTCTTTTGAAGTGCTCGTCCTTAATGTTACACTATCGCACATGCACACGAAAAAATCCCTGATGTCTCTTGCTCTAGCGACCGTGTATAGACCACCAGGGCCCTACACCGATTTTCTTAGAGAATTCACAGATTTTCTTTCTGACCTATTGGTTAGCTTTGATAAAGCATTAATTGTAGGAGATTTTAACATTCATGTTGAAGACACAAATGATGCGTTAGGACTCACATTCATGGACTTACTAAACTCACTTGGGCTTAAACAAAACATCACTAGAGCAACTCATACACTAGATTTAATAATATCACACAGAATAGATGTCACTGATATAGATATCATTCCTCAAAGTGATGACATCACAGACCATTACCTCATAATGTACACACTACCTGTAGAACAGACTAACTGTCTCTGTTAGTGTCTAACAGACTAACTAAAGACAGATTCACAAATAACCTTCCTGATCTGTCTCAATTTCTTACTGTACCCTTAAACACATACGATCTAGATGAAATTACTAACAGCATAGGCACTACATTCACTCGCACATTAGACACTGTTGCTCCAATCAGATTACAGAAAGTTAGAGATAAAATGCTTGCACCTTGGTATAATAGTCATACTCACACCCTCAAGAGAGAGACCCGTAACCTCGAGGGAAAGTGGAGAAAAACTAAATTAGAGGTTTTTAGAATCGCGTATAAGGAAAGTATGTCCAACTATAGACAGGCTCTAAAAGCTGCCAGGGCTGAGCACCTGAGCAAACTCATAGAAAATAACCAGAACAATCCCAGGTTTTTATTTAGCACAGTGGCTAGATTAACAAAACACCAGAAATCTGAACACACTATTCCATCACAGTTCAGTAGTGAGGATTTTATGAGATTCTTCACTGATAAAATCGAAAGTATCAGGAATAAAATAGGTGACACTCAACATATGAGAGCAACTAGTGACCCAGTCTCACCTAAGGCTCTAGACGCACAACTACATTGCTTTGCAAGTACAGGACAGGGAGAGCTAGATAAGCTTATAACTAGAACTAAATCAACAACTTGTTCACTAGACCCCATTCCAACTAAATTACTGAAAGAAGTGTTAAATAAAGCTGGTGAGCCTCTTCTTTATATTATCAACTCCTCGCTGTCTTTAGGTTATGTCCCTAAGTCTTTCAAGTTGGCAGTTATTAGGCCACTCATCAAAAAACCTAATTTAGATCTAAATGAACTATCAAATTACAGACCTATTTCACACCATCCATTTATATCTAAAATACTTGAAAAGGTTGTGTCTGTTCAACTGAGCTCCTTCTTACAGGAGAACAATATCCTCGAAGAGTTTCAATCAGGTTTCAGGCCCCACCATAGCACAGAAACTGCACTTGTGAATGTCACAAATGACCTGTTCTTAGCTTCGGACCAAGACTGTATGTCACTATTAGTTCTACTTGACCTTAGTGCTGCATTCGACACTATAGATCACAACATTCTCCTAGATCGTTTACAAAATTACACAGGTATTCATGGACAAACTTTAAGTTGGTTTAGATCCTACCTATCTGACCGATACCATTTTGTAGAATTAGATGGTGAACCCTCCAGTTTACTACCAGTTAATCATGGGGTCCCTCAAGGATCAGTTCTAAGACCTCTGCTTTTCTCGATATACATGCTTCCATTAGGGAACATTATTAGAAGACATGGGATTAGTTTCCACTGCTATGCTGATGACACACAGTTATATATCTCATCAAAACCAGATGAAATAACTAAATTGTCCAAATTAACTCAATGCCTTAGAGAGATAAAAGACTGGATGAGCTGTAATTTTCTGTTATTAAACTCTGATAAGACAGAAATACTACTTATAGGTCCAAAAACCAGTACACAGAAACTCTCACAATTTAACTTCCAATTAGAGGGATGTACTGTTACTAGTAGCTCGACAGTCAAAGACCTGGGTGTTATATTAGACAGCAACTTGTCCTTTGAAAATCATGTCGCCCATACCACAAAAACAGCCTTCTTTCACCTTAGAACTATTGCCAAGCTGAGAAACATCCTGTCTGTATCTGATGCTGAGAAACTAGTTCTCGCTTTCTAGTTTTCCTCTAGACTGGACTATTGTAATGCATTACTAGGTGGTTGTCCTGCATCTTTAATAAATAGGCTACAGTTAGTCCAAAATGCAGCTGCCAGAGTTCTCACTAGAACAAGAAAGTATGACCATATAACCCCAATTTTATCATCTCTACACTGGCTACCTGTTAAGTTTAGACTTCCCAAAGAAGTCTACAGTGTCCTGCCTCAATGACTATCGTCCCGTTGCACTCACACCCATAGTTATGAAGTGCTTCGAGAAGCTCGTCATGAGGCACATCAAGACGCAGCTACCACCCTCACTGGACCCCCTACAGTTCGCGTATCGTCCAAACCGCTCCACAGACGATGCCATTGCCACAGCTCTCCACTTAGCCCTCACCCACCTGGACAATAAAGACACTTATGTACGAATGCTGTTCATAGACTTTAGTTCAGCATTCAATACAATCATCCCTCAGCACCTGATTGGGAAGCTGAGCCTGCTGGGACTAAACACCTCCCTCTGCAACTGGATCCTGGACTTCCTGACTGGGAGACCTCAGTCAGTCCGGATCGGGAACAGCATCTCCAGCACCACCACACTGAACACTGGAGCTCCTCAAGGCTGCGTGCTCAGTCCGCTGCTGTTCACTCTGCTGACTCACGACTGTGCAGCAACGCACAGATCGAATCATATTATCAAGTTCGCCGATGACACGACCGTGGTGGGTCTCATCAACAAGAACGACGAGTCAGCATACAGGGAGGAGGTGCAACAACTAACTGCCTGGTGTAGAGCCAACAACCTTTCTCTGAATGTGGATAAAACTAAAGAGATGGTTGTGGACTTCAGGAGAGCACGGAGTGACTACTCTCCGCTGAACATCGACGGATCATCTGTGGAGATCGTCAAGAGCACCAAATTTCTTGGTGTTCATCTAGCGGAGAACCTCACCTGGTCACTCCACACCAGCGCCATCACCAGGAAAGCCCAGCAGCGTCTCTACTTCCTACGAAGGCTGAGGAAGGCACATCTCCCTCCCCCCATCCTGACCATGTTCTACAGAGGGACCATTGAGAGCATCCTGAGCAGCTGCATCACTGTCTGGTTCGGGAACTGCACCATCTCAGAACGCAAGACCCTGCAGCGGATTGTGAGGACAGCGGAGAAGATCATTGGGGTCTCTCTTCCCTCTATCACAGACACTTACACCACACGCTGCATCCGCAAAGCCAACAGCATTGTGGATGACCCCACACACCCCTCACACACACTCTTCACCCTCCTGCCATCTGGAAAAAGGTACCGAAGCATTCGGGCCCTCACGACCAGACTGTGTAACAGTTTCTTCCCACAAGCCATCAGACTTCTCAACAACTGAAATGTACTGTACTGAGCACAACATACACACACATCATCTGTATGGACTGCATAGACCCTCACAAAACACACACACTGACACAACATACTGTTTACATGCTGCTTACAATCCAGCAAACTGTTTACATGCTGTTTTGCACACCTTGTCTGCTGTTTTTTGCACAAACTGTCCCAACATTTCAGCCGTTTTTGCACATACTGTACAATATCTCAGCCATTTCGCACATACTATATTAACACATACAGTATTAACACTGGTCGGTCGGCGCTGTTTCTGTGACTGTTTCTGTGACTGTTTACTATTTATTGTCTTTTGTGTACTGCATTTTTTGTACTTTTTGTATTGTCTTGTAACTTGTGTCTGCACTGTCATTGTCCTGCACTGTCTTGTCCTGCACTGTCTGGTCCTGCACTGTCTTTAGTCCTGCACTGTCTTTTGTCCTGCACTGTCTTGTCTGTCTTGTTTGTCTTGTCCTGCACTGTTTGCACCAGGTTGCACAGTTGCACTTTATGTGGCTAAGACTACTTACAAGTCTTTAGCCCTGTCTTTGTTTCTATGTAGCACCTTGATCCTGGAGAAACGTTGTCTCATTTCACTATGTACTGCAACAGCTATATATGGTTGAAATGACAATAAAAGCTTCTTGACTTGACTTGACTTGAAGTTTAGAATTGATTACAAACTGCTGCTACTAACATACAAGGCTCTTAACGGTTTAGCACCCACGTATCTAACTAGTCTTCTAACACGTTACAATCCTTCACGCTCTCTGACATCACAAAACTCAGGACTTCTGGTAGTTCCCAGAATATCTGTCTACTAAAGGTGGTAGAGCGTTTTCTTATTTAGCTCCCAAACTCTGGAATAGTCTTCCTGATAGTGTTCGGGGCTCAGACACACTTTCCCAGTTTAAATGTAGATTAAAAACTCATCTCTTTAGTCAGGTGTACACATAACACATCCCATTATATTGTGCACTATTACACTAGACTTGCACATTTTTATGAACAGCAGATATGTTAATCCCTCTGCACTGCTCTTCTTTTTTTCTACCCATGCCGAGACACCCAGACATTGTACCAGCTCCGATCGTCTTCCGTGCGATGAAGATTTTGGACCTCCACTGAGATGAGGCCGACTCTGTGAGAATCCTGAGACATCTACAGATCTACCAGCTCCAGTTGGACTCTGTGATACTAAGAGGAGATCTGAACTCCATGTGATCCTTACACCAATACAACACTTGCCTGACTGTATATTTGTAATCACACCATCTAGTGTCACCCATATGAGGATGGGTTCCCATTTGAGTCTGGTTCCTCTCAAGGTTTCTTCCTTTACCAATCTAAGGGAGTTTTTCCTTGCCACTGCTGCCTGAGTCACCTCAGACTTGCTCATTGGGGATAAATACATATACATACATACATACTGTGAACTGTATATATTTAGAATTTTTATTATATTAATTCTTTATATTACCCCTTGTTTATCTTCTGTTATATGTTTATGTTCTGTAAAGCTGCTTTGAGACAATGTCCATTGTAAAAAGTGCTATACAAATAAACTTGAATTGAATTGAATTGAATACCACACCTGAGCTGTTCCACTGACCTGCTTGTTCCTAATGTTGTCCATCCTCGTCACTCCTAAAGTGATCCTCAACATCATCATCTCTGCTAGCTCCATCTCTGCCTCATGCCTTTTCCTCACTTCTACAGTCTCTATCTCATACAGCATAGCTCGTCTCACTACTGTCTTGTATATCTTTCCTTTAACTCTTGCTGACACTCTTCTGTCACACAACACTCCTGACACTATTCTTGAACCACTCCAACCTGCCTGTACTCGCCTCTTCACCTCTTTATCACACTGGATAGTTGACCCCAAATACTCCTGCACCTTCTTGACCTCTGCCCTCTGTAACCTCACTGTTCTACTTCCCTGTCCCTCTCTTTCATACATATGTATCCTGTCTTACTATGACTGACTTTCATTCCTCTTCTTTCCAAAGCAGAACTCCAACTTTACAGGTGTTCTTCCACCTGCTCCCTACTCTCACTACAGATCACATTGTCATCCGCAAATATCATTGTCCATGGAGATTCCTGTCTGATTTCATCTATCAACCTGTTCATCACCATAGCAAACAAGAACGGATTTAAAACCGATCCACTTTGAACTCCTCTGTCTGACCTACAGCAATCTCACTGCTATCATACTCCTCTCTTACATATCCTGAACTACTCTGATGTACTTCTTTGCCACTCATGATATCCTCATATAGTACCAAAAAATTGTAGTTTAAAATTAAGTTACTATATATCTCTAACATACAGTATATCCCTAATGAGCAAGCCGGAGGCGGCAGTGGCATGGAAAAACTCCCTGAGATGATATGAGGAAGAAACCTTGAGGGGAACCAGGCTTAGAAGGGAACCCATCCTCATTTGGATGGGTCAGTGCAAATTCTCTGTTCACCACAGACGCAACACTAATTCCTTCCTGCCAAAGTCTTCAAATGATCGCTGATGAAGACCCAACCATAAACATAACTGACGCAACCGAGGTTCAAATAAAGAGTGACAGTCTCTGGGCATCCCCATCGACTGCAATCACATGAGTCACTAGCTGACCAAAATGTATAAGTACACCCAGCAATAAATTTACAATGGATATTTAATGTTCTGAAAAGATTAGTACATATGGACATTACTTAAATAGTTTAAATTATATTCTGTTGTTTTTATAAACCTTTTTATAAAAGCCCACAATGCATTTTAAATAATAATAATAATAATAATAATAATAATAATAATAATAATAATAATTATTATTATTATTATTATTATTATTATTATTATTATTATTATTTATTTATAAAGCACTTTAAAAACAGCCACAGCTGACACAAAGTGCTGTACACCATAAAATACAGATAATAAGTTTAAAAATAAATAAACAATAATAATAATAATAATAATAATAATAATAATAATAATAATAATAATAATAATAAAAATAACAATAGATGACTGTGCAAAAGCCAGGGAATAAAAGTTTTAAGTCGGTTTTTAAACATGGAAACAGTGGGTGCCTGTGTAATGTGCAGAGGCAAGTTGTTCCATAGCCTAGGGGCCGCAACACAAAAGGCTCGGTCCCCTCTGAGCTTCCTCTTTGATTTCTGGGTGTCAAGGAGCATTTAATCATGTGACCTGAGTGAACGGGCAGGAGTGTAGGGGTGAATCCAGAGCCGATCCTGACCTCCCCGGGGCCCTAAGCAAAATTCTGCTAAGGGGCCCTCCTACATTTTGTGCACGATTGCACGCACATATGAACGCATGTTCACGCACGGCGTGGTTATCAAGCAGTTTACGCAATAAATTGTTGTGTGACAGACAGACCAAGAGATGCACTGGCAGCACTGCACAGCTTATTTAGCTAGTCAGATATAGAGACTAGAGACAGCATCACATCAACTTAACTTTACTGTTATTTGTACTTGCTGACATCAAACTTGAAGAGAACAAATTAACATTAGAGCGCGTGCTGTAAAATGAGGCAGGGGGAGGCAGGGCCTTGCGTAATTTGCGGGGCCCTACACAACTTGCGTAGTGAGCGTATAGGGCCGATCGGTGCAGGGTGAATCAGTTCAGTGAGGTACGAAGTGAGGTATGACGTCATCAAATACATGCAAGAAGAGAAACCCTCCTTTCGCTTTACAAGTATATAGATCTGGGTGTCATCTGCATAGCAATGAAAGGAGATCCCATGGTGTCTAAGGATGGATCTCAGGGGAAGCAAATAAAGTGAAAAGATTAATGGCCCCAGAACTGAGCCCTGTAAAATAGCCTGGAGCCTGGAGATAGGCCTGAAGTTAGCTAGCACAAAGTGATTAAAGGGAAAACTTTTTTAAACAGAACCTTTAACAAACTTTAGGCCCATTTCTAATCTGCCTTTTATCTCAAAGATTCTGGAAAAAATTGTGTTTTCACAGTTTTAAAAAAGTTTTTTAGCTGATAATTCAATGTTTGAAACATTTCAGTCAGGTTTTCGTAAATCGCATTCTACCAAGACTGCATTTTTGAAGGTTCTTAATGATATTTTATCATCTGATTCGGGTGAATTTGCAGTCCTTGTGCTCTTAGATTTGACACCTGCTTTCGATACAGTCGATCATGCTGTTCTCCTTGAGCGTTTAGAACATTGTGTTGGTTTAAGAGGTGTTGCTTGGTGTTGACTGGTTTAAATCATATTTTGCAAATAGACGTTTTTCATTCCAGATGGGTGAACATTACTCTGTGGGGTTCCTCAGGCTTCTATTTTGGCTCCTTTTCTTTTTTCTCTCTATATGCTCCATGTTGGCTCAATTTTTAGAAAACATGGTTTGTCATTTCACTGCTATGCGGATGACACTCAGGTTTATTTGCCTGTCAAACGAAATTCTGTGGGTCTTGAATCTCTTATGACATGTTTGGCAGATGTAAAGGCTTGGCTTTCCTTAAATTTTTTAATCTTCAATGAAAAGAAAACCCTGCGACCCGAGATAATTCGGTAGAAAATGAATGAATGAATGAATGAATGAATGAATGAATGAATGAATGAATGAAAAGAAAACTGAAATTATAGTTCTTAGTCCATCTGAATTTTCAAATTTCAGATTTGGGAGGGATGTCTTTGTGTCTGAAATCATGGGTAAAAAATCTTGGTTTCATTTTTGATGATGCTTTAAAGTTTGAATTCAGTCGTCAAAGCTTGCTTTTATCAGCTGCGTCTGCTTTCTAAAGCTAAGCCTTTTCTTTATTTTAAAGATTTTGAAAAAGTAAATTACGTTTTTATTTCTATTATCTATTGTAGGATCTATTGTTTACCCCAAAGTCGAGGCTTTAGTGCAGGGGAGATTGTGCTTTTTGTATTGCTGCCCCCAGGCTCTGGAATGCCTACCCACTGTCCATTAGACAAGCCTCTTCTCTTAATATTTTTAAGTCCAGGCTAAAGACCTTTTTATTTTCAAAAGCATATGGCTGATGGGATATTTGTGAGATTTCTCTGTTTGTTTGCTGTGTGTTTTTCTGTTTTTAATGACCTAATGGAATTTTTAGGTTTGCCTTACACCTGCTTGTCTAATGGAGACCTGGAAAGGCCTACAAGCCACAGTGTATCACACTGAATGTGAAATTTGGGTGCAAGATCATGATGATCTTGGGGTGTTTCAGCAAGGCTGGAATAGAGCATATTGGTCTTTGTATGAAGGACCGGAACTTCAGCCGGCAGATATAAAAATGCCAGGAACAGAAGCGAAAGAAAAACCTCAGCTTTTCCTTTGTTGTTGCCGTGTTACCTAGTATTTATGGTGAATGTGTTACACTGTTACCTTAACTTTGGTGTCAGTTTCCTCTCTTAGTCTTAGGAGCTTTTGCTCCTTTTGTTTATTTTGGTTATAACAGAGGAAGTGGGACAGGTAAGATGTCGTGCGACTTCCATTGTACCACACGTAGGTAACTTGATGTTAAATACATTAGGTAAGAGGTGTACGCCACCCCCTGTATGTTTTGTTTATTAGCTTAGAGTAGGTAAGTATACAGCGCTCATCGCTGAAGACTTTCTTTTCTTGTTTATTTTCCTTAGTTAGATTAGAGGGTTAAAACAGTTAGTATTGGTTTTGTTATTTTTCTTTATTTACGTTGGCGTCGTAAATGTTTCATTTTATCTTGGTTTAACATTTTTATATTTTGTTAGAATTTATCAACTTTTATCAACTTTTTCACCTGGATAATAAATCACACATTTAATGGTTATTTCTTGTTCCTGCATTTTTCGTTTTGTGTACTACACCCACAAAAATTACCACAAACATAAATGTTACTCCTTTCCCTAAACAACTTTTAAAAGGTTGTAACAAGTTGCATGAAGTCACACAATAGCAATGTGAAGGATTGTTGGAGAGCAATCTCAAATTTCAAAGCTGTGATTGAAAATCGAGTTTATTCCACCAAATACTGATTTTTGATGTATTTATAACATTTCCTAAATTAAAACAGGAAATAAGTGTTGTTTAAATATATGAGCATGTTTTCTTTGCATTATTTGAGGTCTGAAAACACTGCATCTGTTTTTGTTATTTTGATCAGTTGTCATTTTCCGCAAATAAATGTTTTAAATGACAATATGTTTATTTGGAATTTAGTAGACATTTTTTTCAGTAGTTTATAGAATAAAATAAAATCATATGGCTACAGTGGTGTGAAAGTGTTGCCAGCTTCCTGATTTTTGAATTTTTTTAAACCTACATGGCCCTGAGTGAATTTGAGTGCATCTTTCAACACTATCTCAGATAACATTGTCATGTTAAATCATATCTTTCCTACCATTCAGTTTGTCCAGCTTAAACATTTTAGATCTCAGTCATCTCCTGTTACTAGTGGTGTTCCCCAAAGTTCCATGCTAGACACTCTTTTATTTATCATCTATTTCCTTCCTCTTGGAAATATCTATAATAAACACAATATTAAATTTAATAATTAATATTACATATCGTTTTATTTGCAACTTTCTCCAAATAAATAGCAATAAAACAGACGTCCACCTTAGCCAATGTTGAGTTTTCCATTAAATATGAATAATTCCACTGTTTTTCCTTCCCCGCAGGTAAAGAGTTTGGGTGTGCAATATAACCTCTGCAATATAAATCTCCTCCACCCAATCTTGACACAACACAGTACTTCCATTTCCATTTGTATTACTGTAACTCCATTCTTTTTGGTTTGCCTTCAAAAATTCTTTATAAACTTCAACTAGTACAGAACTCTGCAGCCCGCATTATTCCTCAAACTCCTACTATTGATCATATCATGCCAGTTCTTTACCAGCTTCACTGGCTTTCTGTGAAGTTCGGCATTGGTATAAAATTCTGTTATTCACCTTCATGGTTCTTCATAATCTTGCTCCACCATATCTGTCTAATCTTCTCCAATTATACACACCCTCCCATACATTCAGATCCTCTTCTGCTAACCTGTTCACCACACCATCAGCTTGACTGTCCACCATGGGGCTTAGAGCATTCAGTCGCTCTGCTCCCCACCTTTGTCTCCCTGCTGACATCAGAGGTATAGGCTCTCTAACAACCTTTAAATCCAGACTCAAAACTAACATGTTTAGAATTGCATTTTATATTTGAACTTGTCCATTATTTTCTCATATTATTTTATATTTCTATTTTTTTCTTTATTATTATAATTTATTTTATTATTCCGTTGTCTCTTTGTATGTTTTATATTATGTTGTGTGTTTTGAATGTATTTTTGTAAGGTGACCTTGAGAGACTGAAAGGTGCTCTCAAATAAAATGTATTGTTAAATGTATTGTTATTATTATTATTATTAATATTATTATTATTATATTTATTATTATTAGAAATAGGAAAATCATGGAAACAGAAGATTTTTCAGTGCACTCTTAAATTTATCCAGAGCTGTATAAGAATTAATGACCATATATTGAAAGTTACATATATTGTTGTGAAAGTTTTGAGAAAAATAAAGTATAAAGTATCACACTGGTAGGCACAGGAAAGAGTAAAAAGGTTTCACAAATTTAAAAAATAAAAATAAAAAAAATATTGTGTGCTGCTGCGCAAAAGGACCCAACATTCCTCATGTAGCATGAGAGAGGAAGGGCAATGATAATCTGTTACACTGAGTTTTTATAAACATGATTCAAACACAGAATCTGAAGAAATGAAAACATCATCTAATATTAGCTAGATGGACAACGCCTGATCATCTCCTGATCAGGATAATCTTACCCTTACCAAGATTTGCCTAGAGTTGTTTGAGCCAACTCATCTCCAGCTCATTTTGACCCTATAATATTTTATACAATCAATCTCTAGTAATAACAATTTCTAGTCAAAACCAATTTCTAGTCCTTCACACAGAAGGTCAGAACTTCACAAACAGCTTCTTAGTAAAAATTTCCGTCACAATTCCATCCTTTTGTCCCTGGGACAATACACAAAACTTTACTAATCATTAATCAGCAACAAAGATCTAAACTCTACATATCAGAATAGTTAATCAATCAATCACGGGTATATTCATATATTCAGAAAGCTAAGCTTGATCACATACAATCTCACATCAGCGTATCATTTCCCCTATAAGGTTTCCATGAATGCTTCATAAAATACCTGATCTTCAGTGGGCAATTTGCTGTTTTGTGGGGAGAGGACCTGTACATAAAAAATGCAGTTAAAGGCAAAGCCTTGATCTAGTTGTATCTTCTTTGTAAGTCACAGTCTCTACAGTCCGCATTCACCTTTGTTTGGTTCTGGATCAGTCTGAGTAACTTATCCTAAAAGGAGCTTCTAAATCCTCTATGAAGTCACATCTCTGAGTGTCTGCATGTGAATGTAAGATACTTTGTGTCATAGAGAGTAATTTGGAGCTCAGGGGAGAGGTTACTATTGTGCCTTGCAAAAGTATTCATACCCACTGAACTTTTTCACATTTTGACACGTTACAACCACAAACAAAAGTGTATTGGCACATAATTGTGAAGTGGAAGGAAAATGATAAATGGTGTCCAAATTTTTTAAAAGTGTGGCGTGCATTTGTATTCAGCCCCACTGAGTCAATACTCTGTAGAACCACCTTTCACTGCAATTACAGCTGCAGGTCTTTTGGGGTATGTCTCTACCAGCTTTGCTCATTTAGAGAGTGAAATTTTTGCACATTCTTCTTTGCAAAATAGCTCAAGCTCAGTCAGATTGGATGGCGAGCATCTGTGAACAGCGATTTTCAAGTCTCGCCACAGATTCTCAATTGGATTTAGGTCTGGACTTTGACTGGGCCATTCTTACACATGCTTTGATATAAACCACTCCATTGTACCTCTGGCTGTATGTTTAGGTTCATTATCTTGCTGGAAGGTGAACCTCTGCCCCAGTCTCAAGTCTTTTGCAGACTCTAACAGGTTTTCTTCTAAGATTGCCCTGTATTTGGCTCCATCCCATCTTCCCATCAACTCTGACCAGCTTCCCTGTCCCTGCTGAAAGCATCCCACAACATGATGCTGCCACCACCATGTTTCACGGTGGGGATGGTGTTTTCAGGATGATGTACAGTTTTAGGGTTCCGCTACACATAACGTTTTGAATTTTGGCCAAAAAGTTAGATTTTGGTCTCATCTGACCAGAGCACCTTTTTCCACATGCTTGCTGTATCCCCCACATGGCTTGTTGCAAACTGCAGACGGGATTTCTTATGGCTTTCTTTCAACAATGGCTTTCTTCTTGCCACTCTTCCATAAAGACCAGATTTGTGGAGTGCACAACTAATAGTTGTCCTGTGGACAGATTCTCCCACCTGAACTGTGGATCTCTGCAGCTCCTCCAGAGTTACCATGGGCCTCTTGGCTGCTTCTCTGATTAATGCTCTTCTTGCACGGCCTGTCAATTTAGGTGGACGGCCATGTCTTGGTAGGTTTGCAGTTGTGTCATAGTCTTTCCATTTCTGGATGATGGATTGTAAAGTGCTCCGTGAGATGTTCAAGGCTTGGGATATTAATTTATAACCTAACCCTGCTTTAAACTTCTCCACAACTTTATCCCTGACCTGTCTGGTGTGTTCTTTGGTCTTCATGATGCTGTTTGTTCACTAATGCTCTCAAACACACTTCTGAGGGCTTCACAGAACAGCTGTATTTAAATAATAAAACCTGTTTCTTCTGAAGAAGTTGGTGTCACTGGATTTTAGTTAGGGGTATCAGAGTAAAGGGCCGAATACAAATGAACACCACACTTCTCAGATTTATTTGTAAAAAAAAATTGTACACCATTTATAATTTTCCTTCCACTTCACAATTATGTGGCACTTTCTTTCGATGTATTTCATAAAATTCCAATAAAATAAATTTTTCTTTGTGGTTGTAACATCAAAATTTGGAAAATTTCAGTGGGTATGAATACTTTTGCAAGGCATTGTAGCATGTCACCATGTGCCCTGATGTTCTTTCTTGCTCCTTTTAGCAGCTGTAGTTTGCTGGTTTTTCTCCTGGCTCTGGGACCTGCTTACAATGGCTAACGTGAATCCACGTCACTCTCTCTGCAACCATCACCGCCTTAGGCAGTGCCTCCTGCACCTGCTTATGGATTTGTGAAAGAATAGAGGACAAGGTTGCACAATAACACCGCATCGCTCACAAAATATTTGGGAGCCATTGGTATGCCAATATCTAGAGGTACTGTTGTACCTCCCTCCTTTTGATGCATGGCCTTACTCATGCGTAAACATATTATAGTAAGGAAACTATTTATTTGGCAAGCATGGTTTGCCATTGGGGCTTTACCAAACCCCATTTCTTACCACACATCCTGCTTTTCTCCATGCTGCTCTTTCTTCTGCTGTGCAACATGCCTGAAGATCTTCATGGTCAGCTATGGGACTTCATATTTTTAAAATACACAAAGTTTCTTTATATACAGAGGATTCTTTTTTTTTGCGGCTGCCTTTTCTGCTGCATCCACTTTGGCATCACCCTGAGTCAGTCTTCCCAGTATGTGCTTCACATTCACATATAGCAATAGATTTTGTTCATAGGATTGCATCCAGCAGATCAGAAATCAAGCCATTGTACATGATTTTTTTTTACCTAAGAAGTAAGGAAACCTTGTACTACCCTACAAGCATATCTGCTATCAGTATAAATGGAAACACTTTTGCCTTGTGCTAATTGACATGTTTCTGTTAGAGAAATTATCTCTGCTGCTTGTGCAGAGAGGTGTCCTGGTAATGATTCAGCTTTCACTATTTCATATTCTGTGACTGCTGAATATCTTATGCAGCTATCTATTTTCTGAAGGCTGATCCATTTACAAACAGTTCAAGGTCTGGATTTTATGATGCCGTTTCCTGCAAATCGGACCTGCAAATTTAATTTACAACTGTTACACAATTGTGCTGTTCTCCATCAACTTCTGTGAAAGAAGAGTTGCATGTTTTTGTACAGAACAGTGTTTCACTTTTGGAATTTCAAGGAAAATAGTGTGATTGCTCAGCCATTGTGCTGCAGACATATATGCCGTTTTCTGTTCAAGAAGGTGAATTGGTACTGCACCTGGAACTATAGGGTAATTTCACTGTATTCTACAATATCATTGATGTGCATTGATTGCTTTTTCAGCTGTTCCTACAGATCTTGATTACAAAAGGCAGTCCCACTGCCAGTTTAGTTGAAAAATAGTCTACTGGTCTTAATTTTTCTTCATTATCTTGCCATAAAACTGATGGCATACACCCCATTTTCTTCATCTACTAACTGTCTGAATAATTTTGTTTGGACCTGGTATATCTAATCTGGGTGTGGATTGTAAGGGCTTCAAAATCTTCAAATCTTAGCTTCAAATCCTTTTCTGCTTCAGATGTCCTAAAAAGTGCACTGTGGGCATGTAGACCCTTCCCATGAGCCACTTGCTCTCAAGGGATCCTCAGTAATTGCATAATTAAGAAAAAAGGTCCTACAACATGAACACATACTGTCAGGACTCAGCCAGGACTTTGGCCACGTGCATCTGTTTTATGTTCCTCGTCACGTGTCTGCCCTGCCTTCGTCTGCTCCTCCCTGTCTACACACCTGTTTCCTATTCTGATTACCCTGTCTATTTAACTGTGCCGCGCTGCCTTGTGCAGCTCGGAATCTACTGTTGTCTTGTCCTGTCTTTAGTCTGTGTGTTGTTTAGTGTTTCCTTTGTTATTAAAGTTTGTTTTGCTATCCTGCGTTTGGGTCCGTTTCTATCCCGCGTCATGACAGAAGATTCCGCCACATTAGGACCCAGCAGGATAGCGGTAACCTGGCCCGGCCGATTGGGAGTATTTTTTTTTCTTATTTAATTTTTTTTCCCCCCTGGACTTAGCGGTTTTGGTGACATCAGTCCGCATTTCTTCGGTGAGGGACGCCGCCCCGCTTCGGTTTCTCCGCGGGGGGCGCCTCCTCACTTCCTGGTTGCGAGCCTTGTCACCAGCCCGAGTTTTGTTTTGTTTTTTCGGTGTCCTGTGACATCGCCCTGCACCTGTCCCATGGGGGGCGTCGCTTCACATTTGGTTTCCGTGGAGGATGTCGCCCCACTTCCTGTCCGCGGGGGTTGTTGCAGGCCCATGTTTTGCATCCGTGTATTTTTTCTGTTCTGTGGAGGATTTTTTTTTTCCCCTGCCCTCCTTTCCCCTTTCCTGGTTTCTGAGAGGTGGGTCTGGCCGTGGTGCGTCGGGGGTTGCGCTTGGCCCCCCTGCTCGGCTGTGGACGTTGCTCGTTCCCCCCTGCTCGGCTGTGAACGTCGCTCTTCCCCCCTGCTCGGCTGTGGACGTCGCTCATTCCCCCCCTGCTCAGCTGTGGACGTCGCTCGTTCCCCCCTGCTCGGCTGTGGACGTCGCTCGTTCCCCCTGCTCGGCTTCCCTTCCCTGCTTCCCCCTGTCTACACACCTGTTTCCTATTGTGATTACCCTGTGTATTTAACTGTGCCGCGTTGCCTTGTGCCTTGTGTACTGTTGTTTTGTCCTGTCTTTAGTCCGTGTGTTGTTTAGTGTTTCCTTTGTTATTAAACCCTGTTTGTTTTGCTATCCTGAGTTTGGGTCCGTTTTGATCCCACGTCATGACACATGCCTAAAAATGACATTAGTTGTTTCTTTGTTTTAGAAACAAAGGTCTGAAACAAGAGACAAAACAACTCTGATTTCTTCTATGCCTTGTTCTGATATCAGCTGTCGCAGGAATTTCACCTGCTATTTTACAATTTGCAATTTCCAAGCTTTGTTATAAATGGTTGGTGATTCACAATGTGTTTTTCCATTCATATAAAACACAAACCAAAATGAAGGATACCGCAGTTTACAAGGCCTGTAATCAAATATGGGGGTTACTTGCACCGCTGCACAATTCTTAATTAGACCCACATTGTTTGTTCAGAGTTCCTTAAGAACTGCGTTTAAATGGGGCTTATCTACAGAAATATGTGGTAACTGCCACATTACTTTTAGCACGTCTGTTTGCTTGTGGAATTATCTCAAATGTTCTGTCAGCCAAGGCTATGCAGCACAAATTCACAAAAAACATTACAGTAGACTTTAGTTTATTCACTGTACAACACCATGGGATCTGAAGTGGGTTTCCAATTACCAGTTTTCACACATTTCAGTGTCCACTTTCCTAAATCTTCCAACTTCTCTTTTTCACCTTTTGAGGGAAACACATGAATTCTCCATAGTGAATGGGTGTCTTCCCTGGCTTTGCATGTATTGTACAAAGACTTACTTCTACAGAACATCTGTAATTATCCTAATACATATTCTTCAACAATAACACATCTGCTTTGTTTGTGGTTCTCAAACCCTTTTGTTCATAATGTGCATCTAGTCCCTTATGTGTGTGTGAGCTGTGCAGTGCAGATCATGCGTGTCCAATGTCTTGTGTGCGTGTAGTTTTAGTAACAGCATGGCGCTTGATTCACTGAATTCACAGCAGAGGTGCTGAATCCCTACTCATACACATAGAAAATAGGTCTGGGGTCCCATTTAATGCCCTGAAATGCAACTATTTGACTTGTACACACTTTTAATCCATTTTGGGTGGTAATTGGGCTTATTTCCAATTTGCAAATCAAATCTCTGCCCATCAGATTAATCGGGCAACATTCAAATAGCAGAAATTAAAATTTTAATGAACGCTGCTCATTCCCAACACTTAATGGTGCCGTAAATTTTTCTCTCATGATAATCCCAGATGAGCCTACTGAATTCGGGGATTTAAGACTCATTTTTGGCAACTCATTCAATTAATTCAACTTTTCCTTCTACATTTAATGTGTGTACTGGCATGTGCTTATAGGCATCTAAACTGTACTTTGCATATGTGCCCTGTGGAGCATGTTTCTTTTTGAGAAAATCAATAGCATTAAAAACTTTAGCATTTAAATCAGAATCAGAATTTAGTTGAAGCATGTTTTTATTGCAAAGCCTTAAAGATTTTCACTCACCCATCCCTACAGGACTGACCCCCTCAACCCTGACTTGAGGTGTTGATGGTCATGCACTTTCCTCATCGCGTTTGTTAGGGCATTTGCCCAGTGATCTTCTCCTCTACAAATAAAAAATCCACTCTCTCCCACTCTCAACCTTCTGCATCTGCCTCGATATCGCCCTCTTCCTCAAGGTGATCAGGTTTTTGCCCCTTGGACCACAGTTTTCATTGCTGTGAGTTGAACTTTGTGAGCTTGTGCTTCTCTTTTTGTTCCCCATCTGCTGCAGCCTGCTTTGTGTGAGCAGTGTCTCTGCCTGAAGAGCATGCAGTTCAATGATGCTCAGTTCCCTGGTTTCCCATGTGATGCATAGTTTTTTCATTTTGTCAGATATGTCTGGGTTCAGTCCATTGAAAAAGCACTTATTGTGTTTCTTAAGTGTGCCTTATATTCTGTCACTTTCCTCTTATGTCATCAGACCTATCAGCCCCTAATTTAGTGGAGTAGTCGCCTCAGTTCAGTGATGTGGGGTGAAAAGAGAAGCACAAATCTCCAAAAGAATTGCCAAATCTCTTTAACTTCTGAATCTTTTCCCTCTGACCTCTTTCGGGTCAAGGAGGTAATCATGAGCATGTTCATTGTCCTTAGACCTAAGAATCTGATCTGGGTAGAGCCGAGGTCTCGTTGTTGAGCCAGGAGCTGGTGCTAGTGGGTCATACGCCGGTGTTGGTTATGACTGTGGTGCAGCCGCCTCCAGACGTTGTCGAGAAGGTTGTCCACCCAGGACAGGATCATCTGAAAAAGATTTAAGACACTGGAGACTTTGTGAGCCTTGGGCTACATTCTGTAAGTATTGTGCAGATAATCACTTTGGATTAGATTTTGGATTTCTGTACCCTTGTTTTTTTACCTGCTTCTGATTAAGACATAATAAAGCCTTTACAGTTTACTATTACTCTATTCTTCTTTTTCTTCCTGACATTATCTTTTTCAATTTGGCCTAGGTTACCTTTCAGTGAGTTTAACTGTTTCAGGCTAAAACTGCCACTGTCAGGGAAGCCACATTCCGTCACTCACCACATTACACACAGAAAAATAGGCGTATCGTTTCTGTACCTAAAGGTACATTTGCCATGAAAGTACTCTGTAAGGTACAGGAAATGGTCCTTAAGGTGACAACTGTGAACCTTTGTTTTAATTTAAAGGTACAAAATTAGTTCTGACAGCAAAGGGTACATAATTGTACTTTTAAAAAGCTTAAGGTACATTATGCAGCAAATCAGAGATCACAAAATCATAATTTAAAAGCCATTGGCTCGTCTATTCAGAAGGCGGGATATCTTCTTTGCGCGTTGCACAGTGAGTGCAATTTCTTTCTCACTTGCAATAGGAGTGTGTGAAATGAGCGAAAATGTCGGTTAATTGTCCATCCCTGTCGAGTTTTTCCACGGATGAACTAATTCAGAAAATAATTGAAGCTGGAATACAGATTAACGGAGAAGAGGCAAGGAAATTCAGGGGTAAGTAACCGAATCTTGATTTTTTTTTCTGTTCATAGCATGCTAGTGTTAGCTATCAATAACGTTTACAAGCAAAACTTAAACTATCGTTATAACGATATTATAGTGTATATATTATAGTGTATTGAACTACACTAAGTACATTATGGCTTGTTGCTAGTTGGATTACACACAGTTATTTTGTTCAAGTGAGCCGTGTAAAATGCTTCCACTTAACATCGCCATTTAGCCCCTGCAGAATTGGGCAGCGCAACCCATTTTTCCCACTTTGCGCTGTCTGCTGAGGGAAATATCGAAATCTGCTCAAATTAAGCATTTTCTTTTTCGATTTTACAACAAAAACTTACATAACCTATCCTATAAATGTTGTTTCTTATGCTCAAACAGCGTTTATAATTTTTTTCAGGCTAGACTATCACGTCTTGCGTCTTTTGCAGCCTTTTGCACAAGAGCTCAGCGTTTCTATGCTGCCTTCAAGTGCTTTCAGAATTAGGGTAAATATTAGTAACTAGTTAAATACTATTGGTCATGAACACACTCTCAAGTTAAAATTTGAATGTGATGAGCTAGGGTTTTTTGTTGTATGCAATAGGATCAACCCTCAATTGGTTAGTGATGTAATTTTGTATTGCAGTGTTGAAGCAGCTCACAGGGAACTACCTATTGTGACTGTCATTCCAACCTTTCCCAAAAATGTCCAGGCGAGACTTGACATCAAGGAACCCTGTCACACAGTGCCAAAAGTACGCAACAAAATAATAAGAACGCTGTATGAAATGATGGCAGAATACACTTTGTAAGTATAACCATTATAACATCTTTGCTACTACAACTGTACTACTTAAGATCAATTCACAATCTATGAAGACTGTTTGACACAACCAAGAGATTTAGAGTTTTTTCTGCCTTTGTACTAGGTATCCAAATAATGCAGAGTATATTCAAGTTGCCAAGGCACTGATAGTGAAATACCCTTTCCTGAGGGATAAGGAGGGAAATGGCTATATGTAAGTTGCATTGTTTTTAAGCCATTTATCTCTGTCTACATAATTGCACAAGATAATATTTTATCTTTACTTGCTGGAATATGCCAAATAGTCAAATGTTTTTTTTTTTGTTTTTTTTTTTGTTTTGTTTTTGTTTTTGTTTTTTGTTTTTGTTTTTGTTTTTGTTTTTGTTACTAGCACACCTGGCACATGTCTTTGAAGTGAAAATTTAAAGCAGAACGTGCACCACTTGTCAGTGACAGTAAAGTAAGAAAGCCATACAAAAAAGCCATACAGAAGTTTGGCCATACAAAGCAGTCCAGATACACCAGTGCATCTGCGAGTTTGTGTCGAAAGCCAGCTAGGTTAGCATATCATCGCTGTCGGGCGGAAACCTCGTATGTCCAAATTTGGTCAATTTCATATTTTTTCACATATCGATGCTATTGGTCAGTCCCCACGTGGGTCTGTTATTTTTACAAGTTATTAACCAATCTAAAGTTTTGAAAATAGCTTGAGCGCAAATCTCATAACTCCATTGGACACTTCAACTGTCCACCTCTTCCTCACTCCGCGGGAGAGATTAGCGGCATATTTCTCCTTAATAAGAGTCGCAACGAATCAACACGTCTGCTGAGGTAAATGTCTTCAAAACACTGGGCTCAAAGAAAAAAAAATCTTGACCCCCGCTAGTTCTGGTGCTCGTCTGAGGATAGGAATGTAGCGCAAGACAATCCACTGCGCACTGCAACCCTGTGCACTGCACATATTTTTGCATACACCTAACTCTTTCACTGACTGAAGATTAGGGCTCGGATTCACTTTTCACATATCTGTTTCTGCCATTATCTGTCACAGTTTAAGCATTCTCTGTTTGTTGTTCTGACAAAGGAAACTTGTGTTGGGGAGGATTCAACGTCTGTTGAGGCCCATGTGAACTTCTACAAAGTGAGTATCAGAAGAAACATCCAGATATCTCGACTGTCAAAGACCGCATGGCACGAACATTCTCCTGGAGACGTTGAGAAATCATGGAAGGAATGTCTGTGGAGGATGTAGTCAAAAAGTACCCATACTTAAGAACGCCTGATGGAGTGAGTTTTGAAAACATCTGAATGATACAGGGATGCAGTTACGATTTTGGCAATTGTGAAATTGCAGACATGTCGATTGCTGTCACAGAAAATAAACATTTAATTAATTAAAACATTTAATTAAAATAAATTTGCTTTCAGTGATGCACTGAATGTTAATCATGTCTTCACATTCTACAGTTTTTTGATGAGATTGACCGAATCCATCCCTCACCAAGCAGCTTCTGTCATCGCTTCAGAGAGGGCTTTGCTAGAGTTCTGCCAAATGTGCTGAAACTTGCCACAGCAAAATCCCCCCCTAGCAAAACAGTACACTGAAACAAGAAAGGATGCCCTGGCTGAAGATCTACCAGGTAGAGACAGTCACTTTGCTAGTGAAATATATGTCATTTGCTTTACCACATCGCAAAATATGTGATTGAGAAAGTAGGATATTTTTCCACATTGCAGGAATTGATTTAAGGGCTGGGTTTATCTTCTTGACATTCATCTTCAGATAAAAGTTTGAACACTACATTACTATGAAAGAGGTAGGCTTCTGAATTATCCTGCAATGCTGGCTGGTGAACCTCATGTTAGTACAATAACAGAAAAAGATAGCTTGGATTTGGGACTTTTCTGTCTCCGGTAGATGTGCTTCATTTTTGCCATAACCTTTTTTTTTTAAGACGTCGCCAGCTTTAGTATGAAAATTCTAGAGTAAATGTACCTGTAAAACCATCTACAATATATACAAGGAATTTTTAAAACGTAATAAAAGGCTAAAATTACTGACTTGTTTATTTACATTTGAAAATGTTTTCTTTTTGTTTTCTCTTATGTAGGAGGACCCTGCTACCCCCTTTCCAACCATTCAACTGATGGAGAATGATTGGAAGATGGCAATCATTGGAAGAGGGCACAGCATGGTGAAGGTGGATGGCATGGTTGTGTGCCAGTGCACCAGCCTAGATGAGGCCTTCATGACTGCCTTCTGTGTGTATTTTACTTTTAACATCCACCACACCTGAAGAGAGAGAGCATTACAGAGAGCATAGAGAGCGCATTACTAGAGAGCATTACAGTAGTCAATCCTTGAACTGATGAAGGCATGTATAGCTTTTTCAATGTCCGCTTGAGACAAAAATGATTTTACTTTGCTGAGTAGTCTTAGCTGGTAAAAGCTCGCCTTCACTACTGCACTGATCTGCTTATCGAAGTGCATACTCTTGTCAAAGAGAACACCCAGGTTACGCACGGTAGGAGCAAACTGAGGTGTTAGAGGACCAAAACTAAAAGAACTGCTGTGTGAATCTGGGCTAAACAGGATGTACTGTACTGTACCGTACTGTAAAACAAGTCTGCAAAAGTGAGGATAGGATGTGTTAAAATGCCTGAGAGTTTAGTATTTAAACTGATTAATGAACTGCTCATTGGGCCTGATGATTTCAGTTTTGTATTTAAGCTCTGAAGGAATTGAAATGCATTGTACATGTTCATTTTAAATATTTTAAGTGGTTTTATACAGAACATCCAGTATATGAGTTGAATTGCTAATGTTCTGTATTTTATTCAAGAATTGTTACATTTTGTTTAAATGCTTGTAAAACATGCACTACCTATGTTTAGCACAGTAATTGAATTGTTAATGTGTGGTACAGAATATCCAGTATTAGTTATAAAACTGAATTGAGAATGGTCTGTACTTTTATACTCAAATTTGTTATTTATGTGATTTAAAAAAAATTTAAAAAATGCACTGCCTATGTTTTGTATTTAAACAGGTAACAAAATGCTCAAAGCCTAATGCCTCTGAAGGAATTGGAATTGAGTCTTCCCCCCACCCATTTTTTATTTTTTTATTTTTTAATTTTTCTTTTCCTTTTTCTTTAATAGGACAAATCAGTTCAGCTGGATATTAGTGAAGGGCCCTGGGAGAATACCAGGATGTAATTTTAAACCGTAACATAAAGGTACATTTCTATCACTAGGGGTGCAAAATTGTTCTTTAGAGGTACAAACAAGAAGGTACAAAAATGTACCATTTCTATCACTAGGGGTGCAAAATTGTTCTTTTAGAGGTACAAACAAGAAGGTACAAAAATGTACCAGTGTTCAGAGGTACATTTCTGTTCCCTGCTAGGGTACAGCTGGGGCGACAAAGCATTTGTACTCTTTTAGGTACTTTACTGTACCTTGATTTTTCTGTGTGTAGTTGCGATACAGAATCAGGACCATAATTATTTTTTTCATAAAATTCACATAAGGTCCAGTGACACTCTCTGTGTTTTTACTGTTTGCTTTTAGATTTACTGTTGCCCATGACTATCTTAGTTTGATGTTGACAGTCTCTGCTTCAGAAAGCCTGTTTTGTCTTAGTATCTACAGTATCTGTACTTTATCTTTTTCAGCAGTTACCAATTTCAACACCTGGAATCAACTCCAGACCTTTAATCTCATTCATTCGGTCAGGCCACATCTGCTCAAAAAATTGCTTATTAGTCAATTGTCAAATTGACTTTTCAGCCTGCAAAAATGGATGGAATATGTAAAAATTTGTCTGTAACTCCTAAACAGTTAATCCATTTTTTTTTGTTAAAATGCCTGAATTAAAATTTAAAATCTACACTTCTTCCCCTGTCCAAATACTATTTTACAAAGGTATTCTATACCTTTAAAACTATTCTATACTACTGTTAAATGAAAGTATTCTTAAACTTCTTACTATTCACATAATGGATTAAATGCCTTGATGTGAACTAAAGAGACTACAGATATAGGGAATGTATTAGCTTAAGACTTATATTTAAGACAAGCATTACAATAAAACAGAGCACCTAAATGCCATTTCCCCTAGAATTACAATTACAAACGTTTGGCACTTACAGAGATCTGATGTCCTTTGTGTGAACTGTCAATGAGGATGCAGGGGAAATATCACGTAAAGTATTCTAGCAATGTGTTTATATTCCACAATAACCACTAAAAACTGCCCCCCCTTCAGCAGTCACTTCAAGTTCTGTAAGCTATTAGAAATTTTCAGTGGACTCATTTAGAGCAACAAATAAGCAAATATGAATATTTGCCTTCATTTTTCTATCCAATTAGGGAACGGTTTGTGTATTTTTTACATTTAGAAAGTGTTCCATATGCTTACATGTTCCCTAACTGCTCTTTAGAGAGAGGCACAGACCCATTTCAGATTATTTGTAGCACAGATTGTCCATGTCTTTGTGCTGGGCAGAAGCACTGACTAAGTGAATTAGAGGTGAGGAGAATAAGGCACCCCACAGTTTTAGCAAGTCTGCTGAGTCTCTAATAAAAGGAGAAGGGGAGGGTGAAGCTGATGAGAAGAATGAAAATAAGTCAGGGAGCCAAGGCAGCCAGAACAATGCACCCCATGTCATCTGAATCATTTAAACCAGAACTAATTATAGATGAGAACTGTCAGGGAAACAAGTCATTTTTAAAGGTAACACTAATCAATAAGTGATCTGACTATCTTTGAGATATACAGGCCTTGGTTCTGAGGATCATTACATCTCTGCTTCCCAATGTTTTACCACAAGAAAGCGCAGAGAATATAAAGGCTTCTGTGCCAACTGTATAATAGTCTTGCAACCAGTTTAACACTCGTTTTCTAGCATTATTAGAAAGTAGTGTATTCTTTTTCAAGCTAATAAATGTTACAAACTCCCCCAAATGTCATATGCTGGTTATTTAACATATTGACTGGTTTCAGACCCTGATATTACTTGGCCATACCTTTATAATTCTTATTTATATTCTCTTATGATTGATTTACAGGCCTTTGCAGGTGTATGTCATGAGCTGATTTAAGATATAGCTGGGCAGTTAATTTTCAATTACAATATTTAGTTAAATTTATTTGTATAGAGTTTTTAACAATTCACATTGTTTCAAAGCAGCTTTACAGAAGTAGAGAAACAAAGTTAGCTCTCAATTCACAATTAGCTGCACAAAAAAAAAAAACCTTATGTGGTCTACTACAACTGTCAGTGCTGCAAAAACCAGGGATCATTGTCAATACAATTAACTTAGAGTAAAGCAGCAGTGCTAATCCTTGCTCTACTGGAGTCTAAGAGCTGCATATAAAAGCCATTCTGTAATGGTCTAAAACTAAATTGGAGCCATTTATGGACCTTTCCATTCCCCACTCAGGAGATTGTGATGTGTATGGAAGGGGTCAGGGTGGCAACACAGACTTGGCTGACCATGGCTGGTTGCAAAAGCCACAGTGTTCCCCCTCTGTTCCTGCTTGCCATCTGTCATGATGTTGGTGTGAGCCAGAGTTTCAGCAGCAATGCTGGCTCTGCTACCTGCATGCATGGCAGCTGGAGTCATCACACAGCATGTAACGGCAGGGGAGTACATTGATTTCTTGTCAGTACGTTTTTACATATTATAACATAGGCCATATTTGCACCTGGCCATATGAGCATTACTGCATTGTGATAATCTATCCATGTATTTTAGCCGAGAAAGATCCACGGATAAGATTGGTTGTGATTATGCAATTAGTTCTAAGGATGGTATTGCATGAGAAGGAGATTGCAAAGCCCCTGGGGGCTAATTAAAAAGAATTTAAAAACGACTGCCACAAGTCCGTTATCTTTTGTTTTATTTTAACATCCTCTTACTGTTTTTAATACTAATCAAGGCCTACTCCAACTATGACTATAAAGAAATGAAATGGATTAAATATATATATATATATATATATATATATATATATATATATATATATATATATATATATATATATGCATATAAATGCAGTTCCATACCTTTACATACATTTTCTTTAAACATTTTTGCCCATCTATATATAAAATATAGAACTATATAAAATCCATAGCAAAGAACAAGTAGGAGTCTATAACTGGAATAGTCTTCATTTATCATATTCTTATTGAATTAAATTTTATTTGTATAGGGCTTTTATCATTGGACATTGTCTCAGAGTAATGAGCTCCATAGTGCAATTTTCCATTACTTGTTATAAAAATTATTTATCTTTTGTCAGCAAAAAAAAACACTAAGGTATGAAGTTCCCATTACTGACTAACCTGGAAATAACCATTGTGGACTCCTGAGATGCATAGAGGTCCCCTCTCTTCTTGCTCATCAGCACCACAGATACAGCAGCACCAGTCCAAATTTTAATGGTTATTTACTTCTGAGATGTGAAACAAGTTGATGAAATTCAATAAAAAAAAAATACAGTCTTTCCTGTCTTGAGTAGATTCGTTTCATAATGGGGCAGATTATGTAGAGAGAGCTTAGTCCCAGGATATAAGCTGTTAAAGCTGATGTAAGCCTATGTTTCCAACAATTTATCAGATTTAAATGCGGGATATTTATGGAAAGAACGGACATCTACTGTATATCTAAATAAAAGGGTTGATGAAGGTGCAGGTTCAAGACTGCTACTAGCATATAAACTTAAAACAAATTGTGTCTCTATTCACAATTTACACTATAATAAAGTTGTGAGAAAGCGTTTCTCTTATGTATTGTGATTGTGCTTTATTTTTCTTGCTTGATATTGGCTTAATGGCTCCTTTGACATTTGTGTATTTTTCTTCATTGTGCCCCTGTTGTCTGATGGAAGGTTTGGCTCCATTGCCAGTTACCTAAATGATAGAAAGTAAATATACTTTACATGTGCATACTATAAATGTACAACAAAAATAAGCTGCATGAAACAATGAAATTGTTTCAAGATGCCCTTATCAAGAGGAAAGTGTGGTGAAAAAGGAGAACAGTCCTCTGTGGAGCACCAGTGTTGCAAATTACTCTTTGTGACACACAGTGCTGCATTCGTACATACTGTGTCCTGCCAGTAAGGTAGTAAACAATCCAGGACACGAGGGAAGCATTCGCCTGCATCACTGTCAGCTTTTCACCCAGTAGGTCTGCACGAATTGGGTCACTGTTGAAATCAAAGAATGTGACTCTGACAGTGCTTGTCACCCTGTCCAGGTGAGTGTAAGCTCAGTTCAGCAGGTAGATGTTGGCATCCTCAACTCCCAGGTGGGATTGGTAGACCAACAGAAGGGGGTCTGTGAATGTCCTAACCATGGGCCTGAGCTCCTCCAGCACTAGTCTCTAGTCCCTAATGCCCCCTTTCCACCAGAAAAAACCCGGGTGCTGGTTCAGAGCTAGTGCTGGTTCAAAGTTGGTTCCACTGGTGGGCCTTCTAAGAACCGGTTTGCCTTTCCATGGGCTAGAGAGCCATCACAGAGCCAAGACTTACGTCACTGTATACAACGTTATACAGCAACGCTAGCGCAGCATCAGCAAACACAACATCAACAATGGCGGATGTTGCTTTATTGTTAATGCTCATGGCTTTGGAAACCTACATTGGCATTCTGTCTTCTGACATGTTCAGGTGTGAACAGCACAGTGGAAGTGATGGGGGAAGGGAAGGGAAGAGGCGTAGCGTTAGGTAGGTGAGGACAGGGTGTGGAGATGTAAAGAGGGGGAGTGGATGAAGAAGTTGAAGTCTTTAGGCAGGCAACTGATCGGGATTATCGAGAGTTGAGTGGATGCGGATGGTAGGCAGACAGAGGAGTATGATAGGTAGGGACAACATCAAATCTGTTGAACAGATTAAATTTATTGGCCTTTTCTACACCACCATCAACACCTCTGCTGTTGGACCTTTGAAAACCTGTGATGGTCCTCATGCCATTCCACACCTTTCTCCAGCTTCCTCCTGCAGGTATCTCTGGCCTCATTAAGTTTTGCTTTAAATTCCCTCTGTACTTTCTTCACCTCTTCTCTCCTCTCTACAGTTTTACCCATGGCTTTTTTGGATAAGAGAGGACTGTTCTTAGCGGTATGGTGCAGTCAACACAAAAGTTGATGTAGTCTTTGATGCACTCTTTGAGTCCACCAATGTCCTCTCTGTTTGGCTCACAGAGTGCTTGCCATACGTAACCTCAAATAATGAAGGGCAGACAGTCTTGTTAGATAGTCTGGAGCATAGTTGAAGGGATTGGGTACAGTGGGCTGGATTGCAAGTCTATGTAATCTCTTCTGCAGCTATGGTCGAAATATGTGACAATTAAGAAGTAGAACAATCCTGGCTGTAAAAAGTAGTCCAGGAGTGCACAGTAAGAGACGAGAACTTGCTAATGGGTAAGATAGGGAGAGTGAACTTAAAGGATACGAGGTGATGATCAGAGATGTGAAGTGGGGTAGCAGCCATGTCTGTAGCTGGAATAGGATGGCTGAAACCAGATCCAGAACTTTTCTTCTCTTGTTGGTGGAGGGAAAGCTGGAGAAGAGAAGGAATCCAGAAGAGTCAGGAGTAGGGTTGGGTATCAAAAGAAATTTTCCAGTTCCGATTCCGGTTCCAGTTCTGCCTTATGATTCCCGGTTCTGATTCCGATTCCATAATAAAAGAAATGTGAAAAATAATGCACAATACTTAAACAATTCCATTTGTGTTTATTAATCACTCTATAAATATTTTAAACAGAGCATTTCAATTCATATCAATTTAAATTTAAATAAATCCAACATGGGGGGCACGGTGACTTAGTGGTTAGCACGTTCGCGCCGAATTACAACTTAGCAAAATAGTTAGCAATTTTTCTAAGAAAAATTAACACCTCTGCTTTCTCTGGGAGAACACGAGACCTTTCCTGGCTTATTGTATCTCCAGCTGTGAAGAAAACCATCTCGGAGGGGGTGGATTTGCTTCATTGTTGTAGCTTTGGAAATTAATCCACACTTTAGACTTTTTTTAGACATGTTTAAAATCGCACTGCTGTGCTGAGGTATGCGTTGTGTTAAACATTTAACACAAAGCGTACCTCAGCACAGCAGCGCGAGTGACTGATTTCTGTGATAAGCTGCGTTAATTTGGTTGCGTGACTGTAAACAGTGTAAACAATTAATATTCTTGAGGTAAGACATGACTATTTAAAGTGACGCTCCCAGCGCTTTGCCCGTCATCGCATCGGAACCGCGTTTGGAACCGAAACTTAAATATTCTGCGCGGTTCCGGTTCCTGTTAAAAAATAGAACCGGTTCTCGGTTCCCAACCCTAGTCAGAAATAGCTAAGTACTCTCAGAGGGTGTACAGAACGGAAAGCATTGAGGTGTCTGTCCATTTCTTCCAGGAAGTCTGGTGGTAGATGATCAGAGAGTTAACTGAAACTGCATGAAATTCAAAAGAAGAGATGGTTAAATGAGACCAGGAAAAAAGTGTGAAACACCATCTTTTTGACAACAGTAGACCTGTACCACCATCCCTGTTTCTGGTGGTAAGTGAGAGAAAGCATAGGCAAAGGATAGAGCAGCCAGTATAGCAGTGTTCTGTGGGATAATCCAGGAATCAGTTAGCACAAGAAAATCAAAGAAATAATGGGAGTTTATAGGCGATATAAACTCAGTTTTCCTTATGGCAGGCTGGCAATTCCAAGCCCACTGCTTAAGACTGAGACAACAAAGGAGGGTAGATAAGGTTACTGGGAAATGTGACTGCTGCTCTGTAAATGAGAGTGCTTGCAACTGTAAGAAGTGACTACAGAGATGGGTTTGAAGAACATGACTGCGGTCAACTAAAAGTGAGATTAGAATGTGATTTAGGAAAACACCAGAACAAGAACAGTACCAGAGACTTATTTAGAATGTGCCTTCAATATTAAGTAAATGAGTACACCCTGGCCACAATTCAAACCTTAATGGAGACTGAAATTCAAATTGACTAGAAGACATTCCAGACAATGTAGGCACAGTAGTTCTAATACTAATAAATTAACAGATTTATTTTCACTTTAGTTCAGTCAGGAGGAATGATCCATTAAAAATATCTTAAATAAATGTTGCTGGTTTATGAACCTGCTTGTTCAGACAGACTTGTTTCATTTCAGAAATTTACTATGTAATTCACGTGGGCCTTTGTGATAGCCTCTTCAATACTTTCACTTTTTCGTGTTTAAGCCATTTTATTGCTACTTTAGAATTGCTTGGGATCATTGTCCTGCTGGGAGCTTGGCAGTCTTTCTAGCTGATGTCTTAAGGTGTAGTTTTAGGTTTTCTAGACAATCCCAACCTATGCCAAGTGCACCAGTTTCTTTTCCAACAAAACACCTCCACAACATGAATCTGCCTTTGTCTATAGGTCTATAAATCTAAAACTCACTCATACTTTTTGAGCTGGACTTGTAGGAGCTTTTTCTTTCACATTAGTCCACACTAGTACTCCCTTATATGGCTAGAAGGTATACAGTCAGTCCTCGACTTACAAAGTGTTTTTATTTTTGGGAGATGGCTACATAACCACCTAACCCGAAGAGATGGTAGTTTTAGAGATAAATTAAGATTCTTTTAGCATGATACAGGATAAGACAATACCATCTACAGTATACTGCTATGGTTGATGGGGCCCGTTCCCCACAGCATGCAAACTGGACCCTTCCCTCCCCCCATGAAACATGGAGAAAAACACAGCATGTCAGATTCAGTTAAAAAAGAGAAGGACATCATGTCTGTCAACACTTTCAAAATCACCACGAAGTGCAGTTTTTTTTAAACTTTCAGCTTCATCTACTACAGTACCTTGCAAAAGTATTCATACCCACTGAACCTTTTGACATTTTGACACACTACAACCACAAACAAAAATGTATTTTATTAGGATTTTATGTGATAGACCAACAAAGTGGCACATAATTGTGAAGGAAAATGATAAAAGGTGTCCAAATTTCTTTTTACAACTAAATATCTGAAAAGTGTGGCGTGCATTTGTATTCAGCCCCACTGAGTCAATACTTTGTAGAACCACCTTTCGCTGCAATTACAGCTGCAAGTCTTTTGGGGTATGTCTCTACCAGCTTTGCACATCTAGAGAGTGAAATTTTTGCCCATTCTTCTTTGCAAAATAGCTCAAGCTCAGTCATCCAAACTCAGATTGGATGGCAAGCGTCTGTGAACAGCGATTTTCAAGTCTCGCCACAGATTCTCAACTGGATTTAGGTCTGGACTTTGACTGGGCCGTTCTCACACATGAATATGCTTTGATCTAAACCACTCCATTGTAGCTCTGGCTGTATGTTTAGGGTCATTATCTTGCTGGAAGGTGAACCTCCGTGCCAGTCTCAAGTCTTTTGCAGACTCTAACAGGTTTTCATCTAAGATTGCCCTGTATTTGGCTCCATCCATCTTCCCATCAACTCTGACCAGCTTCCCTGTCCCTGCTGAAGAAAAGCATCCCCACAACATGATGCTTCCACCACCATGTTTCATGGTGGGGATGGTGTGTTCAGGATGTTGTGCAGTGATAGGTTTCTGCCACACATAACGTTTTGAATTTTGGCCAAAAAGTTCAATTTTGGTCTCATCTGACCAGAGCACCTTCTTCCACATGCTTGCTGTGTCCCCCACATGGCTTGTCGCAAACTGCAAATGGGATTTGTTATGGCTTTCTTTCAACAATGGCTTTCTTATTGCCACTCCTCCATAAAGACCAGATTTGTGGAGTGCACAACTAATAGTTGTCCTGTGGACAGATTCTCCCACCTGAGCTGTGGATCTCTGCAGCTCATCCAGAGTTACCATGGGCCTCTTGGCTGCTTCTCTGATTAATGCTCTTCTTGCACGGCCTGTCTGTGAACGGCCATGTCTTGGTAGGTTTGCAGTTGTGCCATACTCTTTCCATTTCTGGATGATGGATTGCAAAGTGCTCCGTGAGATGTTCAAGGCTTGGGATATTAATTTATAACCTAACCCTGCTTTAAACTTCTCCACAACTTCATCCCTGACCTATCTGGTGTGTTCGTTGGTTTCATGATGCTGTTTGTTCACTAATGTTCTCTAACACACTTCTGAGGGCTTCACAGAACAGCTGTATTTATACTGAGATTAATTTACACACAGGTGCACTCTATTTACTAATTAGGTGACTTCTGAAGGCAGTTGGATTCACTGGATTTTAGTTAGGGGTATCAGAGTAAAGGGAGCTGAATACAAATACACACCACACTTTTCAGATATTTATTTGTAAAAAAAAAAAAAAATCTTTGTGGTTGTAACGTCAAAATGTGGAAAGGTTCAGTGGGTATGAATAATTTTGCAAGGCACTGTACATCAGCCACTAAAACTAAGAAGCCTGAAATGTTGTCTGTCCCAAAATAAAGCTTGTTGAAAGCTTTGTTTACTGGCAGCTTGCCGTATGAAAAGAAAATTTACAGATGGCACTTGAGTTTGTTACTTTTTTCTCTTTTGTTGTATTTTGTTTTTAATTAATGTCATTTTAGAAGCTACTGTGGGTGTAAAACATAAGTCAAAGTCTTTTACTATTTATGCATAATAAATTCATTTATTATTTTACATGGCATGGATGACTGCCACATCACCCAGGCCATTTCTCTCTAAGAACGTTGTCAGCAGCTTCAGCTGAAGGAATAGAAGAGAGCTTGCTGAAGTTCAGATTCAGCTGGGTCTGGGCTAGTTTTCCTTGTGTAAAACCTGTAAGAGATATATACTATAAAATACTTTGTTTGGTACAGAATGTTGTACCTCAAAAATAACCTACTTGTTCTGACAAAGTAGTTAATGTTTTATACTGTACTGTTTATATTGTTATTTGCATGTCAGAGCTGTGTAAAATCCTTTTTTTATGTAGATGTTTAGGTTGCACAGCTCTATATTTCAAACAGAAAGGAAAGCCATGTTTTGCATATTATTTTGATCATAAGCTATTTAATAAAGGTGAATGTGACTTTGCATGAAGCTGTAACTTTAATGTAACAGGTGTGTTGTCTTTAGACAGGGTTGCATGGAAATGTATTTAAATAATGGACCAATATACAGGTTTGTAGGGAAAGCAAAGTTGACAAGCAACAGAGAAGAAACACCCACCACAACCAATTATACCAATATGTATTAGTTGAACTCACAAATAGAATAATAGCACAGTATACAATAAACATATCAGGGGAAAAAAATGTTTACATAAAAACCTTGGATATATCAGTACCTTAAATGCAGTGTTTTCAGTGTTTGAATGAACCTAAATTATGACCTTAATTTATTGCTAATTATATATACGCATTTATTTAGATTTATCCCTATGTATCTATTTTTTTAGTTTAAACTTTTTCGAGTTTCTACAGTGTCACAATAGCTCAGGTTGCAATTTCAAGGCAATTGGTTCATTAAACCAAAATTAACAGATTGTCAGTATTAAAGTACAGTATCCAACTTTCAAAACCATTAATACACATCAAATTTGAACAAACAAGAATAAAGTTACTCGATCTCTAAATAAGTTCTGTTGCCCGACTAATGCTTGTCCTCGGAATGACCCAAAATGATTCCAATTGGGTGTAAGTATGCAAAAATAAATGCAAAATCCTACCACTGTGAAGGTTTCCACCAAGTTGATAGTGATGAACTAAAAGAAAAAACTCTAGCCCTGCTCTTCTCAGATCGAAGTTACATTGTGAGGTGATGCAAATAACAAGTGCGTGAATTTTCAATCAACTAATTATCCTTAACGGTCCTCGAGGGTATTTCTTCAACCCACTAACACTGCTTCAAAATACAGCAATCATCACTATAAAAGCAATCCGACGGGTTTAGTCAAAGTTTTACAACACTACATATGACATTTTATAAACTTAAGTAACGTGTTTATAAAATGTCATATATTGTCTTTTCTTACAAAGACTCGTCTGCCCCGTAGTTACTTCACAACTAGCACTTCTGCCTAGATGACGTCACACGCTATACGGTTCTTCCAGTTTACACGTCTATTTGTTTAAGGCATACGTTTTCCTGCATATTCAATTATCATTTCTTTTTAATTAAACTAATGAACTTCCAATTATAATTGTTTCTTAAATTCTTTTATCACCTTTTTTTTATTCAATTGGTATTTTGATTCTTTTAACTTGGGTTACATGCAAGTAAACATTTATTCCACTTTGTAGAAAATATCGAGATATATATCGCATATCACCATTCATCCAAAGAAAAAAAAAATACAGAGATATAAATTTTGCTCTATACCACCCAGCCATACTCTCTATTGGTAGATATGCATATTTTGAAGCTGAAAATGAATGAAGCTATCAGCCATTCAGAGTGAAAACTAAAGAGGCCTCAGTTCTGCATTTACCCTCAGTATTTTGCATACTTAAAACGTGTATGAGAATCAAAAACAAAACACAAAGAATTACAGAATTGCCTCTTTGTATTTACCATTAGCTCTCATGATAGTATGATCAAAGGTAATCATGGTGGACATTTACCATGTCCTGTTTACAATGTGAGCACTCCACACACTAAGTCAGTGTGGCCTTTATTGAAAAAATGACTGGTTGGGACTGAATGAAGCCTTGAAATACATGTTAGCCTTTATCCTAGTGTTTGAGACTGCTTCAGATGCTCTCTGAGGTATAGCAGAAAAGAGGTCTAAATTAGTAAAAAGAGCATGGTTAATTCAAAATTTCAATTACTTAAACAAACATAATATTTTAATATGCTATTGCACAGCTTATAGACCAATGTGTGTGTGGAGTTTGCGTGTTCTCCCCATACCTCGGGGGTTTCCTCCAGGTACGCCGGTTTCCTCCCCCGGTCCAAAGACATGCATGGTAGGTTGATTGGCATCCCTGGAAAATTGTCCGTAGTGTGTGATTGCGTGAGTGAATGAGTGTGTGTGTGCGCGCCCTGCGATGGGTTGTTGTATCCTGACTTGATGCCCAATGACGCCTGAGATGCTCATGCTCCCCGTGACCCGAGGTAGTTCGGATAAGCGGTAGAAAATGAGTGTGAGTGAGTGAGAGTGTTATAAAGGATGCTTGGTTCCATATTACCTTTGGGAATGGCTTAATTATTGAGCATATCTCAAGAACAAATATACAAGTAAAATAATGGTGAGGTTTTCTGAGAAATGCATTGGTTTTTACAGAATGCTGATTGTATAAACAAAGTGCTGGTGGGAACATATGGGAATGGTGTTATTTTTCATTGTCATTTCATTTTCATTCATAAATTTATATATATATATATATATATATATATATATATATATATATATATATATATCCTATTTAAAACTACCCTTAGATTTTATGATAAACAAGTTTTTTTTAATTGTCAAAATCATTAAAATAACAACAAGAACTACACATTGCATTAGTTACATAGACCAGCCTTGTTATGTACAGTAGCACGTGTAAGATGTGTCTGACTCATTTTTTTCATTTGTCATGGCAAAACAGGCTTTTATATATTTTATACTGGGATATAAGGATTGGACATGGTGCACAAGTTCTCTTTAAATTGTTTGAATCTGTAACTGATTCAACAGTGCCCTCCAGTGGATATACAAACTATACAACTTCAGACAGGCATCCAAAAATTGGAATTATCTGCTAGTCTAATTGTCTTATTCTTGTTTGCCAACTAACTATCTAAATATATTTGAGAAACAACATTCTATTACGTATAGTGAAATATTTCTACATTTCAACACCCTCACATAGGAACACTGGTACCATCTTATTAAAAGTTGAATACTGGTATCTATTTGATTACATGAATCTTAGAATATTAGTTAAGAACATAAAAACTCCCTGTAGTTCTCTCTACAACAACAACACAGACACAGATGGGTTCTTTAACATATGCATTTATTCCTTTGCATGAGAACTATATAAATGAAAAAGAGTACAAACATATTACATGCAAAATGGAGCTTAGGGCTATTATTACACTTCGGTTGTTAGCAGCTTGTTATGAAAGGAGGTCCTCGATTATTTGAAAATCTTTAGTAATTGCAATTTAAGGTCATTTATCCTTAACCATTCACAATCACAAAACTTAAAAGCATAGCGGAGACTTGTAAGGCATAGATAGGGATAGATATCTTCCTGGAGGGGCAAAATGACTGAGGATTTCATGGTTAGTATGTGATTATGAGTAAGGGGCTCTGGACCCGTAGGATCATGAAGATGTTCAACACTTAGTGGGCTGCTGTTGATTATGCACATTATCTCATACAGAAATTGCACTGTTAAGCTCATTTCTATTTCTGCCTCCATTTCTTTGTATGGAAGATTCCTTTGCCATAAAAATCTGAACCTTTCAACCAATTAGGCACTTTCAGTTGAATTGCACTCAGCCCTCTCGAGGCATGATCTGCAAGGTTGTTTTCGGAACTGACATGTCGCCATTGTTTCAGGCGTGTTGTAGTTTTTACACATTGAATTCGGTTACCACCAAATGTGTGAAATCTCTTGGCATCATTGTTTACATAACCAAGGACTACTCTTGAGTCAGTCCAGTAAAACTATTGCAAGTTTTCAACTTTTTGACATCTCCAGCACGATCTGAAATCATAGCCTTGGAATAGTCATGAGCTTGGTAGGGGCTACGCTGGCCTTCCCCATAACTAGTGAGCAATTGATCTGTCCTGTTTTACTCATTGCTCTGAAATATGAACATGCACACATACAGTTAAACTAGCTTATAACGCACAAACTCAAAGTTTGAGGCCAGCCAAGTGAGGCAAGTTACAAAGCTATGACTCCCACTGTGGCAGAATATGCATGGGGAGATCTTCATGCCAGCCTATATTATCTGTAAATAACATTTGAAGAATCCACTTGCTGACTAGTAGAAAAGTACAATAAATCCTTAGATTCCAGTGTTGAAAGAACTCCTCTTCTTGTCAGTGGAATTTTCTTAACTACAACTCTGAACTGGAATTCATCTGCTTCAATACACTAGTAAACTCCCAGCTCTCAAAACTAAGCTCTCCCAAGGCAATATCGAAATACTTGGTTCGAGCACATTCCTCAGGAGGTATTGTGGCAAACAATTATTTATTGTTGGACACAAACTTGTGTATTTGAAGGTTTTCTGTTCTGCACAAGGCTCTTGCCTCTTCGGCAAGAGACTTTACAATTGTTAAGCAATAATCAACATACAAATGTCTCTGGATAAACTTGATGGACTGTTCACTAATCTTTTCCTGAGCCTGCCATGCTAGATACTTGAGTCCAAAGTTGGAACAAACCCAAAGAAGAGTACCTTCATTCATGATGTTTTGGAATCCACATTTCCTTCATCCTCAGATAGACTTGGTGTTCCTTTGCAACATGGAATTGGAAAACATTCTTTCAATGTTGCACATTATGGCTATCTGACCCTTTCTAAAACGACACAGCACTCCAACTAATGTGTTTGTAATATCTGGACCAGTCAAGAGGTAATCATTCAGAGTGGTGCGGAATATACAGTATTGTTCAAAACAATAGCAGTACAATGTGACTAACTAGAATAATCCAGGTTTTTAGTATATTTTTTATTGCTACATGGCAAACAAGTTACCAGTAGGTGCAGTAGATTCTCAGAAAACAAACAAGACCCAGCATTCATGATATGCACGCTTGTAAGGCTGTGCAATTGAGCAATTAGTTGAAAGGGGTGTGTTCAAAAAAATAGCAGTGTGGCATTCAATCACTGAGGTCATCAATTTTGTGAAAAAACAGGTGTGAATCAGGTGGCCCCTATTTAAGGATGAAGCCAGCACTTGTTGAACATGCATTTGAAATACTTTGATTAAAAAGTTGATTGGAGAGGGGAAACCTATAAACCTATCATTTTAGCTGAACAGCCTATATTTTTTTGCACCTATAAAGAGGTGCAAAAAAATATAGGCTGTTCAGCTAAAATGATCTCCAATGCCTTAAACTGGAGACCAAAACCAGAGAGACGTGGAAGAAAACGGAAGACAACCATCAAAATGGATCAAAGAATAACCAGAATGGCAAAGGCTCAGCCAATGATCAGCTCCAGGATGATCAAAAACAGTCTGGAGTTACCTGAAGTTACCTGAAGCTAATCTATTTTCAAGAATCCCCCACAAAGTCCCTCTGTTAAAAAAATAGGCATGTGCAGAAGAGGTTACAATGTGCCAAAGAACACATCAACTGGCCTAAAGAGAAATGGAGGAACATTTTGTGGACTGATGAGAGTAAAATTGTTCTTTTTGGGTCCAAGGGCCACAGACAGTTTGTGAGACAACCCCCAAACTCTGAATTCAAGCCACAGTACACAGTGAAGACAGTGAAGCATGGTGGTGCAAGCATCATGATATGGGCATGTTTCTCCTACTATGGTGTTATGCCTATTTATCGCACACCAGGGATCATGGATCAGTTTGCATATGTCAAAATACTTGAAGAGGACATGCCCTTGAAATGGTTGTTTCAACAAGACAATGACCCCAAACACACTAGTAAACGAGCAAAGTCTTGGTTCCAAACCAACAAAATTAATGTTCTGGAGTGGCCAGCCCAATCCCCGGACCTTAATTCAATCGAGAACTTGTGGGGTGATATCAAAAATGCTGTTTCTGTAACAAAACCAAGAAATGTAAATGAATTGTGGAATGTTGTTAAAGAATCATGGAGTGGAATAACAGCTGAGAGGTGCCACAAGTTGGTTGACTCCATGCCACACAGATGTGAAGCAGTTTTAAAAAACTGTGGTCATACAACTAAATATTAGTTTAGTGATTCACAGGATTGCTAAATCCTAGAAACAAAAATGTTTGTACAAAATAGTTTTGAGTTTGTACAGTCAACGGCAGACACTGCAATTTTTTTAAACACAACCCTTTCAACTAATTGCCCAATTGCACAGACTTACGAGCATGCATATCATGAATGCTGGGTCTTGTTTGTTTTCTGAGAATCTACTGCACCTACTGGTAACTTGTTTGCCACGTAGCAATAAAAAATATACTAAAAACCTGGATTATTCTGATTAGTCACATTGTACTGCTATTATTTTGAACAATACTGTACAATTCTGGATGATTATCAAGCTCTGACATTGGAACTCTCTCAATGTCTCCTTAATGTTATAATGCCATTCATGAAATGGACAGTAGCCGCTCTAATGAAGCAAGTCTACACTGTAAAAAATTTCTGTAAATTTACATAGAAATTTAAAAGCAAATTGCTGTTATCATGAAATATCAGTAGATTGCCGTTTTTTGCAGTGCATTGTGGGAAGGCTTGTCCACTTCAGGTTAGTGGTCGGGTAACAACAGTATTTCACTGTTATTTTAACGGTATTATATCATATTTTTTTATTTGCGCGACGTGGATTATCACCACGAGGTAGTTTGCACCTTTATCTATGTTTGTCATATCTTTAAAAAATAAATATTACATGGGAATTTTAAATGTTTTAATCAGAGAAAGCAATAGTTATCGCAAAATATATCCGTTGAATATAATGTGTGTTGCAATTTACTTCTAAAAATAAAGTCATGAAAATATGTGGGTAACGGATCAATCAAAACTGAGACTGTCCTCATAACTGTGTGATTCCGGAAATCCGGAATTCGGAAATTCCGGACTGATTCCGAAAATTGTGAAATTCAAAGCTCTGGAGCGAAGCAGCGCGGACCTGCGCAACTCTCCCGGTGTGCGACACCTCAGACTGCCTGAAATCTGCCATCGTGTTGTTAACAGGTAAGAGTTCGCTTTTATTCTGCTTATTTGACTAAAAATCTGCAAACTCGGCTCTCAAATTAGATTTTTGTATTATTTTACAATTTAACAGTTGATTACACCATATATTACTCACTGTTTTATTGGTATTGCTTTCTAAAAAGCATGCAGTAAAGATTCGGTCAAGTCGTTAGCCGTTAGGGGCTTGAAACTTTCCAAAATTGTGATCGGGTAACGTTAACGTTCAAATACAAGAGATATGCTTGTGCCATTTTACCTCAGTTTAACTTTACATTGTCAAGCTCTGTATGTGTACCCGTAGTTGGAAAGACAGGTTTATTTTATGCTAGTTCATAGTGAATGATTATAGGCTATAATTATTGGCAGATTACTGTGAATGTGTTCATAAAAAAAATCTAACGTCAAATCATCTTGCACTTTCGTCAGCCATTTTATCTTTTGAGCGCGACTCGAATGCATCAGTAATTTGTTAGATATTGTTCCTGCTGTCCTTTGCATTATGTTTCCCTGTCATTTCTGTCGGGAAACGTGCTACCCCTGCGACTTACGTGAAACACATGAGAATACACAGTCATGTCTCAAATTGTGCATTCCGTTGCTGCATACGTAACTGTAATCGAACGTTTCAAAAACACGCGGGCTTGAAATCTCATGTGTACAGGCACCATAAAAGATATGTCAGAAACCACCATGTGCACAACAAATTCATTAGAATGTCATGTTGATTTGTGTGGTGCCAAAAGTACTAGTTTACCTGACTTTATTTCTCATGTTAAAAAACACATTAAAGAGGGTCGAAGAGGGTCCTTTTATGCAGCGTGGTAAAATGTTTGCTGTTATATCAACATTTACCTCTCATTTGTCCAGAAAACATAGACACAAGACAGTCTGTCATGACACCTGAAGCCAGCTGCTCGCAGATTCAGGAGGATAATTTTCAGTCTGATACACAGACTGATGAAGGTGAGAACTGTGAGGAACCAGATGTAAGTCCTGAAAATGTTGACGAGATACTGTTAAGGAATCTTGCTCTGTTCTATTTGAAACTGCAAGCAAAACTATTGCTTCCAGCCTCAGTAATTCAGACAATCATTGAAGATATTCAGTCAATCCAAAAACTCAACTCAAAACTCAAAACAGAGTGAAACTCAAAACAGAGTGAATAACTAAAATAATCTCTTTTTTCACTGTGCATCTAGGTGTTCCATTCTGACTCCCATTCTGTGCACTGTATAGACACTTAGATATTAAATGTTGAAAATATGTATTTTGTGTCAATATTAACAAAAAAGTAAATAAACGGTAAGAAGTATACATTTGGATAAGCTATTCTTGTTTTAATACGTACACTGTGGAATATTATTGGGACAAATGTTTTTTTGGAGATTTTAATTTCTAATTCTTATCTTTACCAGTAGATGTCTGCCACTCCTGCTGACCTTCAGAAGACTGGTAACTTACCTGTGACTCCTCGATTGATTCTGCTTGGTAAGTATATGAAATATGACATGACTTCATGTTCAGTAAACAAGGATCACACTCTAGGCGGGCTGGCACAACTTTTTACCATCAGGACAAAATCCATCATTATGTGCCTCATTCCCGCTACTGTATAAAAATGTTTGATTAAAGTGTACTTGTGTAAAACAGGAAAATATTTTATGTTATGCCTGAGTTTGTGATGTTTAGTTCGCATATCATAACATTAGTGGCTTGTTGGTTAAAATATTGAAACTGCAAGGTTTGTTGCCTTGGAAGATATGAATATTATATGATTTCGTCAGGGCTTGCATAATTTTCTCATTGCCTTTTCTCATGCTAGCTCTCCAAGGACAATAGTTTATAACAATCTGTACACTCCTTTAAGGTCCAAGTGATACTCAAGGACAGTGGATGAAAAGGTGGATGATCAGCTTGGAAGGCAGAATAATTTGCGAGGGTGTGCAACCAACCTTTCTCTCTGGACTTGCTGCTTTGTTTTCACTGTATTACATCTTCAACCTGCAATATCAAGAGGAAGCAGCATCCACACTGGAATTTCTACAACGGTAAATTTATTTTTGTCTTTCAATAATATGGTAATAATAGTATTTTGACCTAAGAGGAGTAGTTCCAAAATGGTGATCTAATTTACTCAATTTCAAACTTGTGACTTTTAAGGTTTAAGTTGTAATTTTTCTAACAATTCATAACATTAGCTAATGTATTAAATAACAAGTCGTACACTACTGTACAGTGTTTTTAGATCATTAAAGTTTTAAATCACAGAAAGTCTTCCCTTATTTTCAGACGATTTGTTGGAATAAATCCAGAAAAAGGGACCATGGCTGCAAAAGGAAAAGTGACGTCTAAAAAGACAGGGAAAACAGTACAAAAGAAGACCATAACAGTCAATCTGAAAGTGTCGAATCTTTTAAAAAGATTGATGAACTTTGAGTGGCACTTTATTTAAAATGTTTTTTTTTACAGTGGTTGGTATATACTGTTATTATTTTTGTGTTCTATTGTTTATATCCAGAAAGGGTTGGTGTTTGTTAAAGTCTTAAATAAGGTAAGGTAATATTTTGCTGATTTATTGTACTTATATTTAGTGTTTTTTTTTCCTAAAGCTTGATGCATTTTTGATGCAACTTGATGCAAGTTGAGGCATTTTTGAAACTGTGTTTGTTTGCTTAAGCCATCTTTGTATTTCTCCATGATATGGGTGCTTATTTGTTGCACCATAGTTTATGCACTCCAACATGATGGCTTGCATTTTTGCTAATTTTTTTTGCCTCAACAGCCTAACAATTCATTTAATGTTAAAGAGAAATAAAGAAGGACTAAAACAATAAGTTGGCCTTATTTATTTTGTTTTCCACAAATGTGGAATGCAGGGTATAATTGCATTTGCAATTTAGAATAATTGGGTTGTGATTGTAAATGTAAATTACAAATATATACCGCTAAATAACATTTGTATGGTGTAGCTAATGTAACCGTATCCTACTGTTAAAAAAGTTATACACTGTAAAAAAAATTATGTAAAAAAAACAGTAATCTACTGGCAGCTGTGGTTGCCAGCATTGTACTGTTAAAATACAGTGGGTTACTGTTATCAAAATTAACAGCAAGATGCTGTTTTGTTAGATAGAACTGTGAAATATATTTGTGAAATATAAAGTCTATTTCACTGAGGTTCTATAACAGGACAGATTCCTATGATGGCTGAATTTTATGATGCAATTGTTCGCTGGATGTGAGCAGCCAACTATGCTCCAGCCGAGATCAGTTAGTTGTTCATATAGATGATTTTCCTCTTCAAATACGAGTTTTTTGGGAAGAAGGGCTTGCTGGGAGTGGTACCTGACCAAAAGACCAACTTTGTATCCACTGGTGGTGGTATCTTGTCTGCCACTTGTTCTAGATGAGGCCAATTTAGAGCAGTTTCCGATGTAGAAAATGTGATCTTTTTGCAGGAATAAACTTGTATGAAAACTAAGGGCATTAAGCATTAGAGTTGTATCTGCTCACTTGTTGTTTCTGGCAATGTATGACTGTTGACTTTGCAGACATTGTGGACAGTGTACAAATGGACAGTCTCCTTTTTAGTATCTCGATGTTTGTAGATGTTTGTGTTTAAACCTTCCTGACGGACTGCATTGCTAATTGCCACTGCAACAATTTCTACAGCATCAGTTTCCTGCTTTCGGAGTTTTAAGCACCTGTACAGAAGATATAAAATGACAAGCGAGAACTGCTTCAATTAATTTAAAATCCACAAACTCTTTAAATTGTGGATAAATGGCATTGGCTTCTCTAGCTTCCATCACCTTGCGGTTCCATCTAGACACTCACCAATCGGGCAACTTCAGTAAGATTTTCTTTATTCTCCTTGCAGTCATTGAGAACTTCCAATGTCTTAAGGTGGGGCATTGTGACTTCATAGCTCTTGAATTCTGTAGACTCTCTTAGTTCACAACTATTGTTAGAGTTTATCTTTGACCCATCGTAAAGCTGGTCTCTGAAGGATTTTTAAATTATGAATGGGTCTCTAAAATATTTTCCAACAGTTGCCAGGCTAAGTCATATGCTGCTTCAGTGCTCTGACACTTGAGGACAGTTTGCACTCATAGCTTCTGCTAGCACAGTAATAAAAACTTGAGATACCCTGTTCAGAGTTTGGCAATTATAATCTTCCCTTGTATCTGATAAAAACTGAAAAATAAACAGAGGACTTGAGGCTTTGGATGGGGATTTGAGTACTTGGGTTGTGGATGGGGAGATTGCAAATGATTTTGACTTTCTCCTGCTGAATCAATATCATGTATCAAATCATATGCCTGTGCTCTAGCTTTTGCAGCATTTAACTTAAGTTATTCTAAGCGTTCAAGTTTTCTGCTCTTGTCTTACATTGCTTGTTGTTGGGCCAGATTCTCAAATTCAATCAGTGCCTTACTTTGTCTATACTCTAGCCTTTGAAGTTGTTTTCCTTTCTTGTTCCTTTAACACTGCCAAATTTCCAGAGATGTGGCTGCTTCAGCCACACCATTCGATTTTGACTGAGTGGATGCTAGAATAGGTTGAGCAACTCTTTGCCTCATGAGACAGTGGTTTTGATAAGGAGCCTGGTAAGATCACCCACAGTCACTAGGAATGGTAGAGAGCGGACCACTAAAAGCACTAATACTAAAATCTGCACAGAGACCCTTTGGCTTTGATGAGCATGTGCATGCAAACAACATTTAACATAACATGAAATGCTTATGGGTCGACCCATGCCTGTGCCATACTTAAAGGGTTCCCTATAAAGGGCCCTCACTCGAACAAAGAACATGCTAGCTATGTAAAGCATCTAACCCAAATACACAGAACATTATTTCAACAGGTAAAGGGGGCCACCAAAGCGAGAGCAATAAAACTAACCAATGAACTACGGAAAGTGGGACCAGGAGACTGGGTGTACATCAGAGCCTTTAAAAGGAACTGGAATGATGTAAGAAGGACATGGTGATATAAGGTAACACTAGCCACACCAACAGCTATAAATGTAGAGGGCAAAGCTGGATGATACCCCCTCAATCATTGCACACCTGCAGGATGCCTGAGACACATGATATCTAAGACTCACCAGCGGAAGACCTGCCAAATTTAGAAGCACAGCCCAAAGAAATGCAAGGACAAAGGTCACCATCAGAGGAACAGTCTAACCCACTTTCTGCACCACTTAATGTGCTGCCTGAAACATCAGTAGGAGGAGCCTCAGAAGACGACAGGCTGGGGCAGTATGAAGAAGAAACACCCCAAACAGCAGACAGCCTGATTAAGAAAGGAGACAACTTCCAACATCAACAGGGCAGAGTGGGCACCGTGAAGATGGACTGTGTGATACAGTATGTGCCCAGAGAAATCAACGAGCTAGGGTCATCCCAATTCCAGGAAACCTAGCAACCTGCCAGATGCATAGCTGTAAACCTTTATCCCCATGCACATACCAGGGATGTGTTCCGTTTTGTCTGAATCGTTACTTTGACCCATCGGTAGGAACAGTAAGAAGACTTAGTAAGGCCAGACAGACGTCAATAGAATATGCCTACAAACACCTCTATGAGGATAGTTATAGAAAGTATAGCCACGCTAGTGTCACGACCAGCAGTTCCCAAGCTACCTGGAAACATAAAGATAGCTCCTGACCTACTCTTCCCACATTGCTACAAGGGATATGGATACAAAGTGTAATGGGAAGTAAAAAACTGTGAAGAATTGTGGTAGGCTGACCAAGATGCACAAGTGATAGCTGTGAAACCAAATGGAGGTTGATAATTTTGAATAAGAAATCAGTGAAAATAAGTCAGTCTCTTGAAGGGTATTAAACCGGTCTAAATACTGATCAAATACAGAAATATTATCTACGGCATTTTCTATCAATTTGTTTGGTATAATGGTCTGAATTTTATGCCTGATGTTAACGATTTTTCCATTGAAATAATTCATGAAGTCATTACTGCTACAAATAGATGGTGTGTGCTTTTCGTCAGTGTTTTTATTCATAGTTAATTTTGCTACAGTATTTAATAAGAATTTAGGATTATTTTTATCATCTTTGATAAGGCAAGAGAAATACACTGATCTAGCAGCACTAAGAGATTTTTTGAAGCTATGAAGGCTTTCCTTCCATGCTAATCGAAATACTGATAATTTAGTTTGACGCCATTTACGTTCTAATTTCCTAGCAGATTGTTTTAAAGTTTGTGTTTTCGTTGTACCAGGATGCAAGTTTTTCTCTCTAATTACTTTCCTTTTAAGTGGAGCTACAATATCAAGGGTGTAGAGACACACTGATTCTAAATAGTCAGTCACCTGATCAAGTTCTGTCGGGTCAGATGGCGATCCAATCATGGATGATAATTCTGGAAGAGTATTGGTAAATTTCTCTGCAGTAGTGGATGTAAATGTACATTTAACACAATGATGTGGCAAGTAGCAAATATTGTGTCCGAAGCGCAATTTAAATGAAATGAGATAGTGGTTAGAGATAGCTTCTGATTGAGACACTGTGACTATATTTTCTATATTTAATCCAAGGATTAGAATGAGTGTGACCTCCATTATTAGTGGGTCTATTTGTTTCTTTAGACAAAGCAACAAATAGGTTTGAAATGAAATCTGCAAATTCGAATGATGAATGAATCATGATGAATAACTGCGACACCTCCTGACTATTACATAACTATAACCAGGTGGACTACATTTACATTTACAGCATTTAGCAGACGGCCTTATCCACAGCAACATTTTTATACAACCGAGGGTTAAGGGCCTTGCTCAGGGGCCCAGCGGTGGCAGCTTGGTGGACATAGGATTCAAACTCACAACCTTCCGATTGGTAGCCCAATAACTCACGGTACTGGGTCTCAAATTGGCCTTTTTTGCCGTAATCACCCTTTATTAACTTTAGAGGTTTATAACTCGGCAAGCTTTCGAGCTATCTACATGAAACTCTGGCAGCTTCTTTAGGGTGATACTCTGGAAGGTTTTAATTGGTGTACCGACTGGCCTTTCGGTTGTCAGGCAGCCCTGCCCCCAAAATATGCAAAAAACTTTCCACAACATTGACATGTAACATATCAAAGCACTCACAACAATGAGGGGAATACTTGTATTCGGATGACATCATGTAATGTCCCATGCAGCCCCGCCCCAAAATAAAAAAATTCCACAAAAAGGTAATGGTTATCACGGGTATTCGGATGATGTCACGTGACGTGTAGGCCTATTCAGCGTTGTTGCTGATCTGACCAACCACTGTGCCATCATCTGCATACTTGATAAAGATGTTGAAGTTATGCAGAGACATAGTCTCGGGTGAATAGGGAGTGGAGCAGTGGGCTCAACACACAGCCTTGTGAGACACCGGTGTCCAAGATGGGGGTTGAGGATGTGTGATTATCTAACCCTAGAGACTGAGATCTGTTAGTTAGGAAGTCCATAATCGATCTGCACATGGATGTGTAGCAACCTAGGTCACTGAGATTAGTGATCAATTTAGTGGGGACTACTGTATTAAATGCAGAGCTAAAGTCAATAACCAACATGCTAATGTACACACAAAAGTGAAAGTGAAAGTGACGCGACATACGGCTAAGTATGGTGACCCATACTCAGAATTTGTTCTCTGCGTTTAACCCATCCAAAGTGCACACACACAATAGTGAACACACACACTGTGAACACATACCCGGAGCAGTGGGCAGCCATTTATGCTGCGGTGCCCGGGGAGCAGTTTGGGGGGGTTAGGTGCCTTGCTCAAGGGCACCTCAGTCGTGGCCAGCCCGAGACTCGAACCCATAACCTTAGCGTTAGGAGTCAGACTCTCTAACCATTAGGCCACGACTTCCTAAAAGCCTATCAAATGGTTGAGGAGGGGGAAAAATGATTATCAAAATTTTAACTATCGACCCTATTAAAAAGCAGCATACAGTATGTGCATATTAAAATGGATGGATCAAGCAAATCTGGAGAACAGAAGAGAATTCATGAATCAGAATTGATGGATTTAATTTGCTCACTTATCAGAACCTGACCCACAACAAGATGACTGCGGTTCTTTTAGAAATTTCCTCTGGAAACTTGATGGTGGGCTTGAGAGTTTGAGGCACCACTTGAGGCTCCTCCAATTTCCAGCATGTTATTTAGGGGAAATATTTGCTTGTCTGTGAAAGGAGTATCATAAAAGGATCAAACAGGTATTCATAAGGGGTTCCTTTAATGGTGAACAAAGCAATACATCTAGGCCCAAACATTTCATCTAGATAACATCTTACAAGCAATGAATCTGTGCGAGTTTCCAGGTTTGTCTTTCTTTCTTGATAAACTGGGACTACAGTCAAGGGTTTAAGTCTCGATACATCCTGCCACAGAAACCAATCCAGTTTAACAACTGGCCATATTTCAGCTTCTGTTCCTTTTGATTATTAATAACCATATTTGAAACAGGGGGGCACGGTGGCTTAGTGGTTAGCAAGTTCACCTCACACCTCCAGGGTTGGGGTTTCGATTCCCGCCTCCGCCTTGTGTGTGTGGAGTTTGCATGTTCTCCCCGTGCCTCGGGGGTTTCCTCCGGGTACTCCGGTTTCCTCCCCCGGTCCAAAGACATGCATGGTAGGTTGATTGGCATCTCTGGAAAATTGTCCGTAGTGTGTGATTGCGTGAGTGAATGAGAGTGTGTGTGTGCCCTGCGATGGGTTGGCACTCCGTCCAGGGTGTATCCTGACTTGATGCCCGATGACGCCTGAGATAGGCACAGGCTCCCCTTGACCCGAGGTAGTTCAGATAAGCGGTAGAAAATGAATGAATGAATGAATGAATGAATATTTGAAACAGTACAATGTTTTGGGCTAAGGCTTCGGCATTACTACTTGATTTGTCAGCAGCTCATTGGTTCTGTTTTTCTTTATTAAGTCATTCTATGCTCACTATGTTTTTTGTTTTCACACAATTCTGTGTAAACTCGAGCGAATGTAGAGTGTGACGAATTCATAAATCCAGTCTTTAAATCTCTTCTGTGCATCTCAGCATGCAGAAAACATCAAAACCTAAGTTGGATGGTCTACAAGAGCAGAACAAATGGGATTTTACTCCTGTCAAACCCACAAAAGTAGCTGTCCCAACAACTATATTTAGACTTTTGTTGTAAGTAAGCTTCAAGTAAGCAGGACTGAGAAAAGTCTTGTTTGATAGTGATCATATCAAAAAACACTGAATGTAGTGCAATGAAAGAATTAAAGTTTATTTATCATTATGGTATAAAATAAGTATTTTTCATTTACTGCAACAAGTTCTTGTCAAAGTTTATTTTTGTAGAGACCATATACTCTGAAATGCTTTTCACAGAATAACCACAGATTAGGCCATAGGTTTGATGTGATCTGGTACAGAGGGAGTTACATTCCAGTTACATTCCTGCATATACCACTGTAATATTGTGGGGATACTTACTAATTAATTTGGTAAAACTGTTAATCTGGCTATTAATCAAAAAATATTGTAGTGTACAAGAATGTACTACTAATGAGATGATACTGGAATCTTTAGACTCATTTTAGATTTCTGATTTGGTGGTTGGTAGAGCTTATCTTGCCTTCCATTGAGTCCACTTTATTTAGCAGAGAATCCAGTGAGACATCTTGATCATCAATCTCTGCTTGCAACCCCAGGCCCAAATTCTTCAGTCTGCTCAAACCCTTTGACATCTCATCTTAATGATTCACACACACATGCACACGCACACACAGAGACACACACCATTTGAAAAATTTGCACAAAGTTGGTCAATTCAACCAAGAAATTTAGTTTTGTACATTCATCATCTTATTTCTTAATTAATTTCCCACCTAAGTTATTGTCCAGATGCTGATGAACAGCGTTCAAGTGTGTATTCTTCGAGTATCCATTTTGGGACGATTCATCAAATGAAGCTCCAAACAATTCTACTCCAAACATGAGATGATGTTTCAGTTTATTAAATGATTAAATTATGCATTTAAGACATGTGCACTCTAATATATAATCACACACACAGATAAGCATGACAGGACTTCAGGTAAAGAATATTATTTGCATAAAGATTGATTACAGATACCCAGATAGTGAAGGACAAATAGCTCAAAAGATTTAATATGGCTCAAAGCTGCATTTATATCTGTATTTGCACATTGATGAAATAACAGAACCACCTGAGAAGCAAATGAGAAGAAAAACCAGATGCTTACCAGATGTGTCCCGTTTCCTGAGATTGGGATGGCTGGCCTCATATTTACCTTCATGTTCCTTGCTTTCTGCTAGTGCATTCTGTAATCTAACCAGTAGTCCACATATATTATTATTAGATGTCTAGTGTTTGTAGATTACAGTGTAGACTACAGTGAGCTAAACTTTTATAGCTTTTCTAACATATATGTCATTGCTTGACCATAATGAATAAATGTATCTTTAAATAAATGTACTTTGTACCTGTTGGTGGCCTCATAGACAGGTGGCTGTTCCTTCTGTGGTGGCCTTGGCACAGAATCTCTCTTAAAGTAGTTTACCAAACCTCCCCATACACTTTTAATAGAGTTTAAGTGCCTTTGACTAGTCTTCATTTCCTGTGTCATATCATCAACCATTCTCTCTGCCCTCTTCAAGGCCTCACCCTGACGAATCAACTCCTGTTTAGAGAAAAAGACAAATTACAAACACATATATAGACTATATGGCTAAGTATGTGGACACTTGAGCGCATTGATACAAAGGGGGCCTTCCCAAAACTGTAGCAACAACACTGTATTCACACAATTGTTTAGACTGTCTAAAACTGTAGCTTTAAGATTTCTTTAAGATCTTTTCACTGCAAATAAAGGGTACAAATGTATTTTTAATAATAGCAATGCCCCAGTGAGTAATGACATGGATTTCCACGGTTGATGTTTAAGAATTGAGAATTCATGCGAATATCACTTATACAGTAAGAAAAAGAATTATTTGTTCCTCTGCTGATTTTGTCTGTTTGCCGACCGACAAAGAAACAATCAGTCTATAATTTTAATGGTAGTTTTATTTTAACAGCGAGAGACAGAATAACAACAAAAAATCCAGAACACATTCAAAAAGTTTTAAATTGATTTGCAATTTAATGAGTGAAATAAGTATTTGATCCCCTATCAATCAGCAAGATTTCTTGCTCTCTTAAAAGGAGTCTTCCTAATCTCAGCTCGTTGCCTTATAAAAGACACCTGCACACTGAAACAATCAATAAATCAGATTCCAATCTCTCCACCATGGCCAAGACCAAAGAGATGTCCAAGGATGTCAGGGACAAGACTGTAGACCTACTCAAGGCTGTAATGAGCTACAAGACCATAGCCAATAAGCTTGGTTAGAAGGTGACAACAGTTGGTGCCATTATATGCAAATGGAGAAACACATTTGCATATAACCTTGTGGAGTTTAATGATAAGAATGGTGAGAAATCAGCCCAAAACTACATGGGAGGATCTTGTCAATGATCTCAACTGGAGCCATAGTCACCAAGAAAACAATTGGTAACACACTATGCCATAAAGGAATGAAATCTTAACCACATTCGCCCCTTTTCCACCGAGGCAGTTTGAGTGCTGGTTCGGAGCCAGAGCCTAATTTAGAACCAGTTCTTTCTGTTTCGACAGCAAAAGCACCGGCTCTGAACCAGGAAAAGTGGTTCTTAAGTAGCACCAAAACGTTGCTGGTCTAGACTTAAGAACCGCTTGCGTTAGGGGCTGTGGGCGGGGCTAGTGTTAGCGCATTTGATAATGTACCTTAAGTATACTAATGTTTAATACACTTTTACTTTACCGCGATATGATACATTATCAGCACACATGATAGTAGGTAGCTACATGCTAAGGCTAAATTTTTTCTGTGTTAATGATAAAATAACGTTATGTACTTTCTCGATTACAACCTCCGTTTATACGGATTACATGGAGTTGCACGTACACGTTGGATTTGCCGCGTTTGGATGTTAATGTAGGTTCACAAAGCCATGAGCATTAACAGTAAAGCAACATCTGCCATTGTTGATGTGTTTGTGTTTGCTGCTGCTGCGCTAACATTGCTGGCACACGTGACACGTATACAGTGACGTCAGACTCGGCAACTTTGAACCAGCACCAGTGCTAGCTCTGAACCAGCACCCGGTTCTTTTTGGTGGAAAAGGGGCAATTAAGGACCTGTAGTGGCCTAGTCAGTCTCCAGACCATAATCCCATAGAAAAGCTGCGGACAGAGCTGAGGGGTCGAGTTGCCAAACTTCAGCCTCGAAACCTTATTTCAAATTTAAATTTATTTGTATAGCACTTTTAACAATTGATATTGTCTCAAAGCACCTGTACAGAACATAAACATAAAACAAAAGGTTAATATAATTTTTTTAACATAATAAAAAAATTCAAGATTAATATTAGATACTGAATATTTAAATGTGTTTGTATTTATCCCCAATGAGCAAGCCTGAGGTGACTGAGGCAAGGAAAAACTCCCTTGGATGGTAAAGGAAGAAACCTTGAGAGGAGATAGAATCAAAGGGGAAACCCATCCTCATTTGGGTGACACTGGAGGGTGTGATTATAAATATACGCTAATTCTATATACATTCCAACAAATGTTCTATTGATTAGGAGGTTGTTGTCCATAAAGACCACATGTAGTTGGCATCTGCTGTTAGTATGTCTGAATACTTCATGAAGCAGAGTCCAACTGTAGCTGGTAAATCTCTGTAGATATCTCAGGATATTCACATGATTGGCCTCATCTCAGTGAGGGTCCAAAATCTTGGATGGTACAATTTATGGATGCCTCCAGATGGGTAGAAAGAGAGAAGCAGTGGAGAGGAATCAGCATATCTGCTGTTCATAGTATTAGCAAGCACTAGATGATGATGTGCATGTACAAGATTATGGGAGGTATTGTGTACATGTCTGATTAGAGAGATATGTTTTTAATCTACATTTAAACCGGGAAAGTGAGTCTATCAGGAAGACTATTCCAATGTTTGGGAGCTAAATATGAAAAGGCTCTACCACCGTTAGTTGATTTTGATATTCTTGGAACTAGTCAAGTCAAGACAAGTCAAGAAGCTTTTATTGTCATTTCAACTATATAGCTGTTGCAGTACATAGTGAAATGAGACAACATTTCACTGGGACCATGGTGCTACATAAAACAAAGACAGAGGACTTAAGTAAGTAGTCCCAGCCACATAAAGTGCATCTGTGCAACCTGGTGCAAACAGTGCAAGACAAGACAAAAAGACAGAAAGACAGACAGTGCAAAAGACAGTGCAAACAAAAAATACATGACATCACACAAAAGACAATACACAAAAGACAATAAAGAAAAACAGTGACGACCAGTGTAAATACTGTATGTTCAATCAACGTTGTGTGTGCAGAAATACTGGAATGAACAGAGCATGAGGTAATGTAAAGTATTGTGCAAAACAGCAAACAACTGAATTGTGAGACAGCATGTGCAAAGAGCAAAAAACTGTGCAAAACACCATGTAAACAGTTTGATGGATGTATAATGGAAGTGTGTGTAATTGGTGTAGGTAAACAGTTTGATGGATGTATATTATTATATTAACAGTTGCATGAGGTAATGTTTGCTGTTTTGCACAATACTTTACATTACCTCATGCAACTGTTAATATAATATTATACATCCATCAAACTGTTTACCTACACCAATTACACACACTTCCATTATACATCCATCAAACTGTTTACATGGTGTTTTGCACAGTTTTTTGCTCTTTGCACATGCTGTCTCACAATTCAGTTGTTTGCTGTTTTGCACAATACTTTACAACTGAATTGTGAGACAGCATGTGCAAAGAGCAAAAAACAGTGTGCAAAACACCATGTAAACAGTTTGATGGATGTATAATGGAAGTGTGTGTAATTGGTGTAGGTAAACAGTTTGATGGATGTATAATGGAAGAATGTGAAGTTGGTGTAGGTGAACTACCAGAAGTCCTGAGTTTTGTGAACTCAGAGAGCATGAAGGACTGTAGCGTGTTAGAAAACTGGTTAGATACATGGGAGCTAAACCATTTAGAGCCTTGTATGTAAGTAGCAGCAGTTTATAATCAATTCTAAACTTGACAGGTAGCCAGTGTAGTGATGATCAAAGTGTTATATGACCATATTTTCTAGTTCTTGTAAGAAGTATAACTTTTGGACTAAATGTAGCCTATTTATTGAAGATGCAAGACAAACACCTAGTAATGCACTACAATAGTCCACTCTGGAGGTCATTAATGCATGAACTAGCTTCTCAGCATCAGATAAATATAGGATGTTTCTTAGCTTGGCAATATTTCTAAGGTGGAAGAAGGCTGTATTTGTAATACGGGCGATATCAAAAGACAATTTCCTGTCTAATATAACACCCAGGTCTTTCACTGTTGAGCTAATGGTTACAGTACATCTATCTAAATGGAAGTTGAATTGTCAGAGCTTCTGTGTACTGGTTTTTGGACCAATAAGTAGCATTCCACTAAGAATAGTGGAAGCTAGGCTAAGAAAGGAAGTGGATATTTGTGAGCAACAGTATGACTTAATGCCCAGAAAGAACAACACTGATGCAAATTTTTTGCTCTGAAATATTAATGAAGAAGTACAGATATGGTCGGAAGGACAAAGCGTATGACAAAGCATATGACAGGTGCAGAGAGAGAGGGTGCAGAGAGAGAAGCTATGATACTGTATGAGGATGTCAGGAGTGGCAGAGAAGTATGTCAGATTAGTATAGGATATGTTTGAGAGGAATATGACAACAGTGAGATGTGCTCTAGGTCAGACAGAGGAGTTCAAGGTGGAGGTGGGGCTACATCAAGGATCAGCTTTTAATCCCTCCTTGTTTGCTATGGTGATGGACAGTTTGACAGATGAATTCAGACAGGAATCTTTGTGGACAATGTTGTTTGTGGATGACATTATGATCTGTAGTGAGAGTAGAGAGCAGGTGAAGGAACACCTAAAAAGGTGGAGGTCTACTCTGGAAAGAAGAGGAATGAAAGTCAGTCACAGTAAAACAGAATACATGTGTTTGAATAAGAGGGAGGGAAGTAGAACAGTGAGGTTACAGAGGGCTGAGGTCAAGAAGGTTTTTGAAGTAAGCTGTCCAGTGTGACAGGTAATGTGGAAAAGATTTGAAGAGGCATGTGCAGGCGATTTGGAGTGGGTGGAGAAAAGTGAAAGAAGTGTTGTGTGACATGTGTCAGCAAGAATCAAAGGAAATGTGTACAACACAGGAGTGAGACCAGTTATGCTGTATGGGTGAGAAACTATAGCATTGATGCCATTTATGAGAATGAATGGTTTCCAGGACCTCTAAATGAAACTACAGACTGGCAACATACATTTCAGACCGATCAATTAATAAGAGCTTAGATACAATTCAGCCATGAACAGCAAACTCTATGTAGTGTTATAGTAAGTGTGCCTCATATCTCAATGACTTAAATGAAATGAACTAAAATTCCATAATCCATGGCACAAGTTCTTTCAAGTCAACATTGGTAAACTATATCTTAATATACCATCATTTATATACAGGGGAATCATCATGCTGAAACAGGATTGAGCTTGGAACCCTTTGTTTCAACAAAAGAAAATCTTAATGTTACAGCAAATAAAGACAATCTAAACAATTGCATATTTCAAATTTTGTGTTTTAAACTTTGAGAAAGACTCACATTTGCATGTTATGGTCACATCTATGCATGTGATGGTATTAAATTTTTGTTGTGATAATTGAATAAGCTTTTAACAGGGTATAAGGTATACTACTTCTACTAATAAAGAAATACGTTTCCAGACATTTTTGAAGCATTTCAAAATACCCAAAATATTTCCAAACATTTGAATTTACCCTTTGTAAAGGTGAATAAATCAGCAAAGTTCCTTTCTGTCATGCTTCTTTTCCATGGGGAGATTATATTAGAATTTGCATTCCTCTTTTATGCATCATAAATGCAATATAATCTTGGTTCATGGAAAAGAAGCTAATGTGCATTCTAAAATCTAAATTCTGATCTATAATTATTAAGAGTATTTTGAAGTGCCAACAATAATCATACAGTGCATATTAATTACATTGATAGACCAGTTTATCGAATACAGGCACATGTCTAATCAGGTGCCCCCATACTTTCGAAATAATGTGTATGTACTAAAGTACTTGTTAGCTCTTATTATGATCATAGTAGGTTCTTGTCGCTGGGAATTTGATAAAATTTAGTAGACATGTATAAGCCCCTCGGATGGGTACTGTTCAGCATACCTTATATGATTAAAACTAAATTTTATAGATATCGTGCTGATTCTAGGGAAAACATTTGTAGAGACTCCTCCATGCAGAACATTTCAATCTGTTATACAGATTGGTTGATTTGGATTACCTACACTCACTCACTCACTCATTTTCTACCGCTTATCCGAACTACCTCGGGTCACGGGGAGCCTATCTCAGGCGTCATCGGGCATCAAGGCAGGATACACCCTGGACGGAGTGCCAACTCATTGCAGGGCACACTGTAACAGTGTCATGAACTGTACAGGGTTCCATGGTTGAAGTTTTTCATCCTGACCACCAGGGGGTTCTAGGTGCTCCCTGGGTGTGATTAAAAGGTGAGAAGGTAGTAGAGCAAGATAGAGGACAGCATGGTGTGCCTTGTGTTCCTTCTCTGCCCTGAGAGACCATCCTGGTTGAGAAACTTAATTGTTTGCTGCTCAATTAAGGATTTTTGGTTTATGGACTACACTTCTTGTACGTCAACGCATGCTATGGGAATAATTTGGAGGTGCTGTCATTATAGAAGAGCCTGATGTGCCACGTCATATGGGACATTTCTTGCATTATGTCTGGACTTTACCATAAGTACAAGTATTGTTTTCATTTATAAAACTTGTTGTGCTTTCTTATTTTTCCTTTTTCTTTGTTGTTATTTGTTTATTTTTTTTTGTAATTGTTTGTACTTATGAATGGTCAAAATAGAATCTCTGAAGGATTGAGTCCTTGATAAATGTGGATTGTGCATGTCTTATGTTTGCATACCAAAATAACCTGAGTATTGTGTGAAATAATACAGTTGATCCCTCCCTCAACTTAGTATAGCTGGTTTGTTTGTTCGAGAGACAGGGAATCTGTTATAGATGGCGCCCGAACAGGGACAGATCTGTATTTATTCTTAACTACTTTGATATGCAAAATAAGAAATGGAAGACTTAGGTCCTGATGAGAAGGATGAGAGCATGCCCAATCCTGATTTTACGGCTGGTCCATTTGTGACTCGTAGAGAACCTGTTAAAGAGCTCGTACATACATTGAGTGAGCTGTATATTAATTCTGAAGAGGATGATTCCATTGCAGATGCAGAGCTACAACCTCGCTCTATAATGCCTCTACCACCTGATGAAAAGGAAGAAGTTGACTTGAACTTGTCCCTACATGCAGCAATAGAGGAATTAAAAGGACGAGTTGTCAACCTGGAGAAATGCACTGCAGACTGTATTCAGAAGGTGAGCCAGTGTTGTTTGCAAGCTGATCTTGATGTTCAATGTGGATCTCTGGAGGAAAGGCTGGCATATCTCATTGAGAGGAAATGTGACCGAGTTAAAAAAATATTAGAATTGAGTATACAAGATCTGGGGAAGTCTATGCTTGACTGTTTAAAAAGGAGAGATCTACAGATTGATAACAAGCTAAGATCCTGGGTACCAGCCACATCAACTCCAGTATCTACACTCACTCCTGAGCAGTACACAACAATTACACGTCAAGGTGAGAGGAAGACCCATGCATCTCAGCATCTCTCAGTCAACACTGAATCTGTACCTGCACCCACGTATCTGCCCCCTGTAAAAGTAGAGTTTCCCAGTTTTGGAAGTGATGCAGAGATCGATCCTGTGTCTTTTATCGAACGGTGTGAAGAGTATTTGGCCATTCGACCCTTGAGTGACACTGAAATTCTCGCTTCTCTTACTTCAGTATTGAAGGGTACAGCAAAAGATTGGTGGTTAGCAGAGAAGAGGACCGTATTGACATGGCAACAGTTTAAGGTAATCTTTCTCCGCTCATTTTTAAATGATGATTATGAGGCTGAGGCTGAAAGAAGGCTTCTGGAGAGGAAACAAGGAGCTAAGGAGAGTATACGTGATTTTGCATTCCATTATAGAGCATTGTGTCTAAGATGGAAGAAGGACATGTCCGACAGAGAGATGGTGCAAGCCATATTACGAAACTGCAATCCTCGTCTGGCAAGCCTGTTGCGGGGAACAGTAAGGGACGTAACTGAATTGGTAAGGATAGGGACCCAAATAGAAAGAGATTTTGAAGAATCCAAGCGATATTGGAGCCATGCCAATTCTGAGATTCAGAAGAAAAGATCTCCTAGCGAGAAAGATACCGTCCATAGGTCGACCCATGCTAGCACCCGAGTAGTTCAGTCTATTTCATTTCCCAGTCAATCTGAGTTGAAAATGGTGACTTTACCCATACTACTAAGAGGACGGTACTTTCAGGCAATGGTGGATACAGGGAGCACCCTGTCTCTGATTCAAGAGTCCTGCTGGAATCAGCTGAAAGGACAAGAGCAGTGGAACCCAAGCAAAGGACAAACAGTCATGTTAGCCAATGGTCAAATGTATTCTGCCATAGGCATGTCTAACTGGGAATGTGAGCTGCAAGGACAAAAACTCAAACTGACATTGTATGTGTTAAGAGATTCAGATCTGACAGTACCAATAATTCTGGGCATGGATTTTTTAACTTCTGCCGGGATTATGCTTGATTTCCGAAGGGCCCAATATGGCATAGTTTCCCAAGAGGAAAACCAGAGTGAGAAGTTTCCCCTCTTGCCAGTTAAGTCCTTCTCCAACCTTTTGCTTTCCTTTTATCTGGCTTTGCCTGGTGGAGAAGTATCATCAGAAGTCTTGTTGATTGTTCAACAACTAGCATTCAAAGCTGATACCACCTCAGAGTTCCAGAATCACTTGAAGAAGTTGATGAGTGAATGGCCTACGGTGTGCACAAATAAGGTAGGACATTATTCAGTAATCAAGCACTGCATCAACACTGTAGATGAAGTTCCTCTCCGTAGGAGAGCATATCGTGTATCGTTGGAGAAACAACAATTCATTGACAAAGAGATTAAGGAGATGTTAGCCAATAATATAATACGACCTTCTAACTCCCCATGGGCTTCACCTGTTGTTATTGTTCCTAAGAAAGACGGTGGATCTAGGTTTTGTGTAGACTTCCGAGGATTGAACTCAAAAACTTATTTGGATGCTTATCCGATGCCCCACATCCAGGATATTTTGGGATCTTTACATGGAGCAAGAGTTTTCAGCACTTTAGATCTCAAAAGTGGATATTGGCAGGTGGAGTTGGAGCCTGAGAGCATACTTAAAACTGCTTTTGTGACATCTTCAGGGCTATTTGAGTTCTTACGTCTACCGTTTGGCCTCAAGAATGCCGCAGCCTCATTTCAGCGTTTAATGGAATGTGTACTGAGAGAAGTCAAGGGAAAGTGCTGCTTTGTATATATTGACGATATTGTGGTATACTCAAAGGATGAGAATGAACACCTGCTGCACCTCAGTCAAGTTTTTAGCTGTCTTCGTCAAGCTGGGCTGACTTTAAACCTTAAAAAGTGCGACATGATGCAAAGGTCTCTAACTTTTTTGGGTCATGTGATCTCAGGAGAAGGCATTAAAACGGATCCTGCTAAGATAGCATCAGTGAGTCAATTTCCAGTGCCTCAATCTTTGAAAGATGTGCAAAGGTTTTTAGGACTTGCTGGGTGGTATCACCGATTTGTACCACGATTCTTTGAAAAAGAAGGGAGCCACTTGGGCTTGGACCGAGTCCTGTCAAGAAGCATTTGAAACTATCAAGAATGATCTAACTCAAACCCCTGTCCTGATTTCCCCAGACTTTTCTCGACCATTCAAAGTGCAGACAGATGCCAGCGAGAGAGGACTAGGAGCAGTTCTGACTCAAGACATAGAAGGCGAAGAGCATGTTATAGCTTATGCTTCACGCTTACTTCAGGGAGCTGAAAAGGCATACTCTGTGTCTGAGAAGGAGTGCTGTGCTGTTTTGTGGGCTGTGGAGAAGTGGAGGCCTTATTTGGAGGGTAGACCCTTCGAAGTTATAACTGATCATGCAGCGTTGACTTGGGTTTTTAATCATCCCAAACCCTCATCAAGATTGACCCGATGGGCTATACGGCTGCAGGAGTTCGAATTTACAGTTAAGTACCGAAAAGGCCAATGCAATGTGGTCCCAGATACATTATCCCGGAGTCTGGAAGATGCTGCGGTTGTGAACATGGTGAGGCAAGTAAAGACTGCTAGTTCAACAGTAACACCCTCAAGCCTGCCAGTGGATTGGGATGAAATTGCCAAAGCTCAGCAAGAAGATGCTGAAATAAAGGAACTAATCAATAAGGCCCTTACACAAACCGATAGCGATCTCTCAAGAATTCATTATGTTGTAAGGAATGGCTTTTTATTTCGTAGTGTGCCAGATGGACAGAAGGGGCAGAAATTTCAGCTGATGGTACCAGAAGTCTTGCGCAAAGAATTCTTGAAATATGCCCACGATAATCCTTTGAGTGGTCATTTTGGTCGACTCAAAACCCTTCTGAGATTGCTTGATATGGTGTATTGGCCCAGTTTACGCTCTGATGTTTGGAAGCACTGTAAAGAGTGTCAAGTGTGCCAGATGTACAAACCCTCAATCTCCAAGTTGTCTGGTTACTTGCAGAATACCCCAGTGGTGGAGACAGGATATATGATAGGAGTGGACCTAATGGGACCTTTTCCTAGGAGTCCAAGGCAGAATGAGCATCTTTTGGTGATCGTAGATTACTGCTCAAAATGGGTTGAGTTGTTCCCTCTACGTGTAGCCAAAGCACCACAAATAGCTCATATTCTGGTAAATGAGATCTTCACTCGATGGGGTACCCCAGTCTATTTAGTTTCTGATAGAGGAGCACAATTTACCTCACACCTCTTGAATTTAGTGTGCAAGCAGTGGGGAGTAACCCAAAAACTTACTACTGCCAGTCATCCACAAACTAATCTCACTGAGCACATTAACCGCACACTCAAAACTATGATAGCCTCCTACGTCAACGAACATCATCGTCATTGGGATCGCTGGCTTGCAGAATTCAGGTTTGCCATTAATACAGCCTGGCAAGAATCCACTAGATTCACACCTGCTGAAATTGCTTTAGGGCGAAAACTAAAAGGACCTGTAGAGCGTGCCTTGTCAAGTCCACCTGATCCCAGCAATCCTGCGTATGCTGTGCTGGAACGATATGGGAACCTAATAAAGTCAGTGAAGGAGAATGTGGAGCAAGCTCAAAGAAAGCAAGGGCGCTATTATAACCTTCGTAGAAAGTATGCTCATTATCAGGTTGGGGAGTTGGTATGGGTGCGCTCTCATCCCTTGTCACAGGCTAGTGAAGGTTTCATGTCTAAACTAGCTGCCAAGTGGAAAGGTCCAGCTAAAATTTTAAAGTGTCTAGGTCCAGTTAATTGTTCTGTTGCATTTTTAGATGACCCTGATCATCCAGACACTTTTCATGTACAGAACTTAAAGCCTTATCATGGTTATGTTAAGCCTTCCACTGAGGGGAAGGGTATGTATCAGTGTCATGAACTGTACAGGGTTCCATGGTTGAGGTTTTTCATCATGACCACCAGGGGGTTCTAGGTGCTCCCTGGGTGTGATTAAAAGGTGAGAAGGTAGTAGAGCAAGATAGAGGACAGCATGGTGTGCCTTGTGTTCCTTCTCTGCCCTGAGAGACCATCCTGGTTGAGAAACTTAATTGTTTGCTGCTCAATTAAGGATTTTTGGTTTATGGACTACACTTCTTGTACGTCAACGCATGCTATGGGAATAATTTGGAGGTGCTGTCATTATAGAAGAGCCTGATGTGCCAGGTCATATGGGACATTTCTTGCATTATGTCTGGACTTTACCATAAGTACAAGTATTGTTTTCATTTATAAAACTTGTTGTGCTTTCTTATTTTTCCTTTTTCTTTGTTGTTATTTATTTATTTTTTTTGTAATTGTTTGTACTTGTGAATGGTCAAAATAGAATCTCTGAAGGATTGAGTCCTTGATAAATGTGGATTGTGCATGTCTTTATGTTTGCATACCAAAATAACCTGAGTATTGTGTGAAATAATACAGTTGATCCCTCCCTCAACTTAGTATAGCTGGTTTGTTTGTTCGAGAGACAGGGAATCAGTTATAACACACACACTCTCATTCACTCATGCAATCACACACTACGGACAATTTTCCAGAGATGCCAATCAACCTACCATGCATGTCTTTGGACCGGGGGAAGAAACCGGAGTACCCGGAGGAAACCCCCGAAGCACGGGGAGAACATGCAAACTCCACACACACACAAGGCGGAGGCGAACCCCCAACCCTGGAGGTGTGAGGTGAACGTGCTAACCACTTATCCACCATGCCCTGGATTACCTACAGTATTTCAATAAATTTAAATAAAAAAGTGAAATGACCATTAATACAAACTTAACAATTTGTGTAGCCTAAAAATAAATCATTCAAACATGCATGCATGAAAAAAGAAAACATTAAATCCTCAAATAACCTTAGATTGCAGTTATTTGAAGACGTTAAATTTATGGAACTAAACAAGCCAGAAAAAACTTCTACCAATTTAATGTCTGAGCCTATCTGAAGAACCTGTCTGATTATCTGAAAGGGGTAATCATAAAAATCCTTGACAAACTCCTGATTTAAGACCACAGGCAAAGGACAGAAGACAGGCTCAAGAGAATGCTCCTCAGGTGAAATCTGAGAACCAAAAGGCAGGGCTGTACCTTGTCATTTCTCCTGGTCACATAAAGTTCCCCGTGCTCTTACCACTATTCATACATTCTGCAGAACCCATCTTTGAAAAAATGCTTATATTACAACTACTAAAAGTAGTTAAAAAATAAAAAATAAATACTTTAAATTATGCATGGTAGTTGGTAAAATATATGCAGTATAGGTTTTAATTTCCTGCCATATATTTATCATGCCACTTCATTATTATGCTTCATATTATGATCATTTAAAAATGATTAATGAGTGTGTTTAGAACAGCAATCAATGCCGAAGTTCTAACTTTACCTTGGGGGAAAGTTGGAAAGCAAATAACTCAGCGACTAAAATGTTAATTAGGGTCAGAGTTGGAGTATATGGCTTACATCCCACCCTAAACTATGAGTAAATATTTTTGATTTGGCCTAGGCAGAAGAGGTTAAAAACCTGTGATGCCAATGATCAATTTGAGTCACCAAGAGTAAAACTGAGTACACTGGATCGGTTCACACACCCAGACTCCCAGCCTTTGCAACATCATGAACCGTCGCTTCACTCCTCAGGTGCTCTTCTGAAATTCACCTACGAAATGCCACTGGGCATGTGTTCATTGTTTTACCAAGATGAAAATTCAAACCTGACCTGGCCAGTGAACCAGTGTTCCCAGTGTTCTAATCACTTGCCTAATAATTGTCCACACAGTGTAGAAGTGAGTCTCTCTAGAATACATGTTAGCCAAGGAAGGCCCACTTGTTCACTATAGAGAATTCACACCCAAATGTGTCTCTACCAAAAGGTGAAAAAGAGAAGTGAAAAGATTTAGTAATGGAGAAACTAAAATGTGTGAAATCTGATGATTGGAAGCACAGTTCCAGTGAAGAAACTAAAGCCTATTGTATGTCCTTGAACTGGATAGCTCTGGGCAACAGGAAAAGATGATGTAGGTCTGATGAAAACCTACACAAATAACACCTAAATCAGATTACAGGCCTTGTAAGACGCAGTATCCCTTAAACGATTTTCACATACACAAAGTGACCCACAAGTTACAGAGGGTGCCACAATATATGTCATGTCATGCTACATTTGTCATGCTACAGAGGGTGCCAAAATATATGTCATGTGAAGTACTCACCTGTCCAGTTTTCCCTAAAATAAACAAAGTCATATCCATAAAGCGAAGAAACACAAGCACCCAGATGCAGAACGAGTGACTCGCAAGTCATTTCCTGAAGAAAATGTGAATGATGCATGTGGCAAATTCCCCTCATCGTGCTGAGTGTTTTGATATGTCACATGTCCATGTTGTGCTAACATTTTGATTTCGCTAATTGTGGGGGCGGGGCTACACGTGACGTCATCAGAATACCCGCAAGAATCAGAATCTTTCTCAGAATCAGAATCTTTGCCTTACGAGTCAGCACAAAATTGGGTTTTTGGACTGTTGGTGGCGCTAGAGGGCTTTTTTTTAAAAAGGGCTGTTTTTAGTGATTTTGCCGTTATAGCGCCACCAAATTTTAGGATGTTGAATGCATGGAATGCATTGGGGTTGTTTACCATGTTGCTATGGCAACATGGTAAACTCTGATTCTAGAGTTTACCATGTTGCTATGACAACATGGTAAACTCTGATTCTAGAACTGTGTTCGGACTGTGATGTCACAGGATAAAGAAGATTGACAGGAGATGTCCAATGGCAGGGATCTGAAAAGATAGATAGTGGAGCAAAGAGAGAGAGAGAGAGAGAGAGAACAAGAACAAACAATCGCCGCGGTTTTTGAACTGTAACCTCAGTTTGACCTCTTTCACATGTGTCCCAGGTTTGGTGTTGATAGCTCATTTAGTTCTTGAGTTATTGACATTTTAGTAAAACTGGCTCCTCACAGTCCGAACGTTTTGGGGCCCCTTAAGGACACATCAAAATTTCGAGTTTTCAAAGATTATTGTCATTGAGACTCCAGAGAATATTACTGCACTGGATTGGTCTTGATCAGGCGAAAAACCTAGGACTAGTTAGCAAAAGTAGGTTTCGGATAAAATGCACTATAGCAAAAAAATTTGGCGTAGATGAAATCGGAGATATACGTTTTTTAAGTCATGAGCCAAGGATTCCAATGATATAAAGCACTTGAGATTTGGACATACGGTTTGGGAGTTATGGGCACAAACGCGTTGAGGGGCGCTAAAGTGCCCCAAATTGTCCGATTCCGCTGAGACCTTGGCCCTGAGTAACTGTGACCAGTACTACCATCTGACCAAGTTTGAGCTCTCTAGGCCTTACGGTTTGGGCTGCACGATCGTTTCTAGGGCGGAATAATAATAATAATAATAAAAATCCTAACAAAAACAATAGGTTTCCAGCGCTTCGTGCTTGAACCCTAATAATAATAATAATAATAATAAGAAAACTAACGATAACAATAGGTGTCTACGCCCCTTCGGGGCTTGACCCCTAAATTGACTTCAATGGCGGAAGAAGAAGAGGAAGAAGAAGAAGAAGAGGAAGAAGAGGAAGAAGAGGAAGAAGAGGAAGAAGAAGAGGAAGAAGAGGAAGAAGAAGAAGGATAACAATAGGTGTCTATGCCCCTTCGGGGCTTGACCCCTAATAATAAGAAGAAGAAGAAGAAGAAGAAAACTAACGATAACAATAGGTGTCTATGCCCCTTCGGGGCTTGACCCCTAATAATAATAAGAAGAAGAAGAAGAAAACTAACGATAGCAATAGGTGTCTATGCCCCTTCGGGGCTTGACCCCTAATAATAATAATAATAAGAAGAAGAAAACTAACGATAACAATAGGTGTCTATGCCCCTTCGGGGCTTGACCCCTAATAATAATAATAAGAAGAAGAAAACTAACGATAACAATAGGTGTCTATGCCCCTTCGGGGCTTGACCCCTAATAATAATAATAAGAAGAAGAAGAAGAAGAAAACTAACGATAACAATAGGTGTCTATGCCCCTTCGGGGCTTGACCCCTAATAATAATAAGAAGAAAACTAACGATAACAATAGGTGTCTACGCCCCCTAATAAAAACAAAAAACAAATATAGCTGCAAGCAGCGATACCGGGGTCAAGCCGATCAGATGCGCTCAGAACATGTCTCTGATGAACCATACCAAGTTTCGTAGCGATATGGCATTGCATTCGTAAAATGTGTGTGTGTGTGTGTGTGTGAGAGTGTGTGTCTCTGTGCGTCTGTGTGTGTGTGTGAGTGCGTGTGTGTGCATGTCTGTGTGTCTGTGTGTGTGTGTGTGTGTGTGTGAGTGTGTGTGTGTGAGTGTGTGTTTGAGTGTCTGTGTGTCTGTGTGTGTGTGTAAATGTGTGTAAGTGTGTTCCTCGTATGTGAAAAAAGCGCATCTGATCGGCTTGACCCCGTGTGTGTGTGTGTGTGTGTGTGTGCGAGTGTGTGTGTGTATGTGTCTCTGTGCGTCTGTGTGTGTGTGTGTGCATGTCTGTGTGTCTGTGTGTGTGAGTGAGTGTGTGAGTGAGTGTCTGTGTGAGTGTCTGTGTGAGTGTCTGTGTGAGTGTCTGTGTGAGTGTCTGTGTGAGTGTCTGTGTGAGTGTCTGTGTGAGAGGGTGTGTGTGTGTGAGTGAGTGTCTGTGTGTGTGAGTGTCTGTGTGTGTGAGTGTCTGTGTGTGTGAGTGTCTGTGTGTGTGAGTGTCTGTGTGAGTGTGTGAGTGTCTGTGTGAGTGTGTGAGTGTCTGTGTGAGTGTGTCTGTGTGAGTGTGTGTGTGTGTGTGTGTGAGAGTGTGTGTGTGAGAGTGTGTGTGTGAGTATGTGAGTGTGAGTAAGTGTGTGTGTGTAAATGTGTGTGTAAATGTGTGTGCAAGTGTGTGTGTGTTCCTCATAAAGACCTTTCTGATTCTGATTCTGATTTTGCAAGAATTTTGGGGGTCAAGCCGAGCAGATGTGCTCAGAACATGAGCTGATGAACCATACCAAGTTTCATAGCTATATGGCATTGTATTAGAAAAATACTGAACTTGACGTGAAAATTCAAAATGTGTGTGTGTAAGTGTGTGTAGGTGTGTGTGTGTAAGTGAGTGTGAGAGTGTGTGTGTAAGTGTGTGAGTGTGTGTGTAAGTGTGAGTGTGAGTGAGTGTGTGTGAGTGTCTGTGAGTGAGTGTGAGTGTGTGAGTCAGTGAAGGTGTTTGTGAGTATGTGAATGAGTGTGCGAGTGTGAGCAAGTGTGCGAGTGTGAGTGTGTGTAAGTGTGAGTGTGTGCGAGTGTGAGTGAGTGTGTAACTGTGAGTGTGTGTATGTGAGTGTGAGTGTGTATGTGAGTGTGCGAGTGAGTATGTGAGTGTGCGAGTGTAAGTGTGCAAGTGTGAATGAGTGTGTTTGTGTGTGTGTGTGTGTAAATGTGTGTGTAAGTGTTCCTCGTATGTGAAAACATACTTGGCAATAAAGTGTGTGTGTGAGTGTGTCTGTGTGAGTGTGTATGTGTCTCTGTGTGTGTGTGTGTGTGTAAATGTGTGTTTATGTGAGTATGTGTGTGAGTATGTGAGTGTGCGAGTGTGGAAACTTGGTATGTTTTCATGCGACATGTTCTGAGCGCATCTGATCGGCTTGACCCCGTGTGTGTGTGTGTGTGTGTGTGTGTGTGTGTGTGTGTGTGTGTGCGCGTGTGTGTATGTGTCTCTGTGCATCTGTGTGTGTGTGTGAGAGTGTGTGTGTGTGTGTGTGTGTGTGAGAGTGTGTGTGTGTGTAAATGCGTGTGTATGTGAGTGTGTGTGAGTATGTGAGTGTGCGAGTAAGTGTGTGTTCCTCGTCTGTGTGAGTGTGTGTGTCTGTGTGAGTGTCTGCGTGAGTGTCTGCGTGAGTGAGAGGGTGTGTGTGTGTGTGTGAGTGTCTGTGTGTGAGTGTGTGTGTGTGTGTGTGTGTGTGTGTGAGAGTGTGTGTGTGTGTGTGTGTGTGTGAGAGAGTGTGTATGTGAGTGTGTGTGAGTATGTGTGTAAATGTGTGTGTAAGTATGTGTGTTCCTCGTCTGTGTGAGTGTGTGTGTCTGTGTGTGTGTGTGTGTCTGTGTGAGTGTCTGTGTGTGTGTGTGTGTGTGTGAGTGTCTGTGTGTGTGTGAGAGGGTGTGTGAGTGTGAGAGTGTCTGTGTGTGTGTGAGTGTGTGTGTGAGTGTGTGTGTGAGTGCGTGTGTGAGTGCGTGTGTGAGTGCGTGTCTGTGTGAGTGTGTGTGAGAGTGTGTGTGTGAGTGCGTGTGTGAGTGCGTGTCTGTGTGTGTGAGAGTGTGTGTGTGTGTGTGAGTGTGAGTAAGTGTGTGTGTGTAAATGTGTGTGTAAGTGTATGTGTGTGTGTTCCTCCTAAAGACCTTTCTGATTCTGATTCTGCAAGAATTTTGCCTAAACATACTTGGCAATAAAGACCTTTCTGATTCTGATTCTGATGTTGCAAGAATTTTGCCTCTAGGCCTTACGATTCAGCACAAAATTGGGTTTTTGGACTGTTGGTGGCGCTAGACGGTTTGAGCTAGACACACCAAAGTTGCTACAGTAACTTCTAAGACTGGCCTCTACATGTGTGCCAAATTTCATAACTTTCCTACGTACGGTTCTATGGGCTGCCATTGACTTCAATGGCGGAAGACGGAAGAACAATAATAATAATAATAATAATAATAATAATAATAATAATAATAAAACTAACGATAACAATAGGTGTCTACGCCCCTTCGGGGCTTGACCCCTAATAATAATAAGAAAACTAACGATAACAATAGGTGTCTACGCCCCTTCGGGGCTTGACCCCTAAAAATACTGCCTTTAAGTCATGCAACTTAACTTTCAGAACTAAAAGATTCTAAATCTACAGCTCAGCCATAACATAAGCCTATACTGTCTTCTTGGAATGCTTTGTGGTAATTAAGAGGCAAAAACCATGGACAGGATCTTGGTCCTAGAGGCCATGCATGGTTTCACACCGAGTGCTTTAAGTCTAATATATATATATATATATATATATATATATATATATATATATATATATATATATATATATATATATATATATATATTTACTGTAATTCATTTATGAGAACTTTGGACACAAGGTTTTCTAACCTCTGCTGTCTCTGTCCCGATTTTCTCAGAATCATAGATGAGACCGAGGGAGCGACTGCTGCTGTCCATCGCAGACTGAGCTGTGCGCATAACCTCTTGTTTGAGCTGCCTCTGTCGTCGATCTGCTGGGTTCACTGTGCTTTTTTCTTCATCACAATCATCAAAATGAAAGTCTGCTGCTGGTGTGGCATGATCATCATCGTCTGCAAACGGATTGTGGAAGCTTGGATACATTGCTACCCTCAGGCCAGGTCTGGATTATGCAGAATCTTAAATAAAAAAGAAAAGGAAATAGTAAAACCCTCTGAAAATGGATACATGTGCAATACGCAATATGTATAAGAATGGTCATAAATCTGCTTAACCTTGTTGTCGGTCATTAAATTTTTTTCTGGATCAAAGGCTTCCTAACAGACCGCACAGAGACTATCAGACTGGGGAACTATAACTCCTCATCTCTCACTTAGCACTGGAGCATCACAAAGTTGCAGGCTAAGAGCTCTGCTCTTCTCACTATACACCCATGACTCAGCATACCAACCCACAGCACAATCACAATATAATTGCATTTGCAGATGACACAACTGTGATAGGGCTAACATTAAATGGTGATAAATCTGCCTACAGGGAGGAGGTGGCTGAACTTGGTGCACCAATACCAACTGCGCACTGAACAACTCCAAAACTTAGAAACTTATAATCGACTTCCAGAAACAGAAGCAGCAGCCAGCCTCTCTTGGACGAGTAAAGATAAGGGTAACCACCTTTAAATATCTTGGCACACACATCTCCCAGGACATTACATGGATTGTAAGCCCAACATCCGTGACAGAGAAGCCACATCAGCGGCTGTAATTTTTGAGGATGCTGAGGAAAACCAACCTGTCCCAGAGCTGCTTGCATCCTTTTACCACTGCTCAAACACAAGCTTATATTCTGGTGTGGCATGCTGGTTGCACTGTAGCTAAGAAAAAAGCTCTGCAGAGAGTCATCAACTCTGCACAGCATTCTGTGGAAACTGTACATAGGCTGTTTGTTACACTGTGTAAAATTTCCAGTACAACAGCAGCTCAAACAGGCATTTATAATACCAACATCAAACAATATATGTTTTCCCCTGTCACGTGTTTTAGTTTATTGTTATATGAATAAAGGATGCTTACAGTGAGGAAAAGACATATCTGAACCCCTGCTTATTTTGTATGTTTTTCCAGTGACAAAGAAACAATCAGTCTATAATTTTAATGGTAGGGTTATTCAGAAAAAATTCAGAAAAAAAAATCCAAAAAGTCTGATTCTCATGATCACTGAGGCGAGATCTTGCATGGAGCCCCAGACAGAGGGAGATTGACAGTTATTTTGTGTTTCTTCCGTTTGCTAATTACAATTACTGCACCCAATGTTGTCACCTTCTCACCAAGCCGCTTGGCGATGGTCTTGAAGTGATTTAGTATCTGCGGGAGGTAACTGATAGAGCTGCAAGATTAATTATTTTCTATGCAACGTCACATCTTCATAGAAAATCACAGACATGTGTATCTGGAGGTGACTAGAATTTTTAGAGCACCACTGAGGTTTTATCAGAAGATGGATAAAAACAAACACATATGCAACATATTTAAAAAAAAAAGTAAAATAGTTTAATAAGCCTGTCTAATAACCCTTTAAATAAAATAGCTTAATAAGCCTGTAAAATTGTTCATTACTTGCAATCCCATGAAAATGCTCTCTGCCTTCCTTAAAGGATCTTTATTCAGCACGTTGCCTTTTAAGGTCAGCAAGCATCCTAAAGGACCCTTCTCATCACTTGTTATGTTGGCTTTGTAGAAGCCAACGTTCTGTTTTCCTATTTAAGCTTAGACAAAAATATATCAAGAGTAACTCCTCCTAGGGTTTTCGAGCCACATGCACCAAATTCGGATATGTTGTAGACCCTGGTCTGAAGTTTCTTGCTGTTACTTTTCTAAGCGATCCGAGTACCGGTACTTCCAGTACTAGGTCTCAAAGTGGCCTTTTTTCCCCATAGACTCCCATTATAAATTTGGAGGTTTATAACTTGGCAAGCTTTCGAACTATCTACACCAAACTCTGCCAGCTCCTTTAGGGTGATACTCTGAACAAAGTTTTAAATTGGTGTACCGACTGGCCTTTTGGTTGTGCCACAGCCCCCCCAATATATGCAAAATCAAAAAACATTTTGCAACATGGACATGTGACATATCAAAACACTCAGAACAATGAGGGGAACTTCTTCACGGGTATTCTGATGACGTCACATGATGTCACGTGAAAATAAAGAATTTGCACAACATGAACAAGCTTTCTGTTTACTTGCTTCCAAAAGTAACACTGACCCTTATGTCCACTCGCCTCCAAAAAGCACCGGCCTTTGCCGGAGATCGGCCTTCTCACAAACCAACATACTTTTTTTTTAACTATTCTGTTACATTCTGCATTGTGTTGCACTTCATTTACATATTTACATTCCATTATACATTGATACCCTCTATTTGTATACAAATCCCTGTTTGACCACTGTGCAATAACTTATTTATGCCTATATAGTTCTATCTATATAAATATTTACATACTTATTTATACCTATTCATCATTCACAATAACTGACATTTATTACTACCACCTTGACTGCAACTGTTTCTTTTTTGTTATTACGATTCTTAAAATTGTAGCTTAAACCGAATAAGTGAATTGCACTGTAAGGACTGCTTTAATTTCGCCGTACTCAGTACAGTGACAATAAAAAGAATCTTGAAGAATCTTGGATCTTGAACATCGAATTTCGTCCGAATAGGCCTTTTGCAGTAGAAGAACTACGTTACTAATTTTACTTTGCAGACTTTGTAGTCCGCACGACAACTAGTTTTTACGTAAATAAAAAAACAAAAAGACTGAAAACACTAGTGATACCAATGTATAAATACACGTATATTTTCATGAGTTAAATATAAGTGGATTTCCAGAGCTACTGACGAGTGAAAACAAGCGTACAGGGAAAAAAGATAAGGTTCCCTGTCAACAACCACATGGTGTACACCCAATGTAACGACTTACACTTCACGCAACGACTCCTTCCATGACATTTAAACGACCCTAGTTTCAATAAACATAATGTTACAATACTTAAAAAATACAAAAGGAAGAACCTACCGGGCTACTTCTACTTCGTGGTTTTATTGACGGTTGACAAACAACGATATGGCGCATTACCGCCACCAACTGGTAAGGGGTGTGGATCAGGACTTTGTTTTAATGCAATTTAACAGTGAATATATTATAGTGTAGCAAGATTATATTATATTAAGCAAGAATTCAGCTCTATTAACATTTGACACTATTCCAAATATAATATGGTCTCTAGAAAAAGTAGATAGTGACTGTATTTTTGTTTTCAACCAAAATGACAATTTCCCAAGAAATGTTTGAGTGAATACAAAAAAAAGGTCAGTTGGCCCTATATCAGTTTGGCAAAAAGTACAAATGTTGTGGTCAAAATAAAATCTAAATCTTAAGAATTCCCCTGAAGGATATATACCATTAAATATTTCAAAGTGAATTTTCTTTGCTTTAGGAATCACTGAAAATTCTATATACTGTAATATTTAATATAATAAAATTTTATTTTATATTTTATTAAAATTATAGGACAAAATTACTGTAAAAGTTTGTATGATATATAAAAAATATAATATATAATTTTGAGATAAATGTAGAGCAAATAAATTTATTAGGAATCATGAGTTTTCCACCAAACAAAAAAAATTCCTTGGAATAGCTTTTATAATATGCCCAAATTGTTTATATTCACCCGATAAATTGTAATTTGTACAAAGTTTCCATCTCCATCCATGAAATGAACCACAGACCAAATGCCATTTTCAAGCCAAACAAGATTGAATATCTATTTAAGTCTGGATAAAACAAATCTATTATTAGGGCCCGAGCACTGAATGGTGCGAAGCCCTATTGTTTTTGCTCGGGAGTATTTTTATTTATTTATTAGGGCCTGAGCACCGAATGGTGTGAAGCCCTATTGTTTTTCCTCGGGAGTATTAATTTTTTTTTTTTTTTTTTTCCCCCACACATTGGCCAATTGGGGTCCCTTAACATGCTCGAAAACTCTTGAAATTTTGAACACATGTCAGAGTCGCGCGACACTAGGATTGGACAGAGGTTGGAATACGGGCGTGGCAGGGGGGCTCTGTAGCGCCCCCTGTAATGCAAAAACAAACATTGGTGCACAGATCGGGCAATTATGTACGCAAATGTACGAGAGTTGGTACGCATATAGATCTCATCGACCCGAACAACTTTCGCGCTCTAAACTATGAGCTCCGCCCAACAGGAAGTCGGCCATTTTGGATTGTTTTATAAGTGCATGCGGTGAACTTTTGAATACTCCTCCTAGGGAATTCATGCGATTGACATCAAACGTTGTGAACATGATGCCGAGACATTGCACTTGCTAAATTGCGAAGGGATTTTTGATATCTCGAATGGTGCTGCCATGGCGAGGCGACAAAGTTATGGCGAATTCAGAGAAACAGGAAGTGTCTAATATCTAAAGCAAAAAATGTCTTATTGGGATGACACGCGGTGTGTATGTTCGGCCAAGGATTCCGATCGCATCGATGTGCCTATTGTGAATCTCGAATATAGCGCCACCAACAGGCACCAGGAAGTGTGTCAATCACAACAGTTGCATGTGGTGAACTTTTAAACACTCCTCCTAGGGAATTCATGCAATTGACATCAAACGTGGTGAACATGATGCCGAGACTGCACTTGCTAAATTGCGAAGGGATTTTTGATATCTCGAACGGTGCTGCCATGGCGAGGCGACAAAGTTATGGCGAATTCAGAGAAACAGAAAGTGTCTAATATCTAAAGCAAAAAATGTCTTATTGTGATGAGACGCGGTGTGTATGTTCGGCCAAGGATTCCGATCGCATCGATGTGCTTATTGTGAGTCCCGGGTATAGCGCCACCAACAGGCCCCAGGAAGTGTGTCAGTCACAAAGGTTGATTTTTTGTCAGCTGCATGCGGTAAACTTTTAAATACTCCTCCTAGAGGATTCATGCAATTGAGACCAGACTTGGCCACCATGACGCAGAGATATTACAGATGCGAAATTGGGAACGGATTTTTGATATCTCAAACACTGTTGCCATGGCATCGTGTCAAAGTTTACTTTTATTTCAGGCATATTTAAGGCTTTTGGCGTGCTTAGATTAACTTGAAATTTGACACATACATCACATTTGTCGGCTGTTAAGTGTGGACAAAAAAGTCAGACAAAGGTGTGTCTCTTAATTGGCTCTCTAGCGACCCCATTTGTCTAAAAAGGTGGGGTTTCATTTACCTACAGTCCCCAAATGGGTCAGTAACAACATAAAATAGTCCACTGATATTTACCCACTTGAGGCACTTGCCCACCGTGCATTGTTTTCTGGAAGGCACTGTATAGCGATGAACAAACGTGCGAAGGCCCGTCATCGCTGCTTGCAACTATATTTTATTTTATTTTTTTCCACACACATTGGCCAATTGGGGTCCCTTACCATGCTCGAAAACTCTTGAAATTTTGAACACATGTCAGAGTCGCGCGACACTAGGATTGGACAGAGGTTGGAATACGGGCGTGGCAGGGGGGCTCTGTAGCGCCCCCTGTAATGCAAAAACAAACATTGGTGCACAGATCGGGCAATTATGTACGCAAATGTACGAGAGTTGGTACGCATATAGATCTCATCGACCCGAACAACTTTCGCGCTCTAAACTATGAGCTCCGCCCAACAGGAAGTCGGCCATTTTGGATTGTTTTATAAGTGCATGCGGTGAACTTTTGAATACTCCTCCTAGGGAATTCATGCGATTGACATCAAACGTTGTGAACATGATGCCGAGACATTGCACTTGCTAAATTGCGAAGGGATTTTTGATATCTCGAATGGTGCTGCCATGGCGAGGCGACAAAGTTATGGCGAATTCAGAGAAACAGGAAGTGTCTAATATCTAAAGCAAAAAATGTCTTATTGGGATGACACGCGGTGTGTATGTTCGGCCAAGGATTCCAATCGCATCGATGTGCCTATTGTGAATCTCGAATATAGCGCCACCAACAGGCACCAGGAAGTGTGTCAATCACAACAGTTGCATGTGGTGAACTTTTAAACACTCCTCCTAGGGAATTCATGCAATTGACATCAAACGTGGTGAACATGATGCCGAGACTGCACTTGCTAAATTGCGAAGGGATTTTTGATATCTCGAACGGTGCTGCCATGGCGAGGCGACAAAGTTATGGCGAATTCAGAGAAACAGAAAGTGTCTAATATCTAAAGCAAAAAATGTCTTATTGTGATGAGACGCGGTGTGTATGTTCGGCCAAGGATTCCGATCGCATCGATGTGCTTATTGTGAGTCCCGGGTATAGCGCCACCAACAGGCCCCAGGAAGTGTGTCAGTCACAAAGGTTGATTTTTTGTCAGCTGCATGCGGTAAACTTTTAAATACTCCTCCTAGAGGATTCATGCAATTGAGACCAGACTTGGCCACCATGACGCAGAGATATTACAGATGCGAAATTGGGAACGGATTTTTGATATCTCAAACACTGTTGCCATGGCATCGTGTCAAAGTTTACTTTTATTTCAGGCATATTTAAGGCTTTTGGCGTGCTTAGATTAACTTGAAATTTGACACATACATCACATTTGTCGGCTGTTAAGTGTGGACAAAAAAGTCAGACAAAGGTGTGTCTCTTAATTGGCTCTCTAGCGACCCCATTTGTCTAAAAAGGTGGGGTTTCATTTACCTACAGTCCCCAAATGGGTCAGTAACAACATAAAATAGTCCACTGATATTTACCCACTTGAGGCACTTGCCCACCGTGCATTGTTTTCTGGAAGGCACTGTATAGCGATGAACAAACGTGCGAAGGCCCGTCATCGCTGCTTGCAACTATATTTTATTTTATTTTTTTCCACACACATTGGCCAATTGGGGTCCCTTACCATGCTCGAAAACTCTTGAAATTTGGAACACATGTCAGAGTCGTGCGACACTAGGTTTGGGCAAAAGCTGGAATACGGGCGTGGCAGGGGGGCTCTGTAGCGCCCCCTGAAATGCAAAAACAAACATTGGTGCACAAATCAGGCAATTATGTATGCACATGTACGAGAGTTGGGACGCATATAGATCTCATCGACCCGAACAACTTTTGCGCTCTAAACTATGAGCTCCGCCCAACAGGAAGTCGGCCATTTTGGATTGTTTTATAAGTGCATACGGTGAACTTTTAAATACTCCTCCTAGGGAATTCATGCGATTGACATCAAAAGTGGTGAACATGATGCCGAGACATTGCACTTGCTAAATTGTGAAGGGATTTTTGATATCTCGAACGTTGTTGCCATGGCGAGGCGACTAATTATGGCGAATTCAGAGAAACAGAAAGTGTCTAATATCTAAAGCAAAAAATATCTTATTGTGATGACACGCGGTGTGTATGTTCGGCCAAGGATTCCGATCGCATAGATGTGCATATTGTGAGTCCCGGGTATAGCGCCACCAACAGGCCCCAGGAAGTGTGTCAGTCACAAATGTGGACCAGACTTAGCCACCATGACGCAGAGATATTGGAGATGCAATGTTGCCATGGCATCGTGTCAAAGTTTACTTTTATTTCAGGCATATTTAAGGCTTTTGGCGTGCTTAGATTAGCTTGAAATTTGACACATACATCACATTTGTCGGCTGTAAAGTGTGGACAAAAAGGTCAGACAAAGGTGTGTCTCTTAAGTGGCTCACTAGCGCCCCCGTTTGTCTAAAATGTGGGGTTTCATTTACCTACAGTCCCCAAATGGGTCAGTAACAACATAAAATAGTCCACTGATATTTACCCACTTGATGCACTTGCCCACCGTGCATTGTTTTCTGGGAGGCACTGTATAACGATAAACAAACGTGCGAGGGCCCGCCATCGCTGCTTGCAGCTATATTTCCAAATTGATATTCTGTGTCTTGTATTGTTATGATTATATAACAATTTCCAATATAATAAAACTTGGTGAAAGAAAGATAATTTAACCGACAACTTTGAAACCATAATATCACATTTTAAAAGGAAATTAGTTACCCCCATCTCTGAAAAAAATAATTTGATTTGCTAATTTTCTTTGTCATTTAATTTTTAGCATACCATTCATACACAAAAAGTCAAATGCTTGTAATCCACCATTCTCATAGTCTTGTAGAAGTTGTGCTCTTTTACTATACATTACACGGCTTCTCCATATAAAATTAAAATTAATTTGATTAATTGTCTTAATGGCTGTTTTAGAAATAGAGAGCCAAGATGCTGGATATATATATTTTTTATGAGCCGAACTCAAAGATCTAAGACTATGTATACAAAACTCATATTTCTCTCAAATATTGTTCACAAATCTGTATAAATCTGTGTTAGTGAGCACTTTGGCAAAAACAAAAGTGTTGCATTTATAATTTTGCTCAGTGTATATACTTTCCATTTCTGTTAAGTAAATCCTACCAAAAATAGATAAGTCTCTTTCATCCAAAGATCAAGTCTACGTTTGCAATTGTTCCATGTATTCCAGATATTTTGCTTTTTTTAGTAACCTCATCCTTGGAAATGCGTATGCCTAAATATTTAACACATGTTTATTTGGAATTTTATAAGCATCTTTAAGGGGGTTTTCATGAATAGTCTTAAGTTTTAATAATGATCAAAATTTGAATAATGATCAAAATTGACGATCTCTATTGCTATTCATTTTGCCTCAGAATATTCTACACTATCAACTATTAAAATCTTAACAGCATTTTTCTTTTGATGTTGTTTTTCTAATCTATAGAAATAGAAATTTCTCCATCCATAACAATAACAATGGGACAAATGGTGCAAAGAGACAGATGATACCCTGAGTTACCTTGCCCCTTTCCTTTGATATTTATGAGATACAGGAACCACAAGTCTAATGTGAAGTTTGAATTTAACTAGCATTGTAACTTGATTGGGCTTCTATATTATCCACAGTAATATGCTGGAACTAAAATGAAATAAACCAATGACTTAAAAATTATTTTCCCACAAAGGTACCATTTACTTTGTTTCTTACTGTATGAAATTAATAATTGACGAAATCTGTATTTAAAGAATTCCCATTTACTTATCCAGGAAACCAGACTATCATTACTCAAAATGTTAGAAATAAGACTGTCTATCAATTTCACATATTCCTCTCACCCAAGTAAATGAGAGTAAAATTTCCAATACCATTTGTTAAGAAAAGTTTATCTTTCTTATTTATCATCAACTGAATTGAACAATGGTCTGTAAGGGGAGCGGCAGATATATTACAAGTAGTTTGATAAAGCAAAAATCTATGAGAAATTAACCAACTTCTTTAATTTACGACTTGCTAGAAGCATCAGGTTTAAACCAGAAAAACTGTGTTAAATATGGGTTTGATTCAGGCCATGGATCTACTTAGCCCTGAGTATTACAAAAATCTTGTAATATTAAGACACAGTGATGGGCAGTGTATTTAGTAGGCGATCTGTCTAACCACTCACCACCAAATTAAAATCACCTCCCAATACAATTAATTAGTACTTTTCTCTCATTTCCACTATTACTGTTGAAGTTTCAGAAATCAAAAGTCTGTTTTGAGTTACATTGTTGTGACCATAGATATTTCATAAGATACAACCAATCAAATAAGATTCAAATAAAATTCATTCCATTGATTATTTACTGTGATTATTTACATTGATTTATTAATCCGAAAAGGACAAACAAGAACAATGTTAGCAAAGTACAGTGGAATTCACTGTTGTGTTAAAACACCAGTTAACACAGCTATTAGGAATGAACAAATAACAGAAGTAAATGTGTGACTGATGCTTTGGCAGCCAACAGTTTCATATTCAGTTCTCACTATTCACAGCCTTGTCTTTGCTTCATGTAAATCATCAGTCAAAGATTTTAATTGTATTAGCCGGCCTTTGATATATGGCAAAGGACCACGGTAGTACACCTTCTTACTAGGGAGGAGCGAGTACAGTATTATCTGTATCTGTATCCGTATCTGTTAACCATATGAATTATCTGTATCTGTACTCGGACTGGGTGGGGCCTAACCTGGAAGTAGGCGGGGCCTGTCTTGAAATGGGCGGGCCTTTAACCGGTAATAATTAATTTGTAATATTTATAACACTAGCTTACTACCTATGTTTTTATGAAATACAGCAAAAACGTGTCAGACACTCAGTGTCTGGTTACTGGTTAGAGACAGCTGAAGGTTTAAAAAAGAAAAAAAATCTCTGACAGGCAGAGACGCAATGCATACGAGGACGCATTCTACCAAGCAAGCACCACGTCTGAACGAACCCACGTTTACCAGAACTCTACTGGTTAGTAAATATGTATTATTAACGTTACAACCAGAAGTAAAAAGCTGAAGAAACCATAAACGTTAACGGAAAAGACCCACGAACCCGAATGACTGAGGGAGAGACAGAGAGCTGTTGTGTGTGTGACTGTGAGTGAGCAGAGCGAGACACAGCAACACAATACATCTGTATGTGTGTAGGGGAGGGGCGCTGTGACTAGCCTATCACTGTAGGGGAGGGGCGCTGTGACTAGCCTATCACTGTAGGGGAGGGGTGCTGTGACTAGCCTATCACTGTAGGGGAGGGGCGCTGTGACTAGCCTATCACAGAACGCTGACACAATCAGCTAGCCAATGATGATTTTCATACAATCCGAGCACAGATATTGACTCGTATTACTCGTATAATACTCGTACTCGGCAGAAGTGCTTTATCTGTACCGGATACTCGTTTCAGCCAAGTATCCGGCTCATCTCTAATGGATATGACTTTGTTTATTTTAGGGAAAACTGGACGGGTGAGTACTTCACATGACATATGTTGTGGCACACTCTGTAGCATGACATATGTAGCATGACATGACATATATTGTCATGTCAATCCAAAGGCCTTAAACGCTTGAACCCGAGAAATGCTGCTTGCAGCTTTAATTATTATTATTATTCCGCCCTAGAAACGGTCGTGCAGCCCAAACCGTAAGACCTAGAGATCACAGTTACTCAGGGCCAAAATCTCAGCGGAATCGGACAATTTGGGGCACTTCAGCGCCCCTCAACGCGTTTGTGCCCATAACTCCCAAACCTGCTTTATATCATTGGAATCCTTGGCTCATGACTTAAAAAACGTATATCTCCGATTTCATTCCGCCCTTAAAAAGTTTTTCGCTATAGTGCATTTTGTCCAAAACCTACTTTTGCAAACTAGTCCTAGGTTTTTTGCCTGATCGAGACCAATCCAGTGCAGTAATATTCTCTGGAGTCTCAATGTCAATAATTTTGGAAAAAAAGTCGAAATTTTGATTCAGGGTCCTTAAGGGGCCCCAAAACGTTTGGACTGTGAGGAGCCAGTTTTACTAAAATGTCAATAACTCAAGAACTAAAGGAGCTATCAACACCAAACCTGGGACACATGTGAAAGAGGTCAAACTGAGGTCACAGTTCAAAAACCGCGGCGATTGGCCACTTAGTGGTGCTATAACGAAAAAATCACTAAAAACAGCCATTTTTAAAAAAAACAGTCCAAAAAGCTGTTCTGTGTGTGACTGTGAGTGAGCAGAGCGAGACACAGCAACACAATACATCTGTATGTGTGTAGGGGAGGGGCGCTGTGACTAGCCTATCACAGAACGCTGACACAATCAGCTACCCAATGATGATTTTCATTCAATCCGAGCACAGATATTGACTCGTATTACTCGTATAATACTCGTACTCGGCAGAAGTGCTTTATCCGTACCGGATACTCGTTTCAGCCGAGTATCCGGCTCATCTCTAATGGATATGACTTTGTTTATTTTAGGGAAAACTGGACGGGTGAGTACTTCACATGACATATATTGTGGCACCCTCTGTAGCATGACATATGTAGCATGACATGACATATATTGTCATGTCAATCCAAAGGCCTTAAACGCTTGAACCCGGGAAATGCTGCTTGCAGCTTTAATTAATGGTGCTTGAAAAGCATCATTATTGTTATTCTGCATACTTATTAATGGTGCTTGCTAAAGCAACATTCTTATTCTCTTGCATACTTATTATTAATGGTGCTTGAAAAGCATCATTATTGTTATTCTGCATACTTATTAATGGTGCTTGCTAAAGCAACATTCTTGTTCTCTTGCATACTTATTATTAGGGGTCAAGCCCCGAAGGGGCATAGACATCTATTGTTATCTTTAGTTTTCTTCTTCTTCTTCTTCTTCTTCTTCTTATTATTATTATTATTATTATTGTTCCGTCTTCCGCCATTGAAGTCAAAGGCAGCCCATAGAACCGTACGTAGGAAAGTTATGAAATTTGGCACACATGTAGAGGCCAGTCTTAGAAGTTACTGTAGCAACTTTGGTGTGTCTAGCTCAAACCGTCTAGCGCCACCAACAGTCCAAAAACCCAATTTTGTGCTGAATCGTAAGGCCTAGAGGCAAAATTCTTGCAACATCAGAATCAGAATCAGAATCACAAAGGTCTTTATTGCCAAGTATGTTTAGGCAAAATTCTTGCAAAATCAGAATCAGAACCAGAATCAGAAAGGTCTTTATGAGGAACACACACACACTTACACACACATTTACACACACTTACTCACACTCGCACACTCACATACTCACACACACACACTCTCACACACACACACACACAGACACACAAACACACACAGACACTCACACACACACACTCACACAGACACACACACAGACACGCACACACAGACACGCACTCACACTCACACACACACACACACACACACACAGACACACAGACACACACAGACACTCACACTTACAGACACACTCACACTCACACACACTCACACAGACACACACACTCACACAGACGAGGAACAAACACACTTACACACACATTTACACACATACTCACACACACTCACATACACACGCATTTACACACACACACACACATTTACACACATACTCACACACACTCACATACACACGCATTTACACACACACACACACTCTCTCACACACACACAGACACACACACTCACACACACTCTCACACTCACACACACACAGACACACACACTCACACAGACACACACTCACACACACACACACACACACACTCACACACACTCTCACACACACACACACTCACACTCACACACACACAGACACACACACTCACACAGACACACACTCACACACACACACACACACAGACACTCACACTCACACTCACACAGACGAGGAACACACACACTTACATACACATTTACACACACCCGCACACTCACATACTCACACACACTCACATACACACGCATTTACACACAAACACACTCTCACACACACACACACACACACTCACACACACTCACACACACACACACACACACACACACACACACACACACACACACACACACACACACACACAGACGCACATACACACACACACACTCACACACGCACACACTCACACACACACACAGGGTCAAGCCGATCAGATGCGCTCAGAACATGTCGCTGATGAAACATACCAAGTTTCCACACTCGCACACTCACATACTCGCACACTCACATACTCACTCGCACACTCACATACTCACACACATACTCACATACACACACATTTACACACACACAGACACACAGAGAAACACACACATACACACTCACACTCACACAGACACACTCACACACACACTTTATTGCCAAGTATGTTTTCACATACGAGGAACACACACACACTTACACACACATTTACACACACACACACAAACACACTCATTCACACTCGCACACTTACTCACACTCGCACACTCACATACTCACTCGCACACTCACATACTCACACACATACTCACATACACACACATTTACACACACACACACACACAGACACACAGAGAAACACACACATACACACTCACACTCACACAGACACACTCACACACACTTTATTGCCAAGTATGTTTTCACATACGAGGAACACACACACACTTACACACACATTTACACACACACACAAACACACTCATTCACACTCGCACACTTACTCACACTCGCACACTCACATACTCACTCGCACTCACATACACACTCACACTCACATACACACACTCACAGTTACACACTCACTCACACTCGCACACACTCACACTTACACACACTCACACTCGCACACTTGCTCACACTCGCGCACTCATTCACATACTCACAAACGCCTTCACTGACTCACACACTCACACTCACTCACAGTCACTCACACACACTCACTCACACACACATACACACACTTACACACACACACTTACACAAACACTTACACACACTCACACTTACACACACACTCACACTCTTACACACACACTCACACTTACACACACACTCACACACACATTCACACTTACACACACTCACTTACACACACACACCTACACACACTTACACACACACATTTTGAATTTTCACGTCAAGTTCAGTATTTTATCAATACAATGCCATATAGCTACGAAACTTGGTATGGTTCATCAGCGACATGTTCTGAGCGCATATGATCGGCTTGACCCCGGTATCGCTGCTTGCAGCTATATTTATTATTATTATTATTATTAGGGGTCAAGCCCCGAAGGGGCGTAGACACCTATTGTTATCGTTAGTTTTCTTATTATTATTATTCTTCCGTCTTCCGCCATTGAAGTCAATGGCATCCCATAGAACCGTACGTAGGAAAGTTATGAAATTTGGCACACATGTAGAGGACAGTCTTAGAAGTTACTGTAGCAACTTTGGTGTGTCTAGCTCAAACCATCTAGCACCACCAACAGTCCAAAAACCCAATTTTGTGCTGAATCGTAAGGCCTAGAGGCAAAATTCTTGCAACATCAGAATCAGAAACATACATGTGAAACATATGTGAAAACATACTTGGCAATAAAGTGTGTGTGTGAGTGTGTCTGTGTGAGTGTGAGTGTGTATGTGTGCGTGTCTGTGTGTGTCTGTGTGTCTGTGTGTGTGTGAGAGTATGTGTGGGTGTGTGTGTGTGTGTAAATGTGTGTGTATGTGAGTATGTGTGCGAATGTGGAAACTTGGTATGGTTCATCAGCGACATGTCCTGAGCGCATCTGATCGGCTTGACCCCGTGTGTGTGTGTGTGTGTGTGTGTGTGTGTGTGTGTGTGAGTGTGTGTGTGTGCGTGCGTGTGTGAGTGTGTGTGTGTATGTGTCTCTGTGCGTCTGTGTGTGTGTGCATGTCTGTGTGTCTGTCTGTGTGTGAGTGTGAGTGTGTGTGTGTGTCAGTGTGAGTGTGTGTGTGTGTGTGTGTGTTTGAGTGTGTGTGTGTATGTGTGTAAATGTGTGTGTCAGTGTGTGTGTGTTCCTCGTATGTGAAAACATACTTGACAATAAAGTGTGTGTGTGTGTGTGTGTGTGTGAGTGTGTGTGTGTGAGTGTGAGAGTGTGTGTGTGTGTTATATTAATTAAATATTACAAAACCAAAACGATTACAGAAATTCCTCTCAATTTGAATTAAATATACAATATAAATCAACAAAATAACAAAACTAATCAATATAAAACCCAAATAGCCCAGATTCAGAGAAAGCAAAAGACATACTGATTAGCAATATGAGCTGGTGTCAATTAACGATAGTTAATACATACAGATTTGCTATCACTAATACAAATTTTGTACATGTAGATTTAATGGGGCATACTTCCATTCAGCCAGGACCAAGGGCAAACTAATAATATTAAATCACATCCATCGAATAACCAAACAAAATACACAGAGAGGATTATTAAGACAAATAACTACATTAAGTAAATAAAGAAACAAAACTAAAACATCGACAAAGTGACTCGCTGTTCAACGCCTCAGCAGAGGGAAGAGTGAACATAAAACAAACAGAGATGCCGACTACAATACCGGTACACGGCGTGAAGCCTTGTTGTGCCGGGTTGGAGTCAGAACGACCCACGACAGTATTCTCAGAGGCAAAACAGCAGCGCAGTCATACCCATGGACTTAACCCCCTCATCCCTCAGAACGTGGTCGACAACCAGATCAACCAGCGATGAGCAGTTGTAACTCACTAAATGCAATCGTCTTCACTAGATGGAATTTTCTGGTTCACGGACTGGATGACAACCCACACTGAGATAGCAGGCAGCCCACGCCAACAACAGCAGAACAATATCATCCTGGAGAAAACCATGAATGGGGTCCCACGAGAGGGCGGTGCCAAAAATTACGCATAGCCAGGTAACACGAACCCTGCCTTTATATAAAATACACGCATCGCGTGATCAGATGAGCAATTAATCTCTCACTCTGCTACACTTAACATATAATGTAAAGTTGTGTTTTGGAAAGGCTATTTCAAGGAATGTAATGATATTTTCCAATGAGCTCAGACAGCTAACATGCTTCATTTGAAGGTCATGTTCAGATCACTTTGAAAATTTGAATGAAATGTATCAAATTACATGATTTTATTGTGTAAGATATAGTTATTACAATACATTGTATTTAAATGTATTGTGTGTTGTGGATGGAGTTAATTGAATGTCTAGTATTTAAGTCAGAGAAGCAACACGAAAACCATATGAAACACAGTCATACGCCTAATGCCAATTACAAATGCTAAATTGAGAATGAATCTTTCTTTTTGGATACATCTTTGCTTGATTTGCGTTAGAAGAAGGCTTTAGGACCCGGCAGAATCCTCTGCCAGCTGGTCAGTTTCATTTCACCGTCAGCGTTTTGCTTTGTTTAAATCAGTTTTGGCTAAAGTTAATGCTAAACACGTGATTATTGATCATCCAGCTATGCCACGAAACAGAGCACTACTTACGGGAAAAATGCGATCTACCTAAGTGAATACCGTTACACGATCAACAAGAAAAGGAACTATCTTTAATACACTTATTCAACCTAAACCAAGTTTTTTTTAATAAACTTAAAAAGATGAGTTTTGTGAACGACGCTTTGCAAGCCATCCAAAAAACCGTTTGCCAACTTATTAGTTTGAGTCTCATTTAGGAACTTCCCTCCCAGAAGAAAATGCTAATTTTGAAATAAAATGCAACCATTTGTTTATGGGACAGTGAAGAGAAATAGTTGTTTAGTGATTTTTAAAGTAACTTAAATGTGCCTAATGTATAACTGTATAACATTATTGTAAATTGTTGTTATTATTATTATTATTATTATTATTATTATTATTATTATTATATATAAACATGTCTACTTCATTTATTGTACAATAGTAATACAATTATTATTAGTAGTAGTAGAAGTAGTGTTAGTAGAAGTAGTAGTGTGCACAGCATATATTATGAAACAATTAATTTAGCGGAGGAAAACTTTTACTGTGTACTAATACGGTAGGAACGTTATTGGTTGTACAGGATTGCACCCATTGTGCTGTATATTTTACGGATTTAAATTTGTTTTTACAGTTTATAACTATCTAAACAATATTTATGTTGTTATAAAATCAGTTTATACCTGTCAAATAACAGGGTTTAAATTGTAATAATTACGGTTCATAAGCATCTTTTTTACAGCTCAAAGCTGTTTAATTTAAAGGTTTATTTTGTAATCATTACAGTTAAAACCTATAATTATTTCACAAAGCAGACAGGAAACTATTTAAACTAAGGAAAAAACATTAAATATGTAAATGCTGTTTTTTATTATAAATAACCAGTGAATTTAAAGCATCATTTAATCACATCTGGAAGCTGGAAGAGATAGAAGTTACATTTCTAAACAATCTGATTTTACCTTTAAAAAAACTATTGAGTACTTTCATTCTAATTCATGAACACAAACCTAAATCAAATCATCAAAACCCATCAAAATATATTAATAGACTCGGACATCAGTGTGGTCCCATGTATTTTTTTTATAAAGACTGGCAGGCATTTAAAACAACATCAAAGTGTTTTTCTGTTCTCGTGTTTTAACAGAAGTATACAGTTAAGTTTACAGAAGTAAAATTTAGACTCTGACTGCCACTTTAAACTGAGCTTGGGAAGATACAGTAGGTAAAGTTTCAGATAAACATTTACAGTAAGAACTTTTAAAGCAGAACAGAACTAAAGTGCTTACAGAGTGCTTACATGAGTGGCAAAGTCTCTTGCCACTCATGATCAGAAAGGTCAGAGATTAGGGATTGATGTTGAAAAAACACCTTGAAAAGAAAGACAAAAAATTGGAACTCTGTAAATATTAAGTGAACCTTCCCTCCTAGGTGTCTTTACATACCTTTGCAGGAATTCAAGCACTGACGCCAGTTCAGAAGGGTAGTATATGTTGAAACAGTAGTAACTGCCAAACATTAGGCAAACAGCAGCGATGAAAGTAGTGATGTCATCATTCACAATCTTGTGGTCCACACTGAGCATGAATTGAACAGCAGCATAGCAGGAACGTCCTGTGGATACAAGTTCAATTCAATGAAGACATGTAGATGTAGCAAGGTAATTGTGTATTTACATATGACTATCACTGTCAGGGAGCTCCCTGCTTCTTCCACCGTGTGAGCCCCGCCCGCACGGAGACCTTCGCCAGTCTACTGATTTGGTTCACCTGACACTCTTTACCTCACACACATAAATACCACACGCCCAACTATACCCTTTGTTCGTTATTGAGTGTATGGAATTCGCTGGATGCAACACGCCTCTAAGCTTCTGCTCTACACCGCGCTTCCTCCAGCGTACCTGTGGATATTACCTGCACGAACTGCCTTTCGCCAGTTCGGGACTTTGGGGGCCGCGTTCACGGAACGCACCACCGGATATATCCCTGTATATGCATGCTTTTGTGTTTACCTGCCCGGTTTGGTGAATAAACATTGATTCATTTGCTTACCTCGGCTTCCGCCTCGCCTTCTCTGCATAACAATCATACACATAGCAGTTTATTTAGTACTGCCCTGAAAAACTATTTAACATAATAGATTTCTACACATTCTACAGCACAAATTACTAACTCCATTTAATAACCTAGTTCAAAGGTTTAGATACCCCAAATGCTTAATACTGTCTAATGTTACATAAAAGATGAACATTCTGTTTTTTGTTCATTAGTCTCATTTAATTTGAGACATTAAACAAAATCCACTGGGTCCTGAACATAATTTCCAGCATCCAAATATCTGACCCTGTATATCACTGTATTTGCATGCTTTTGTGTTTACATGCCCGGTTTGGTGAATAAACATTGATTCATTTGCTTACATCGGCCTTCCTCATAACAGAATAACGAACCGTACAAAAAAAAAAAGGAAAACCCAGGTAAGGAAGCGGATTCAGGAGCACTTCGACAGCTTTTACCTGGTGATGGAAGCCCGACCCAGTACCTCCTCCGATACGGTTCGGGATCTCGTCACCGCTCTCCGAACAGCCTTTCCGACGGCCGCTGCTCGTCCACTTCCTCATGGGGTCACCAGCAGTCCCATGGCACTCCCAACGGCATTTTCAGGCATGGCTTCTGAATGCCGTGAACCTGTACATTGAGATGCAGCCGCAGCGTTTTCTCTCCGAGCCCAGGTAGCGTTTTTCATCTCTCTCCTGTCCGGTAGAGCGGTAGCTTGGGCCCAATCGCTGTGGGACGGTGCCAGCCCCCTAATAAGCACCTATGCCTTATTTACCACGCGCTTTCTGGAAGTCTTTTGCGCCTCCTTCGGGACTCTCTCTACGGCCGACCAGCTGCTCAGCCTACGTCAGAGAAAGGATGACATCACCCAATACAGCCTCCGTTTCCGCACCCTGGCGGCATGTAGTGGCTGGAATGAGACTGCACTCCTCAGCATTTACCGGCTGGGTTTGGCTTCAGATATAAGACAGGCAAGGGTAGTGCATGACGATACGGTGGGTTTGGAGGAGTTTATTAGAAAATCCATCGGGATGTCACAACGCCTGGCGGCATGTCTTTTTCCACCTCAACAAATGGATGCTCGACCAGGGGCCCCGGCAGTTCCTGATGCTGAACCTATGCAACTAGGTGTTCAACGGCTATCTCGCGGCGAGAGAAGGCATCGTCTAGCCACCGGCAAGTGTCTGTACTGTGGTTCTCCTGGACACCCCCTCGCCAGGTGCCCCACCTGTCCTGAACGCGCAGCGGTGAGTACGGTAGATTTCCCTTCTGATATCTCACCCCTGTCTAAGATCACAATAACGCTGCTAACTCCCTCTCTCTCTCTCTGTACTCGCTCTGGTCGACTCTGGCTCGGCAGGCAACTTCATCTCCCAAGCCTGCCTCGACCGCCTATAGCTCCCCCGGGAGAGGGGCTCCCAGGACCTAGCGGTCCAAACCATCCAGGGGCGTCCGTTGGGTAAGGGCTGGGTGAAGTTCTGTGCACCGGTAGTCATCCTCCAGGTGGGGCTATTCCATCAAGAGACAATCCAGTTCATGGTTCTCGACAGCTCTACAGTCAGCGTGATCCTGGGGAGACCCTGGATGCAAAAACACGCTCCAAGATGCTCCTGGGACCCTTGTGACATCCTACAGTGGAGTCCTCAATGTAAAGACAAATGCCTCACTCATCTCCCGGTACGAGTTCCCCAAGTCACTTTAGGGGCCACTAGTGTCGAGGAGGCAACAACCACAACCCAGGGCAAGGTCCCCAAGGAATACCAGGCCTTCGGGGATGTCTTCAGTGCTCGGTCGGCCACAAAGTCTCCCCCCACACCGACCCTGGGACTGTTGCATCGACCTGCTCCCAGGAACCAAGCTGCCCAAGGGCCGGATTTATCCTCTGTCTGCTCCTGAACATTGTGCTATGGAGGAGTACATCCAGCAGGCCCTCCGTCAGGGTTTCATCTCGTCATCCTCTTTGCCAGCAGTGTCGAGTTTCTTCTTCATGGGAAAGAAGAACGGGGGCCTTCGACCCTGCATTGACTACTGTCAGCTTAATGCCCTGATCGCTCCTCTCCCCTACCCCCTGCCGTTGGTACCAGCTGCTCTGGAGGACCTTAGGGAGGCAAGGGTGTACTCTAAACTAGACCTCCGCAGTGCATACAACCTGGTATGCATCAAGAGGGGTGACGAGTGGAAGACCGCCTTTGTCATGCCCACCGGTCATTATGAGTATCGAGTCATGCCGTACGGCCTTTCCATAGCGCCAGCGGTCTTCCAGGGGTTCATGAACGAAGTGCTCCGGCCATTCCTCCAGAGGTTCGTCATGGTGTACATCGACGATATTCTCATTTACTCACGGAACTTGGAGGAACACCACCGCCACGTGAGCGACGTTATGGGGGCACGTTCACACCAGCTATTCCTGAACCTTTCTATGTGTGAGTTCCATCGACGGGAGATCCGCTTCCTGGGGTACGTGATCAGTGCACAGGGCATCCAGATGGACGTGGAAAAGGTGAAGGCGGTGAAGAACTGACCCGTTCCGGGTTCCATTAAGGAGCTCCAACGCTTCCTGGGCTTCGCAAACTTCTACCGCAGGTTCATTCAGGGCTACAGCGGGATCACCGCTCCCCTCACCACGCTCCTCAGAGGGAAAACGCGTAGACTGAAGTGGACCAAAGAGGCCCAGGAGGCCTTCGATGAGCTCCGGCAGCGCTTCTGTCTTGCTCCCGTCCTGCGCCACCCGGATCCTCGGAAACCCTTTGTGGTAGAAGTCGACGCCTCCTCAACCGGTGTCGGTGCTAGCCTCTCCCAGATGTCAGGAACCCCTTTACAGCTTCACCCCTGCGCCTACTACTCCCACAAGCTATCACAGGCCAAGCAAAACTATGACATCGGTAACCGAGAGCTTCTCACCATCAAGTTGGCCCTGGACGAATGGCGTCACTGGCTAGAGGGAGCCGAGCACCCATTTACGGTAATCACTGACCACAAAAACCTCCAGTACCTGCGAGAGGCACGAAGATTAAACCCCAGACAGGCCCGTTGGGCCCTGTTCTTCACCAGGTTCGTGTTCCAGGTCACCTACTGAGCCAGGGCCCTAAACGGCAAGGCTGACGCCCTCTCCCGGGTGTTTGGCCCTGAGGAACCCAGCGACCCGGTCCCCGTACTCCCTCCAGCCCTCGTCGTGGGTCCCATCGTCTGGGAAATAGTTCAGCTGGTACAGACAAGGTACTGGTGGCCGAGAATGACGGAGGAGATAACCCGCTACATCCAGGGCTGTCCCACCTGTGCCATGGCCAAGGTCCCACGTCACCTCCCAGTGGGTAAGCTGGTGCCGCTGCCTGTCCCTCAGCGTCCCTGGCCGCACCTGGGGATTGACTTCGTCACAGACCTACCCCTGTCTGGTGGAAAAACTTGTGTCCTGGTTGTAGTGGACCGATTTTCGAAGGCATGCCGTTTCATCCCCCTGAAGGGCTTACCCACAGCCCTCGAGATGGCCCCCACGTCTTCAGGTGTTTTGGTCTGCCGGAGGAGGTAGTTTCGGACCGAGGCCCGCAGTTCACATCGCGGGTATGGAAGGCCTTTTTCCAGCTCTTAGGGGTATCGGTAAACCTGTCTTCTGGCTACCACCCGCAGTCAAACGGCCAGGCGGAGAGGAAGATTCAAGAGCTGAGCTGGCACCTCTGTACCTACTGCAGTCAGGATCAGGGGGAGTGGAGCCGCTTCCTGCCGTGGGCCGAGTATGCCCAGAACTCGCTCCGCCAGGACTCCACTGGACTCACCCCTTTTCAGTGGTGCTGGGGTTCCAACCACCCCTGTTCCCATGGTCATACGTGCTCAGTGACGTGCCCGCAGTGGACGCCTGGTTCCGGGAGAGCAACCGGGTCTGGGAGTCTGCTCACTGCACAGGGCCCTCCATATCACTGCCGGCATGCCGACGCTTGGCGCCTGGAGACCCTGCGTTTTCTTCCCTGGGACCGGGTGTGGTTGTCGACAAAGGACCTGAGGCTGAATCCACCCTACCTTTCACGTATCCTTGTTGAAGCCCTTTGTCTCTTCTGTCTCTCATCCGCCAGGTGACCCCGCAGCGCCCGCCCAGCCTGAGGTGGTGGACCAGCCTGGTGTCTACTCGGTCTGGGAGGTGCTGGATTCCCGTCGGCACGGGGGTCGCCTCGAGTACCTGGTGGACTGGGAGGGGTACGGTCCGGAGGAAAGGTCCTGGGTGGTCAGGCAGAACGTGCTGGATCCCGCGTTGCTGGTGGAATTTCACACTTCCCATCCGCTCCGCCCAGCGCCCCGGGCTCGGCCTCATCACAGCTTTCGGGCGTCCGGTGCCGCCCCTGGGGGGGTGGTGTCAGGGAGCTCCCTGCTTCTTCCACCGTGCGAGCCCCGCCCGCACGGAGACCTTCGCCAGTCTACTGATTTGGTTCACCTGACACCCTTTACCTCACACACATAAATACCACACGAATTCGCTGGCTGCAACACGCCTCTAAGCTTCTGCTCTACGCCATGCTTCCTCCAGCGTACCTGTGGATTTATACCTGCACGAACTGCCTTTCGCCAGTTCGGGACTTTGTGGGCCACGTTCACGGAACGCACCACTGGATATATCACGGTATTTGCATGCTTTTGTGTTTACATGCCCGGTTTGGTGAATAAACATTGATTCATTTGCTTACCTCGGCTTCCGCCTCGCCTTCTCTGCATAACAATCATACACATAGCAGTTTATTTAGTACTGCCCTGAAAAACTATTTAACATAATAGATTTCTACACATTCTACAGCACAAATTACTAACTCCATTTAATAACCTAGTTCAAAGGTTTAGATACCCCAAATGCTTAATACTGTCTAATGTTACATAAAAGATGAACATTCTGTTTTTTGTTCATTAGTCTCATTTAATTTGAGACATTAAACAAAATCCACTGGGTCCTGAACATAATTTCCAGCATCCAAATATCTGACCATGACCCTGTTGGAACTTAAAGCCTGTCTCCAAGTCGACATATCGCAGGGTGATTTGTACTTATATACTTTTAGCCAAATATCAACTATTTTAATTTTTAATTAAACTTACTTTACTGATAGCACTAACATTAATACAAATAAAACAATGAGAAGACTCTTCAAACCTGGATGAGAATGAGCAAACTTCTTTATTGCAGTCAATTAGCCACCCATTCCATTGAGCTCAAGGAAAAATTTAAAAGTAACAAATAAAAACCAAAAGAGCATTCCCCTGCAACCCAAAAAAGATCCCCCTTCCCCAGGAAAATCCCCTCAATATATACTCTGGCGCCTCTAGGCGCCTCCTCTTTTAATTTACATACCTTGCATACAATTACACATTATTTATCAAAGTTGCCCTCAAAGCCCCGCCTAATCATTTACCTGACTTCTCAGAATTCCCCTTATTTTCCAGTGTTACGTGCTGTGTTTGTCGGTTCTGTGTTTTTTTGTTGTTCTTTCCCGCTCTCTCTTTGCTCCGCTATCTGACTCCTCAGATCCTCGCCATTGGACACCTTTTCTGTCAATCTGGATTACCCTATGTGACGTCACTCGTCGATTCACCAATCAATGCCCGCCACCATTCATTCATGGAGTTGGTTCACTTGTGTTCCGGTTAAACTTGACCGCACTTCGATAACGTGTGCCGATTTGTTCGTTGCGTTGTTTTTCCGTTGTATGTCATACTGTTCCTGTAACCCCACTCGTTAGTCACTTGTTCTGCGTATGTATGTTAGTGGTCATTCGCTCTGTGTGTGACATTGTGTATTTTGGGGAAAGTGGGCAGGTAAGTGCGTCACGTGACATACATGGTGCAACACGTAGGTACTCATTCCTGTATTAGACACATTAGGTTAGGAGCGTGTGCCATCCTCTGTACGTTTTGTTTGGGTAGGTAGTGTAGGTTAGTTAGGGCGTCGTTCGACGCTGAAGCTCAGTCTCATTACTTTTCCTTTGTAGTTTAGGTTAGAGGGTTAATTTCAAGGTAGAGTGGTTTTGTTTTGCTTATTTCTTTGTTTTGGCACAGCTCGTGTCCCTTTCCCCCTTTGTGTCTTTTGTTACCTGGTTTTTGTAAATATTGTAAATATTAGCTGTTCTTTCATTTGTCACATCCACTTGTATATTAATACACCCAGGTTTTTGCCCTCTATTTTGTTGTCCTGTTTGTTGATTGCCACATACACACCAAAGAAAATACATCCTTATCATTTCATGTTGTTGCATTCCATCCATACCCCTAAACACCTTCTGGGGTCGTAACATCCAGAATTACCTCATAGGCCTCCTAAGTGATCTAATGTCCTGTTTTTTCTGATTATTTCCCCTTATTTACCAGACCCAAGGTCTGCCCTTGGATTTTTCTGTATATGTCCTTGTTATTCTGTTCTTGTTGATTTCCTATTATTTCCAATTTTCTTTGTCATTGTTATTAAAAAATGTGCTTGAGAGAGCTTTATTTCCTTGTTTGTATCACATTTGTTGCTCAGTCTTGGATTAATCCTCCTAATCATTTCTTCTCTTGCATTTCATACTGTATATGATTTCTACTGATTATATGTTAACTTTATGAGTTTGGATTATGTCAAAAGTTCTTACTTATATTTGGTTATATTGAATTGCTATTATTGCTAAGCTTTTGCTGCTATAATGTTGCTTTGAATATAAATGGAGTTCTATGTTAGCTCCTTAAGCTTTATTGAACTTATAACCTCATTATGATCTCAGTCTGTTACTTCTCAGACTGGGCTTGCTCATGCATACATGAAGCTTTTAGTTTCTCTATATATTTCTATATAAGTTCTACTCCTTTTTACCAGCTCTGTTTTCCTGAACTTCCTGAGCATCCTTATCTGCTGTCCCATATTGTGAGGAATCCTCCCGCTCGCACTTCCTCCTCGCAAACCCCTCTGGCTAACCTCATGGACCAGAGAACTCAAACTGATGGCTGTCCTCATGCTGAACCTTGCTGCCCTGAGCTTGGAACTCCCGTCTCTACTCCTCGTCCCTCATCACCTCCTCTCGCCTGCATCCGCCCTTTCTCTTCTGCTTTGGCTTCTCCCTCCTCTGACTCTGAAACTGGATTGCCAGTTTACATTCCCTCTTCTCCCTCTCTCCAGACTACACTCCTACTTCTCCTAGGCCTGATAGTACTGGGCCTTATTACTTTTACTACGTTTTATAATTACAATAAACTCCTTTACTTACTCATAATCTGACTTATGAGTGGTTATCTATATATCCTCGCTGTCGGGCGGAAACCTCGTATGTCCAAATTTGGTCAATTTCATATTTTTTCACATATCGATGCTACTGGTCAGTCCCCACGTGGGTCTGTTATTTTTACAAGTTATTAACCAATCTAAAGTCTTGAAAATAGCTTGCACGCAAATCTCATAACTCCATTGGACACTTCAACTGTCCACCTCTTCTTCAGTCCGGGGTAGAGATTCGCGACATATTTCTCCTTAATAAGAGTCGCAACGAATCAACATGTCTTCTGAGGTAAATGTCTTCAAAACACTGGGCTGAAAGAAAAAAAAATCTTGACCCCCGCTAGTTCTGGTGCTTGTCTGAGGACAGGAATTTAGCGCAAGACAATCCACTGCAACGCGGACTAAACCCTGTGCACTGCAGATAAGGTACGCCGTTTTTTTAATTTCCTGAAAAATAACGGTTTTGGAGATATGAGGATTCCGCCCGACAGCGACGATATGTAGTATATATTGCCTTAAACTATTATGACATCTGGGGTCTATTCCCATGTATCTTATGACACCAATCATAATCCTTAAGGCATATTACTTTACTTTTAGGTTTAACGTACGTATTATATTATGATGTATTATAACACAGATTTTTTTACAACAACCCTCATCTTTTAACACTAATGACAATTATCATACATCATACAACTATTACCTGAGTCCCTCAAATGTCCACATTATTTAAAAACAAATCTCAAAATTATACAGTCAGTGGTAGAAAGGGGCTAAATATGCAGAACATGTCAAAAAGCAAATAACGTGCAAGAACTGGGTTAATTTTGATAAGTTTTAAGTTTCAGATTAAACAAGACACTTGTGAACAATAATCACAAAACACAGAAATGCTCATGATCTATGTAATATCGTACAGTATTTAGCATCTAGGGTATCTAAACTTTTGAACTGGACTATTTTTGTAAATTGAGTTTTGTCTGTGTTGTGGAAAATATGTAAAAACCTATACTTACCATACACAATAATGCAAGGTGTCACAGGCAGGTTTTCCAACTCTACATCCTTTGTGAGGCTTGTCTGTTCTACATAATGAAGAAGGAGCTCCTCTTTCTCATTAAAATAGAAAAGTAGAAGAATCATGTCTTTCACATCCTCAGAGCAACCACTTGTCTGTCCTCTCAAAACTTGTAATTTTGTGATAGCCTGCAAGACATGCTTTTTCTCGGTTGCACAAACATTCCTCATGAAGTTCAACAGCCTATTTCCTTTTCCGTCAATGCTGTTCAGGAAGGTCTCTTTAAGTGGTATCCCTGTGAGGTTTTTAAAGTGCACTTCCATTCCACTTTCCTGAAACAAATATGGCCAGTAATCAGTGAGGATTTTCATGTCTGTTCCTTTGTTGATATCTTTTCGTTGACTGTAGTATGTAGACTTCATGAGAACCTTCACTTCCTCTTCATTCCAGTCAGTTGTTTGTGACAGAACCCTCATCTTCTCTTTTTTCAACTGCTGACTCTCGGAAGTTTCACTGAGGGGCATAAATCGAAGTTCCCAATTAATGCAGCCGTATGTATCCTGAACTGCAGCTCTTTTTTCAGGTGTGACTTCCTCAGTGTCACATTCCTCTGCATCATGAATGCGCTTTTTTATTTTGGTGTGCTGGTCCTTCTTGCATTTTCAACTCTGGCTTGAAATTGTTTGACCAAGAAGTAGTATCCAGGACCAATCACACTCTCTTCAATCACATCTTGCAAAGACTTTGGATATTTAGCAACCATCCTTTTGGCGATCTCCATTAAATTCATCCTACTTGGACAAGTACAAACTTTCATCATTGCCGCAACAACAATCCTCACCATTTCCCTACGCAACCAAGGAATTGGTCTTTTCTGTTTCTCAAGCACCTGCATTAATTCCTCAGGAAACTTATTCCATGGGACTTCAAAGCTGTCCACCCAGTTCACACTAGGAGGGGAGGTGTTGGGAGATGAGCATGAAGAACTCTGGGACAGAAAAGATCCTGGAGATGAACAGACTGTTTGCTTTAGGTTTTTGGAAAATTTGTGCTGTAAAAAAAAAGTCACGTACATTCAAACAAAATGAAAATATCATCACGGTTTATTTCCCTATTGTTATTCCAAACCAGGCACTAATTAAGAATGACAAGTTTGTCTTTACAGTTGAACAGTTACTTTAACAATAACAATAATTAGTTTGCTTACTGTTACTGTATAATAAACAGAAAATAATGTGTTTTAAATAGAACAAATAAGGTAATAAATAACAAAGGTAATTGTTACATTTAAAAACAAAAGTAATAAATATGTCTGACCACTGAAGAGAGAGTTTACCCCAAAATGAAAATTCTGTCATTATTTACTACCATTTATAGTTGGAAGAATGTCAGTAACCAAACAGACCTCATCCCTGCTTGGTTACTGACATTCTTCCAATCATCTTCCTTTGTGTTTAGCAGAACAAAGAAATGTACAGTATGCAGGTTTGGGACAAACTGGGGGTGAGTAAATAATGACAGAATTTTCATTTTGGGGTCAACTATCCCTTTAAGGTTTTTGTAACGGAAACAAATACATGGACTTACTGGTCTCCTTTAGAACAAAAACAAATTTCCTAGCTTGAATGGGCCTCAGTACAGCTGCCAGATCTGATTCCTCAAGAAATCTGAAATCTCTTGGGGTCTCCACTCGAAGTGATTTTAAGGTGTCCTCAAGAGATTTTTTTGTTGCGATTGGGAGGTCAGGTAATACAACATCAGTGGCATTGCTGATGTTTGAAATGTTTAACTCTGATTCACCCATTTCTGGAAAACAATTAAAAAATAATAATTTGCATAAATAAACCAAAAGGTATGAGAAAATACAGATCAACAATCATGTTCAGTGTGACATCACAGTGTGCTTTAAAGGAATTACCCTTTTTTCATTCATCATATATGATGTTTTCAGCAGCGTTTTCAGCAGCAGCAGCGTTTTCAGCAGCAGCAGCGGATTTGGAGCTCTCACATTCATTTGTTTGCGTGGCTGAGTATCTTTACTCAACTGCGATTTATCTTGAGCTAAACTCTAACTCCTTACCCTTTGATACCTTTATTTATTTGTTTTCCCAGTGCCCGCTGCTAGCTGGTTAGCATCGCTAGCCTTTTAGCCCGGTTCCGCTAGTACACACTACACTCTAACTCCCTATTTTTTACACAGGGCAAACACATCTGCAATACTTCTTACAACCTAGAATAATCGCGCGATATACATTTCGATATTGCTACATCCTATTTATTTGTTTTCCCAGCGTCCGCCTCTAGCCGGCTAGCATAACTAGCCTGTTAGCCAAGTACTGCTAGTACACCTTTTCACACCAATTATCTCTGTTGCACTTGCTATATAACACCATGTCGGTTATGTCTCTGCCTTTGAGTGCAGGTGAGGACACGTTCGAGCTGCACTCGGTGGAACTGGAGCTGGAGGCTGTGGAGAAGCAGATCCGCGACCTACAGGTGAAGCAGGCCGAGCTGCGGGAGCGGAAAGCAGCGCTGGAAGCCCCCCGGTCTCAGGTAAACTCCCGGCATTTAATTACTACTCCCTCCACTTCTACTCCGTGTGTTTCTCTGTCCAGGCCCAACGCACCCAGGAAGTGGCCTGGCCAGGGGCAGTTCACTCCAGCGCCGGGGCACCGCGGATCCTGGGTGCAGCAGCGGAGGACACGTGCCGGGCCCCGGTCAAGGACCTCTCCCCCTCCACCACCGCTGGTCTTCGAGATCCCCACCCGGAACCGCTTCACCCCCCTTCGTGAGACTCCATCGTCCGCCACGTCCGTGCTACTGTGGCTAAAGGTAAGGCTCGCACTCACTGCTTACCTGGTGCCCGTGTTCTTGATGTCGCTGCACAGGTACCTAGGGTCGTGAGCAGAAACACCGGAGCTGTGGTTCTTCACGCCGGCTCGAACGACACCAGCCTGAGGCAGTCGGAGATCCTGAAGAGAGACTTCAAAGACCCTGGTGGAGACGGTTCGCAGCACAGCGCCCATGGCGAGGATCATCGTGTCCGGACCACATACCAGCGAGGAATTGAAAGGTTCATTAGACTTTTTGCTTTTAATGAATGGCTTCAGTCATGGTGTCAGGCTCAGAATCTACTCCTTATTGATAATTGGAATGTTTTCTGGGAGCGTCCTAGGCTGTTCCGCGCTGACGGCCTGCACCCCAGCAGAGTTGGAGCGGAGATCCTCTGAGATTAAAAAGTAATTATGTAAGACGTTCTCGAAATAATCTTACTGTAATTAGACCAGAAAAATGCCAAAGAAACAAACAAAAACAGTTCCTAAAATTTGGGCTTCTGAACATTAGATCACTTGCACCCAAAGCACTTATCGTAAATGAAATAATCTCAGACAATAGCCTTACTGCATTCTGCCTCACAGAAACCTGGATTAAACCAAATGACTACATCGGTCTAAATGAGTCTACACCATCAGGTCATCTATAAGCACGAGCCTCGTCAGACTGGTCGTATAGGTGGTGTCGCCACTATCTTTAATGATTTCCTTACTGTTACCCAGAGAACACAGTATAGATTTAAGTCTTTTGAAGTGCTTGTCCTTAATGTTACACTATCGCACACGCACACGAAAAAATCATAATGTACACACTACCTGTAGAACAGGCTAACTGCGTTTCACCACATTATCGTCTCGGTAGAACTATTATTCCAACCACTAAAGACAGATTCACAAATAACCTGCCTGATCTGTCTGGACTTCTTACTGCACCCTTAAACACAGACGATCTAGATGAAATTACTAACAGCATAGGCGCTATATTCACTAGCACATTAGACACTGTTGCCCCAATCAGATTACAGAAGGTTATAGATAAAACGCTTGCACCATGGTATAATAGTCATACTCACACCCTTGAGAGAGAGACCCGTAACCTCGAGCGAAAGTGGAGAAAAACTAAATTAGAGGTTTTTAGAATTGCATATAAGGAAAGTATGTCCAACTATAGACAGGCTCTAAAAGCTGCCAGGGTCGAGCACCTGAGCAAACTCATAGAAAATAACCAGAACAATCCCAGGTTTTTATTTAGCACAGTGGCTAGACTAACAAAAAACCAAAAATCTGAACACACAATTCCATCACAGTTCAGTAGTGACGATTTTATGAGATTCTTCACTGATAAAATCGAAAGTATCAGAAATAAAATAGGTGACGCTCAACATATGAGAGCAACTAGCATCCCGGTCTCACCTAAGGTTCTAAACACACAACTACATTGCTTTACAAGTACAGGTCAGGAAGAGTTAGTTAAACTTATTACTACAGCTAAATCAACAACTTGTTCACTAGACCCCATTCCAACTAAACTACTGAAAGAAGTGTTATATAAAGCCGGTGAGCCTCTCCTTAACATCATTAACTCCTCGTTATCTTTAGGTTATGTCCCTAAATCCGTCAAGTTGGCAGTTATTAGGCCACTCATTAAGAAACCTAATTTAGATCCTAATGGACTTTCAAATTACAGACGGATTTCACACCTTCCGTTTATGTCTAAAATACTAGAAAAGGTTGTGTCTGTTCAACTGAGCTCCTTCTTACAGGAGAATGATATCCTGGAAGAGTTTCAGTCAGGTTTCAGGCCCCATCATAGCACAGAAACTGCTCTTGTTAAAGTTACAAATGACTTGTTCTTAGCTTCGGACAAAGACTGTATGTCACTATTAGTTCTACTTGACCTTAGTGCTGCATTCGACACTATAGATCACAACATTCTCCTAGATCGCTTACAAAATTACACAGGTATTCATGGACAGGTTTTAAATTGGTTTAGATCCTACCTGTCTGATCGATACCATTTTGTAGAATTAAATGGTGAATCCTCCAGTTTATTACCAGTTAATTATGGGGTCCCTCAAGGATCAGTTCTAGGACCTCTGCTTTTCTCGATATACATGCTTCCATTAGGGGAATGTAGCTGACGACACACAGTTATACATCGCATCAAAACCAGATGAAATAACTAAATTGTCCACATTAACTCAATGCCTTAGAGACATAAAAGACTGGATGAGCTGTAATTTTCTGTTGTTAAACTCTGATAAGACAGAAATACTACTTATAGGCCCAAAAACCAGTACACAGAAACTCTCACAACTTAATTTCCAATTAGAGGGATGTACTGTTACTAGTAGCTCGACAGTGAAAGACCTGGGTGTTATATTAGACAGTAACTTGTCTTTTGAAAATCATATCGCCCAAACCACAAAAACAGCCTTCTTCCACCTTAGAAATATTGCCAAGCTGAGAAACATCCTGTCTATATCTGATGCTGAGAAGCTAGTTCATGCATTCATGACCTCTAGACTGGACTATTGTAATGCATTACTAGGTGGTTGTCCTGCATCTTTAATAAATAGGCTACAGTTAGTCCAAAATGCAGCTGCCAGAGTTCTCACTAGGACAAGAAAGTATGACCATATAACCCCAATTTTATCATCTCTACACTGGCTACCTGTTAAGTTTAGAATTGATTACAAACTGCTGCTACTTACGTACAAGGCTCTTAATGGTTTAGCTCCCATGTATCTAACTAGTCTTCTAACACGTTACAATCCTTCACGCTCTCTGAGATCACAAAACTCAGGACTTCTGGTAGTTCCCAGAATATCTAAGTCTACTAAAGGTGGTAGAGCGTTTTCTTATTTAGCTCCCAAACTCTGGAATAGTCTTCCTGATAGTGTTCGGGGCTCAGACACACTTTCACAGTTTAAATGTAGATTAAAAACCCATCTCTTTAGTCAGGCGTACACATAATACATCCCATCATATTGTGCACTATTACACTAGACTTGCACATTCTTATGAACAGCAGATATGTTAATCCCTCTGCACTGCTCTTCTCTTCTCTTTTTCTACCCATGCTGAGACACCCATGCTATGATCATCTTCCGTGCGATGAGATTTTTGGACCTCCACTGAGACAAGGCTGACTCTGTGAGAACCCTGAGACATCTACAGATCTACCGGCTCCAGTTGGACTCTGTGATACTTGTATATTTGTAACCACACCATCTAGTGTCACCCATATGAGGATGGGTTCCCCTTGAGTCTGGTTCCTCTCAGGGTTTCTTCCTTTACCAATCTAAGGGAGTTTTTCCTTGCCACTGTTGCCTGAGCCTCCTCAGACTTGCTCATTGGGGACAAATACACATACACACATACATACATACATACATACATACATACATACATACATACATACATACATACACATTGTGAACTGTATATATCTTGAATTTTTATTCTATTAATTCTTTATACTTCTCCTTATGTTTATCTTTTGTTCTATGTTCATGTTCTGTAAAGCTGCTTTGTGACAATGTCCATTGTAAAAAAGCACTATACAAATAAACTTGAATTGAATTGAATTGAATGTTAAAGGATAGAAATCTGCCAGGTCATTGATTTTCATACAATGCATTATTTCAGTCTGATGTTTCAATTCATGCAAATGGTATTCAGGAATGAATTCTGCTACAAACTTTCTCAGCAGAAAATGAACATCTTCATCTTTTATTAGAATAAGTGCAAGTTCTCCAAACTCTATTAAATCCATATTATGTGTTACAAGGAACTGGCAACTGGTACAAGGAACTGGTATAACATACCCCTATACATTACTTCTGTTGAGACTTTGGTATTGTTCTCTGTAAATCCAAACTGCCTCACTGCATCTTTAACAGAACCACCATACAGCTCTGGGTAAAATGCAGTGCTATTTTTTACCCTCAAAATTAGATCACACATAGACAATTTTGACAGATAGGCCTGGTACATTTGATGTCTTTCAGAGAGAGTGAAGCACAGGTTTTTATAATTCTTTAAGTTCCTAGCACATCTTTTAAAGTAACTGTGCTTACTCTCAAAGTGCATCGTCCACAACCTGATCAAAGGACCAAACTTTAAAATCAATGCAGGGTAGTGTCGCAAGTAGTGATGCTTAGGCTTTAGTCTATGTCCTGGAAAGATAGAGAATCTATATGCAAGATATTCTTGGATAAGAACATCAAGGTATGCAACCGCTGACAATGAAATTTTCTGGGCACAAATCATCTCCACAATGTCTTTTAGCTGAAGGGTCAACTGCCAAACATCATCCATGGGCTCTTTCACCTTGTCACACATGATCACAGGAAGAAGTCTTGAAAAATTCCAGTTCTGAATAGCCTGAACAGAAAGCTTTACTCCATTAGAGATCACTGCACATGGCTTATTCAGATGCACTGTATTTAAATTGCTTAATGCATCTATTTAGAATTGAATAGGTGAACCACTTTTTCTGCTTGACTTCAGGAAAAGGGCTAAATCACAGGAAAGAAAACCCTCAAAAATGTCATGGCCTAAAAAAGGTGGCAGGCCAGGCATGCAAACATTGAAGTAATTCAATGAATTAAAAATTGACTCAGATGTTATACCTTCAATGTTTTGTTGTCCCTTAGACTGTAAAAGGTCTATTGCAGAATTGTTTTCAGGAGTGTGCTGAGGCCCATATGCATTTGGATCTGTTTGAAAATCCCTTCGTGATATCCGGCAATACCTGCAGAAATATTCATTCATTCATTCATCTTCTACCGCTTATCCGAACTACCTCGGGTCACGGGGAGCCTGTGCCTATCTCAGGCGTCATCGGGCATCAAGGCAGGATACACCCTGGACGGAGTGCCAACCCATCGCAGGGCACACACACACTCTCATTCACTCACACAATCACACACTAGGGACAATTTTCCAGAGATGCCAATCAACCTACCATGCATGTCTTTGGACCGGGGGAGGAAACCGGAGTACCCGGAGGAAACCCCCGAGGCACGGGGAGAACATGCAAACTCCACACACACAAGGTGGAGGCGGGAATCGAACCCCGACCCTGGAGGTGTGAGGCGAACATGCTAACCACCAAGCCACCGTGCCCCCCCAGAAATATTCAGAAACACTAAAATTTTCTGTGAATCCACCGATACTATGAGACCCCAAATTGTCCCCTACAATGCACAAAACAGTCCCTTTAATGTTTTCCTCTCCCACAGTTATTCCATTGTCTTCCAGGTCTTTTAAGTCTGCAATTAGCCTTGAGAAAACTTTGTCATTTCCAAAGTGTTTGAAGTCTTTTTCTCGACACAGCATTACAAGTGACATGTGGTCTGTACTTGATCTTATATGAGGTGGTAAATTAGCCAGAGACAGATATACAGCTAGTACTTTGTGCTTGCTTTTTGCTGAACCTAATGGGTTCACTACCTCAAAAGAATCTTGATATAGAATTATTTTGAGACATGATGGGTTTTGAGAAAAGAACTCATTGTTTTTGTATACCTGACCATCACTGACATCACAAAGCACATCTGTGCACGGTGAGTATGTATCCTGTGCAGCACAATTCCGCCATAAGTCAGACTCCAATAAACATCTCAAAGTGTCTTTCAATGGAACATAGTAGGCAAACCTCTGTGACCTTGTCTCATCTATTCCTAAGTACAACTTTACAGGTTCTGTGTATCTGAACATTTTTTTAAAAGCCTTTGTTCTTGAAAAATTGGTTCTCATTGGTCCTTCATGACTACTGCTGAATAGGTCAGATTCCTTCATGACATCACATATTCTACCAATGTGCTCATCTGTTAACTCGAAATCACTTTTCAAAAATGCACTCAATTTATTCAAAGTATATGTCTGTCCCAGTTTGTGTATGCTCTTCATCTCTTCAACAATATTTTGTATAGTTGATGCTGGCAGAAGAAACTGCCCTTGTAATTTCAAGTAGAAAAGACAAATATTTCTGAGAAACAGGTCATTGAAATTTCCACCTTCATCAGTCTCACTAAATCTCTCTGTAGGGCCTGTAACTAAAGGTTCAGTTTCAAGAGACTGAGAAACTGTCTCCTTATAAAGATCACTTATACTGTCCATGGAACACTGTCTGTGTTTCCTGGACATGTGGGATGTAAACTTGTAACATGTAAACATGTTACAACACGCTCTTCGAGAATATGTTCCTTTAAGTGAGCCGTTTTTGATATCGCAACACTGGTGCTGGCACATAGAAATATTACACGTAAACACCGTAAGGGCATTTGCAGTAGAAACATGTGAATCTGTGTTATGTTTACGGTAAAAATGAGCCTTAAATGCCCTGTATGAACGAAACATTTCATGGCAATCTGTAGCGGCGCACTTGAACACGCCTCGTGGTTCATTACGGTGAAGTTTGACATGTAAAACATGCTCCCTAAGGGTTTGCACTGATTTTCCACAGAAATAACAGCTAAACATTTTAACCACATGAACAAACACACACTCTGCTGCTGTTTTAAACACCTAAATGATGTTTCACGTTCCGGGCTGGAGTTTGCAAGTCTGACTACATGCGCTGCATAGATATGCTTATACGTCATGAAAACAGGAAGAGGATACATGCTACATGTATACATGCACCACACACTGATTATAAAACAGTTTAACCCAATTTACCAATGTGCCCATACACATTTATCTTAAAGAATATTTATACCTATTTGTAGTTCAGCTCCGTCAATGCTCCGCAACAATCGCCATTTCGCCACTGCTCCGAGCCAATCAGTAATCAGCCAAACAAATTCTTTGCCCATTGGCGCAAAGGAGCAACGTTTATCATAATTGGATGATGCTTAACGGTTACCTTTTCAAATGCTTGTTGAATTTTTCCTACCTTAAAACAAACTCCTGAGGACAGAGACAAAACAGATAATTAAATTTCAGAAATTTCGATCACATACCCTAAAAAATGTAAAATCACTGTTAATAACAGCAAAACAATATTTTAGTTCTCAAAATCAAATAGACACATGTCAAGGTGGACATTTTTAAGGGATTTAGGCAGACAATTCATTCATTCATTCATCTTCTACCGCTTATCCGAACTACCTCGGGTCACGGGGAGCCTGTGCCTATCTCAGGCGTCATTGGGCATCAAGGCAGGATACACCCTGGACAGAGTGCCAACCCATCGCAGGGCACACACACACTCATTCACTCACGCAATCACACACTAGGGACAATTTTTCCAGAGATGCCAATCAACCTACCATGCATGTCTTTGGACCGGGGGATGAAACCGGAGTACCCGGAGGAAACCCCCAAGACACGGGGAGAACATGCAAACTCCACACACACAAGGTGGAGGCGGGAATCGAACCACGACCCTGGAGGTGTGAGGCGAACTTGCTAACCACTAAGCCACCGTGCCCCCGGCAGACAATTTAAGCATACAATTTTTTAGAAGTCCTTATATTACAAATTTATACAGACAAAGATGATTTTATCAAACATGTTATAATTATTTATGTCCTCTGCCCTGCATTGTGGTTTTCAATTGCACACTAAAAATAAGATTAGGAGGGCAATTCCTTGAAACAACCTTACAATGAAAAAAATTCAGTTTTTACCAAAGGTATTTTCACATTCATGACATGTTTATTTCCCTTTCGTAAAATAGAAAGACAAAATTATTATTTTTTTTTATGGTAACTCATACAGTATATTGTTAATTTTACTGCAATAAAACATATTTTCATACGTTTTTAATTGTTAAATTTAAGGTCTTACTCTGTAAAACCAATTACAGTTTTTTCACTGTAAAATCTACGGTTATTGCAAGTTTTGTGAAATACGGTTTTATCCTGTAGCATTTATACGGTATTTTACTGTTAAAAGTAACGAACAACAATCATCAAAAACCAAATAAGCATGATGATTATAAGTTTGTGATGATTGTTGTTCGTTACTTTTCCTACATTTTTTGTATTTGGGAAAATGAGGGTGTTAACACCCTTTCTTATAGTTATCATCATTACTGAATGTTTAAATCTAGCTGTATTTTTAATCCTGTTACGTTACACGAAATAAGTTTTATGTTGCGATCGATTTTGCTGCACAGTTAAATTGCGTCTGTAGGCCTTAATCGTGTATATAACTTATGTTGCTTTTTAGCTAATTTTTAGCTGGTTAAGTTGGATGACCAGGCACTCCGTCTGTTACTGTATGTTAATATAGCTGAGAATTCCGACTAATTGCCCTAACAGTAGTAAATTGATTTATGGAAATATCTGAGGAGGAAATTATTATTGAAAGGGGTGTGTCATAGCTGTGCAGCTGTTGATGTTCACTAAAAAAAAGTATAAGAATAAAATTCATTGTCTGTTCCATTGTTCATCAATTAGCCTTTTATGACCCTAATCATTCACTTTGTGTTTTTTCTTAAACAGATCTACCTTGAGAGCACACTTCATGCAGTGCAGATACTGTAAATACACCTGCGCCAGTCAAAATCTGCTGCTGAGACACTACAGGCTCAAGCACTGGCACCCAGGCCAACGTGTATCATTGTTGTGTCTTTACCCTGAGTGTGTCTGCACTTTCAATACACCAGGTGCGTTGAAAAGTCATCTATATAGTGTCCACACAAATTCTGATAAAAGGACAGTGCAAGCTACATTTAACTGTGACCTATGTGATTATAACAATGTTTGTACTGAAAAAATCTTTATCAGACATCTGGGTACACATCTGAAAAGGCATGACTGTGCAATGCCCATTTTTGCAATGTGATTTTAAAACTAATGTATATTTAACATTTCATAGCCAAAATAAACAAAATAAGCAATTATAGGTCATCAGCTATAACTTTCAATCGCACAGACACTAAAATTGGTCGGATTCTGCTTCAGAATGCTTTGAGGATAGTTCAGATATACATGCAGAAACTGCTGATATTGAGGATATTGGCAAAATTCTTGAGAAGAAGTTGGCTTCTTTGTTCCTTTCTATGCAGACAGAACTAGGTGTATCTAGAAGTGCTACACAGCAAATGTTTCAAAGTCTTAATGAAATACTATTCCTGTCTAAACCATCTACAGAAACAACTAGAGGGTGAGTAAATGATGGCAGAATTTTCATTTTTGCATGAACTAACCCTTAAAGGAATCATGCAGAAGTGAATCATAATTAAAATGATATTTCTCTTATACAGACAACAGGCATCCTATCACACAGATACACTACAGCTCTACAGGGACTCCCCTTGTTCCTCAGGGAACGTGACGTAATATCAAAGAGTTGTCTGGTAGGTTTTCAGCTTTTATTCATCTCATATTTTCATTTGATCATAGTTATTTAATTAAATGTGCTGACATGGTTTCCATGTGGCTTGTTTTCATCAAGTTAGCACATAATGTGCCATGTTTTGTTTGCAATAGTTAAAAATTGTATTTTTATAATTATACTTAAGCACAACCATTGAACCATTCATGAAATTTATGTAATTCTTAGGACACTGATTTAGAGGAGACTTACACAAGAGGAGTGAAACTGGCCATTCTCACAGTCATGGAGGATGATCTCTCACAGGCAACAAAGAGATGTTTAAACTTCGGCATCATCCTGGAGGAAACTGTGGTCATGGAGGACCTACCTGACTTTCCCACTGCTTTCATGGTACTCTTTGGACTTCTATATGTGCTGAATATTGAATATCCAAAAGGACTAAAATACACATTTGAGGCAGTGCAGAACATCTTTGTGGGGTTGGGAGAAACAGAGTTCAGTCCCTGAAGAATAAGCTTTTTACTGTATAGGGAGTTTAAGATGCATTGAGTTTTTTCAGATGCTCTTATTGTTGGTGGGTACCTTTTGGTACAGTAATGTTGTTTGTTTAGATGTTACTGTATATTGTGTAATGGTGAATTTTGAGTTTTAAGTTTTAAGACTTGCAGAGTTAAATTATCTTAAGTGAAATGTTTATTCATTTAATTGATATTTGTTGATGTAGGCCTACTGTTCATTCATACTAAATGTTTCATATTTAGGTGAGTCAGTGCTTTGTAGATGGATGGACTATTTTATAGATCCTTAAAATTTTGACGGTTTGTGTTCCTCATATATGCTGCTGTTTAGTCACATGTTATATATGCAGTGGCAGTGTTTTGTACAACTCTTTTAACTGCAGTGTTTAATTTTAGTTGTAGAGTTGCAGTATTTTAATTTGCTTTGTTGAATTACTTTGGCCTAAATATTTCTGAATTTAAACATGGTATCGCAGAATTTTTTTATTCGATGGTGGTAGCAATACTATTATTTTTGATGCCCTTTTTGGCCAGTTAGTGAAATTATGCCAAACTCAAATTACTTCCTTTCTTCTCTAAAACACAAGAGACTAATATAAATGTAAACCATATGTATTAAATAAATGTAACCCATTTGATACCAGTAATTTAATCCGTGTTTTCTGAAGCAATACAATCGGATGTCAAAATTTATAATAAATTAGGAGTAATGTTTTGATCTGTTTATCACCAAAAACCGATTTTATGTTTTGTGTATGTTCCACAGAAGAAACGAAATTATAAGAGAACTATCCCTTTAAGAGAAATTGTAATTGTCATGATGATGGCTAATTGAAATTAGATTTATTTGCATTCAACGTGCTTGTGAAAAGGGTTTTAAAACAAATTGCTGTTCAGAATAAATGTTTTGTTGCATTGACACACAGTTTTCAGTTTTTGACTTGGGCGATGTTATTCTAGTTTCCAGTCATAACGTATTATTACTTAGTACTAATTTCCAATAGCATTTTTTTTGTTCAGTCAACTTCACTAGACATTGAATTCTACAGACTAAAAATGTTGAATTGGTGCAACTTAAAAAGGTTTGTTATAGAACAGTTTTACCTCTCCAAAAAACAAACAATCATAAGTCATCAGTTAAACATTTACTCAACTAAACATTTTTTGTATAACTGACAACTATATTTGAGTCAGTGTAACTGTTATTTATAAAAGTTGAGTAAACAAGAAAAAGCTAGGGGAAATTAGTACTAAGATTTTTTTGTTGTACTGTCTTAACGTTTTTTACAGTGTGGATGAACAAGGAACTCAATGCTGCTTTCAGATCTGGCAACTGTGAAGCCTACAGTTTATCCAGGGAAAATCTGAAGAGGGGTATTCAAGCAGCCAAATATAACTACAAAATGAGTATTGAGGACATCCACACCCTCACAGATTATATACCTGCAAACAACACCCCCTCAACCAGCAATACTCCCAGATGTGCTTGCTTTGATCATGGACACAAAATAAACACCCATCAAAGCTGTGCTCACACCTGATGACCTACTGCTGACTTTTTCCACCAGTGATGTTGGCTCCACCCTGAGCATGGTAAATGAACATAAAGCTGGTGGGCCTATATCATGCTGCTGCAGTGGCCGTCAATGACTTCTGTCCTGCCACTCTCACTGCCATAATTGCGAACTGTTTTTAGAGGCTGGTACTTTCCCACCTGAAAACATGCTTGCCCCCAACATTCAGCTCTCCACTCTGACCTGACTCACTTGGATAGTAACAACACATACATCAGGATCCTATTCATTGATTTCAGTTCTGCCTTTAATACTGTGGTCCAATTCCAAACTGATCTCCAAGCTCAGCAATCTTGGCATCACCCTGGACTTTCTCACCAACAGACCACAATCTGTTAGGATCAGTGATCACACTTCCTCCATCCTTGGCTTAAACACTGGTTTGACAGAGCCAAATCTTCTACTCACTTTTCACCCATGACTGCATTCCTGTGCATGGCTATACCTCCATAATCAAGTTTGCAGATGATACCACGGTGGTTGGCCTGATCAGTCGTGATGATGAGACAGCCAACAGGGATGAGGTTCAGCATTTAGCAGTGTGGTGTGCCAACAATAATCTTGCACTCAACACCCAGAAAACAAAAGAGCTGATTGTGGCCCACCGGCGATCTAAAAAGGACTGCGCAAATACTCCTATCCACATTGATGGAGCTACAGTGGAGCATGTGACTAGCTTCAAGTTCCTTGGTGTCCATCTCTCTGAGGATCTTTTCTGTACCCATCAACTCATCGATTCCGATCAAGAAAGTGCAACAGTAATGGAAGCGCACATGTCCCCTTAAGTCATGCTGAACTTCTACCGCTGCACTATTGAAAGCATTCATACCGACTTCACAGTGTGTCTGTCTCAGACCTGAAGGCCCTGCAGGGGGTAGTGAAAACTGGCCAATACATCAGTGGTGTTGGACTACCCTCTATCAAATACAGGTGCATCTCAATAAATTAGTATGTCATGGAAAAGTTCAATTATTTTAGTAATTTAACTCAAAAAGTGAAACTCGTGTATTATATAAATTCAATACACACATGCTGAAGTAGTTAAAGTTTTGGGTTCTATTAATTCTGATGATTTTGGCTGACATTTAACAAAAACCCACCAATTCACTATATCAAAAAATTTGAATACTTCATAAGACCAATATAAAAGCATTTTAGTGAATTATTCTGGAAAGTATGTTCATTTACTGTATATGTACTCAATACTTGCTAGGGGCTCCTTTTGCTTTAATAACTGCCTCAATTCGGCATGGCATGGAGGTTATCAGTCTGTGGCACTACTGAGGTGGTATGGAAGGTTTCTTTGATAGTGGCCTTCAACTCATCTGCATTTTTTGGTATCTTGTTTCTAATTTTCACAGATTCTCTATTTGGTTCAGGTCTGTTTACTGTTTACTGGCCAGTCAAGCACACCAACACCACGGTAATGTAACCAACTTTTGGTGCATCTTTAAAAAGCTGGTCAGCAGAAGGAAGCATGAAAATTTCTTGGTAAATGGGTGCTGTCCAGGACACCCTAGGTCGGAGGTCGATGATCGACTTTGTGGTTGTTTCATCTGACCTCCGGCCATATGTCTTGGACACTCGGGTGAAGAGAGGGGCGGAGCTGTCAACTGATCACCACCTGGTGGTGAGTTGGATCCGATGGCGGGGGAGGAAGTTGGACAGACTTGGCAGACCCAGACGTACTGTGAGGGTCTGCTAGGAACGTTTGACAGAATCTCCAGTCAGAGAGAACTTCAACTCCCACCTCCGGCAGAGCTTCAACCAGATCCTGAGGGAGGTTGGAGACATTTAGTCCGAGTGGACCATGTTCTCCACCTCCATTGTCGACGCAGCCGCTCGGAGCTGTGTCCATAAGGTCTCCGGTGCCTGTCGTGGCGGCAATCCCCGAACCCGGTGGTGGACCCCGGAAGTAAGGGATGCCGTCAAGCTGAAGAAGAAGTCCTATCGAGCCTGGTTGGCTCGGGGGACTCCGGAGGCAGCTGATAGGTACCGGAGGGCCAAGCGAGCTTCAGCCCGCGTGGTTGCGGAGGCGAAAACTCGGGTCTGGGAGGAGTTCGGTGAGGCCATAGAGAAGAAATTCTGGCAAACCGTCCGGTGCCTCAGGAGGGGGAAGCAGTGCCCTGCTCACACTGTTTACAGTGGGAGTGGGAATATGCTGACTTCAACTGGGGACATCCTCGGACGGTGGAAGGAGTACTTCGAGGTTCTCCTCAACCCCACCGACATGTCTTCCATTGAGGAAGCAGAGGCCGAGGGCTCAGTTGTGAGCTCGTCGATCCCCCAAGCTGAGGTCACTGAGGTAGTTGAGAAGCTCCTCAGTGGCAAGGCACCGGGGGTGGATGAGATCCGCCCTGAGTACCTCAAGTCTCTGGATGTTGTGGGGCTGTCTTGGTTGACACGCCTCTGCAACGTCGCATGGAGGCTGGGGACAGTGCCTCTGGACTGGCAGACTGGGGTGGTGGTCCCTCTGTTTAAGAAGGGGTACCGGAGGGTGTGTTCCAACTACAAGGGGATCACACTCCTCAGCCTCCCCGGAAAAGTCTATGCCAGGGTTCTGGAGAGGAGAATTCAGCCGATAGTCGAACCTCGGATTCAGGAGGAACAATGCGGGTTTTGTCCCGGTCGTGGAACACTGGACCATCTCTATACCCTCGCCAGGTTGCTGGAGGGTTCATGGGAGTTTGCCCAACCAGTCCACATGTGCTTTGTGGATCTGGAGAAGGCATTCGACTGTGTCCCTCGTGGTAACCTGTGGGGGGGTGCTCTGGGAGTATGGGGTCCGGGGTCCTCTGCTAAGGGCTGTTCGGTCCCTATATGACCGGAGCAGGAGTTTGGTTCGCATTGCTGGCAGTAAGTCAGACTTGTTCCCGGTGCATGTTGGACTCCGGCAGGGTTGCCCTTTGTCACCGGTCCTGTTCATTATCTATATGGACAGGATTTCTAGGCGCAGTCGGGGGCCGGAGGGAGTCCGGTTTGGGGACCACAGGATTTCTATGCTTTTTGCAGATGATGATGTCCTGTTGGCTTCCTCAAATCAGGACTTCCAGCGTGCACTGGGACGGTTTGCAGCCGAGTGTGAAGCGGCGGGGATGAGAATCAGCACCTCCAAGTCCGAGGCCATGGTTCTCAACCGGAAAAGGGTGGCTTGCCCCCTTCAGGTTGGTGGAGAGCTCCTGCCTCAAGTGGAGGAGTTTAAGTATCTTGGGGTATTGTTCACGAGTGAGGGAAGGATGGAGCGGGAGATCGACAGGCGGATCGGTGCATCTTCTGCAGTGATGCGGTCGATATACCAGTCTGTTGTGGTGAAGAAAGAGCTGAGCTGCAAGGCTACGTTCCTACCCTCACCTATGGTCATGACCGAAAGGACAAGATCCCGGATACAGGCGGCCGAAATGAGTTTCCTCCGCAGGGTGGCTGGGCGCTCCCTTAGAGACAGGGTGAGGAGCTCGGTCACCTGGGAGGAGCTCAGAGTAGAACCGCTGCTCCTCCACATCGAGAGGAGCCAGCTAAGGTGGCTCAGGCATCTGTTCCGGACACGCTGGAGGGACTATGTCTCTCGGCTGGCCTGGGAACGCCTCGGTATTCCCCCGGAAGAGCTGGAGGAAGTGTCTGGGGAGAGGGAAGTCTGGGCATCCCTGCTTAGACTGCTGCCCCCGCGACCCGGCCCCGGATAAGTGGTGGAAAATGGATGGATGGATGGAAATGGGTGCTGTGACTTTGGTTTTCAAAAAACACAGTGGACCAACACCAGCAGATGACATTGCACCCCAAATCATCACAGACTCTGGAAACTTAACACTGGACTTCAAGCAACTTTGGGTATGAGCTTCTACATACTCTATTACCCTTACTCCAGACTCTATTATCTTAATTTCCAAATTAAATACAAAACTTGCTCTCATCTGAAAAGAGGACTTTGGACCACTGGACAACAATCAGGTTCTTCTTCTCAGCCTAGCTAAGACACCTCTGACATTGTCTGTGGTTCAGGAGTGGCTTAACAAGAGGAATATGATAAATGTAGCCAAATTCCTTGACACAACTGCTCTTGATGCCTTGATCCCAGCCATAGTACATTTCTTGTGAATTTCACCCAAATTCTTGAATTGATTTTGCTTGACAAGCCTCTCAAAGTTGTGATTCTCTCAGTTGGTTGTGCATCTTTTCCTTCCACACAACTTTCTGTTAACATGATTGGATACAGCACTCTGAACAGCCAGCATCTTTGGCAATGAATGTTTGTGGCTTACACTCCTTGTGAAGGGTGTCATTGATTGCCTTCTGGACAACTGTCAGTTCAGCAGCCTTCCCCATGATTGCATTGCCTAGTGAAACAAATAGAGAGACTATTTTGAAGGCTCAGGATAGCTTGGCAGGTGCTTTGAGTTGATTAGCTGATTGGCATTCAAATTTTTTGTTAAATGTGAGCCAGAATCATCACAATTAAAAATACCAGAGACTTAAACTACTTCAGTCTGTGTTTACTGGATTTGTATAATACACGAGTTTCACTATTTGAGTTGAATCACTGAAATAAATAAACTTTTCCATGGCATTCTAATTTATTGAGATGCACCTGTATATTCACCACAAACACTGCCTATGGAGACTCAAAGATTCCTCTCACCCCAAGCACGTACTATTTACTCCTCTCCCATCTAAGAGACAATACAGTAGTCTTCACTGCTGCACCAGCAGATGCAGGAACAGTTTTTTTCCCCTCAGCTGTCAGCCTACTGAACTCTAATCTCAGACGCTGAACACTACAACCTAGGTGGACCACCTAATGTACACATGCACACTTAGAATGTTTTCTATTATGCCTCCTGATATTTTGAACATTCCTTTGCACACCTCTACCTCCTAATGCCATTTGCATTAAGACCACTGGCCTACAGAAATATATATGCTATCGATATACATCATTCTGTTAATGTAGCATCTCTATACTTATTCATTTTCACCTTTTGTAATATTTACAGTATTTGCATTGAGCTGGTCTCTGCTTCTCTACCTCACTACTTGAATTATATACAACAATTTATATATACACATATATATCATATATATTATTATATTTATTTATGCAAATATTCAAAGACACTGAGCAGTTTTAACAACTAAAAAATTATACCAGCATGTTCATGGAGCACATTAACAAAACATGTTGCCAAGAAAACTCAAGTTGTGGTGCTTTCAGTTTGGCATACTCCCAAGACTCTTGTGGCCATTAACTGTGTGTAAGATCCCCATCAGAAAGGCTGAAAAGTTGGAACAGCAGATAAGCATGCAGCTGAAGCAGTGGCTTGGAATTCCACGTTGTTTAATTTTTGTCTGACTTTATGGACATGACAGGTTAGGACTCCCAATCACAGGGATCATGGAAGAGTTCAAATGCACCAAACAAGGCTCTTAATAACCCTAACTAAATCTGAGGAGCAAGTCATTCAAACAGCTTCCCCCGGGTGGTAGCGGGAAGGAAGTGGACTCCATCAGAAGCTGTTCAGAGTAGAGGGCTGCATTGGGATTGGGCTCCCGCGGGACCCGCGGGACCCAAAGCAAATCTCGCGGGAGCGGGCGGTTTTACCTTTGCCCCGGGCGGGAGTGGGCGGACAGAAAATTTAGCGGGAGATCCGCGGGACCCAGTGGGATTTGGCGTGTAGCCTAATAATAAGAATGGAGTCAACACATGATGTTGAGAAGAAGATTAAAGCGGCTGTTTACTTGACAAAAGCAAAGCAAGGCAAGTCAGACATCTGGACACAATTCTCAATTGTCACTGAAAAAAATGGGAAAGAGTTAAACTTTGTAAGTTGCAATAAATGTGCAAAAGTGTTAATTTACAACGGACATAAATCTGTCACGTCTGGCCTGAGGCGACAAACCTGCACAGTTTCAGTTGTCAAAGCAAGCTCTCATTCTCCAATAAAGCACTTCCTGCTCATGTTAAGCAAGATACTATGGAAAAATGTGTCGCACTTTGCTGTAAAGATATTAGACCGTATGACATTGTTCCCGGGAATGGCTTTGTTGACATAGTTCAGCACTTTGTTAATGTAGCCGCTAAATTTGGTACATTTGATGTGAGAGATGCGCTGCCACATCCAAACACTGTGTCTCGACATATTGAGGAAAAAGCACAGATGTTAACAGTTAATCATTTAGTGCGTGTCTGTGTATCATGCAGGACATTTAAAAAATGAGGTGCCGCTAGTTGTGGTTTTGTTAAAACGGTTAATGTTTTATAATAAAAAACAAGTGTTTTTGTCAGGTGTGTTGCTTTGGTTTAGTATTAATTTATCTTATTTAAATGCAATGTTTAATTATGTTATTCTGGACATTAGCCTGAACTAATAATTAGTCTGATCATTTGTATACAATCAAAGTTTTCACAAGCTCTCAAGAAAAAATCCACGGGAGTGGGCGGGAGTGGACACAAACATTGCGGGTGCGGGCGGGAGTGGAACACGCAGCTTGCGGGCGCAGGCGGTCCTGGTCAGAAATTCAGCGGGAGCGGGCGGGTGCGGGTTTATAAAAACAGTCCCGCGCAGGGCTCTACTTCAGAGTGCAAAGTCTGCACTTCAATTTAGAGTTAGACAAGTACAGAATGGGAGGGCAGGGTTTAGACTCATCCAAAAAACTCCACTGTGGCACAAAGCAACATCAGAGCAGAAGAGACAGCTAGGAGACAGGAGGTAGGGGAGCGATATGCTTAAGCCGTATCAATGGCCAAGAGCGGAAGATGGACCAATTGGGAGGGCCTGGAGAACAGTTTTGTCATCAGAACCACATACAACCTGTTACCCTCCCCCCAAAATCTGAAAGAGTGGTGTGGAGAAGATCCTGCCTGTTCCCTATGTCAAGTACTTGCATCCTCAAGGCACATTCTATCAGGGTGTACTACAAGTCTCACCCAAGAGTTCTATAATTGGCGGCACAACTCAGAGAGCTGGCATAATTACTGGAACAGAAGCAAACCACCACAAACAACCTCCCACAAACATTGGAAGGAGAGGTCAACTTCACAAATTTCGTAACAGCTAGCCAGCATCAAGAGCATCATAAAAAAGCCAAGAATGCAAGCATCTTGCAGTCAGTGCAGGATTGGAAATTGGAAGTGTACCTTGATAAGAAGCTTGTGTTTCCACCAGAAATAGTGGCTACAACACTCCGGCCAGTCATGGTCTTGTGGTCTCCAACAACAAAGCTGACATATGCTGTGGAATTAACAGTACCATGGGAAGATGGGGTTGAAGAGGCTTTTGAGAGGAAAAATAAACAAATATTATGACCTGGCATCCCAAAATGGCTGGAAGACCAGCATCCTCCCAGTAGAGATGGGATGCAGAGGATTTGTTGCAACATCTACCACCAGTTTGCTGAGGAATATAGGGGTGAAGGGTTGCTCTCTCCAACAGGCCATCAAGTCAATTTCAAGTGCTGCAGAATAAAGCAGTAACTGGCTCTGGATCAAACATAAGGACCCCATCTGTGCAGCAAGGGAGAGACAGATGGTATGCAGTCAGGCATAGGCCTGATTCAGGGAGAAGGATGCCTCTGCCATGCAGAGTCCATCAGGGAGGTAGAGATTATGGCATAGAGGGTGGTGTACCTGGGATGTTGGATACACCATTGAGCCTTCTGGAGATGTGGGCTTCAATCAATGAAACGTCGATGAAGTAGGGTGCCCACCTGATGACCCCAATGACATACCTTTCCCTCCTTTTTTCACCACTCCACACCGACTGCTACTATCAAGAGTTTCCTACTAAAGGGATTGAAACATCTTGTTCTATTAGCTTTACTATATTTGTATTTGCATTTCTGGTTAGATCAGGGGTCAGCAACCTTAAACACTCAAAGAGCCATTTGGACCTGTTTCCACAGAAAAAAAAAACACAGGGAGCCACAAAACCCTTTTGACATCCAAAATGAAGATACCACTGCATATATTGTTTTTTACCTTTATGGAAAGTATAGAAAAACTGTAGTGTGTTGCATTTATAAAATCAATGAACTGCTACCTAATAAACAGAATTTTATTTCTGCAAGCAAACAAAAATATTTTGAACAGTTTGAACTAACCTTAGCAAAAAGGATGCTGGGTTGAAGGTTACTTTGAAATAAAATGTTCAATGTCTAATTGATTCCTCTGCATATTCATGACATCAAAATTTTAACTTGCCGGCTGCAGCAAACCAAAAATGCCGTCTGCTTCTGTGTGTCGGATTTCTCAGTTATGATGCATATTTTGAGCGACAAAAAAATTAAACACGGTTTATTTTAATGTTACAAGAGCATCATAATCTTAGAATTTAGAATTACATTTTTTTTAAAAACTAACTAACTAAAATAAAATAAATTTAAATTAAATTAATTTACAGGGAGCCGCAGCAGAGGGATGAAAGAGCCACTTGCGGCTCCGGAGCTGCGGGTTGCCGACCCCTGGGTTAGACACTAACTGCATTTCATTAGTTCTGTACTTTGTACATTGTACTGTGCACAATGCCATTAAAGATAAATTTAATCTAATCTAATATTTGTAGTTCAGTAATAGTATTTTATAATCAATGCAAAATTTGGTTGGGAGCCAATTCAGTGTTGATAAGTGATGTGTTTTTATTTTCTGGTTTTATTTAAGACTCTAGAACATGGTAAAAAGCAAGTCATTACACTAATCCAACCTAGAGGTAAAAAAAAAAACATGAACTAGTATGTCTGCATCAGGTAGTGACATTATATTTTTTATCTTAGCCAAACCTCTGAGATGAAAGAAGTCTACCCTAGTGATATTATCTGCATGAGCTTTAAAGGAAAGACTGAAGTAAATAATCCCAATGAGGTCTTTTACTGCATGATGAAACATAAAATCAGGAAGCTGGCTGCATGTGATCCTAGTACAAGTACTTCTGTCTTGTCAGAAATAAGCAGGAGGAAGTTAGTAAGCATTTTATACTGTGCTGCCTCTGTGCGATAATGAGGGCTAAATCCTGAAGGATACATTTCATAAATGTTATTCCTCTGTAGCTATGAGCATAATTGCTGTGCTACAACATTTTAGTTGAACAGGAGACAAGGGTCATGGTCAGGTTTTTAATTTGGGGTTTGATAACTGCTAATTTAAATTATTAATGGACATAGGTACTATTAAGGGAAGAATGTATTGGTTTTTAAATGGGTTTAGTAGTAACTGGTATTATCTGTTTAAAGAAACTTGTAGGTAAGGAACCAAGTACACAAGTTGATAATTTTGAAGGTGAAATTAGTAAAATTAAATCGGTCTCAAAGAGAGGAGTAAAAAATTCTAAGCATTTTCTGCCTGATATTCTGGATTTTTCCACTGAAATAGATTATGCTGCTGTTTTAAGATAGCCTACTTAATTTTGCTACAGTACCACACATCCTCCACCACTTCCCTTCTCACTATGTCTGTAGATATCCTCATACCCTTTAATAACAAAGTTTAATTCCAGCTTTAGCTATGTTTTCTGAACACATTATATCTGGTTTTACTCTTAGCTTCTTAATATACACTGTAAATTTTCTGTTAAACTTCAATTGTAAAAGTTTGTTTAAACAGCAAAATTGCTCAGAATCTCTTCTGCATCAAGCCTTTTATTTACCTGCTCCTTTTTACCTGATCATTATTTGAAAAAAAATTGTAACTCTCTTTACAATTATTTTAACTTTCTCTATTGTATGTGTGACTTGTTCTGTACAATTGACTATGTAAGCTATAAAGAAAATCAGCTTTTCTTCTGTTATTTTATTTGCTTTCTTTGATTTTCCTCTGCTGCTGCTTTTTGTTAGCTTTGTTAGAGTTATCTGTTTTCCTTCTTTTTCTGGCTTCTGCAGAGCTTATGTTGTTGACAGCTTTCTCTAGCTGAATTTTCAGATCTTTCTTTTTAACTTCACAACCACTCTATGTTTCTCTATGTTATCCACCACAATTACAGCACATTTCTTGTACATTAATTCCACATTCTTCTGCTTTATGTTCACCTCCACATTTGAGACATCTTTGCTTTCCTTTACAAATGTCCACATCTTTGCCATTTGTAGCAGCGGATGGATATAAAGTCTATATGGAAATCTTGTGTATAATTATATCTTTATCTAGCAGTGCCGACTCATAAAACTCAAAAAGCACCAACAAACTTTCAACAAGTCATCATCTATCAGTATTCCTGTTATAGCTCCCCGAGTATATTTTCCCCAAGCATCCTTCTTTTGTGTTTCTTAAGTTTTCTTACAAATGTAAGCTGTTTCTGTATGCATAGCTTTTTTTTTCACCTACTCAATTTTATATTAACAAAGCTCCTGTCCCTCGGTACTGGAGCGATTTCCATGTCTCCTATGTTTTCTGGAATGTGTTATCTTTCTTAAATTTCACATTTATTTTAATTCATATTTAACTCATCCAATGCAATTATTCCTCCAAATGGCTTGCTTCATCAGAACTATCTTTCTCGAGACCACCTTTTCCACTTTGGCCTACATTTTTTTCTACTTTTTTATATTTCCTGGCTTGTCATTGTGCTCCAGCTACAAACCAGTTTATGCTAAAGCCCCACTGACCGTTCAGTTACTGTATATCGACAAAACGCCAAGGTAAAACTCTTATGTGTGGACTCCTTTCCTTCTCCAGATGTCAATTCCTCTCTCATTCTGCAACACAGTAACTAAACCAATGTGTGATTGAGTACATTGATGATATCCAGATTTACTCTAAGACTGGTAAACTGTATATCACGCATCTGCACACTGTTCTGTTGTGCCGTCTTCCACACCATCTCTGTACCAAAAAAGAAAGTGTTAATTCCAGCACACCACTACCTCCCTGTCAGGGATCCACCAGCCACACCTTCACCTAACACACCTATCACACCTAGCAGCTTTCCTACCTACTAATATTCTACACCTGGCACTCATCAGCCTCCAGGATATATAACCTCCATTCCCCACCAAGCTCATTGTCCATTCTACAGTTTAGGCTGATGAACCTTGCTGGACTACGCAAGCTATGTACACTACGTATCATAGCACTCACAGGTTTTGCTACACCTGGAGCTTAGCTCCAGTTAGCCATTTTCTGCATTTGCCCTATGGTTTCTTCAATAAACATTGTGAACTGCACTTCGGTTTCCGGCACGTCCTTCCACCTGACAGAAGAACGGACCTTCAACCGAGGGGCACCAGAAAACAGGAGAAAAGAACCAGCATTACCTCGTCATGGATTCACAACCCACTGCCTCGTCAGAGTTCGTGAGGGAGCTCACCACTCATCACCACCGAGAGGCGTTTGTGCCGGCTGCCGCTAGCCAAGCTTCACCACCATCCGGCAGCCCAATGGCTCTCCCGGCTACTTTTTCCGGAGCCGAATGTCATGGCTTCCTGCTTCAGGTATCCCACTACATAGAGATGCAACCTCACCGATTTCCCACCGAGCGGGAAAAGGTCACGTTCCTGATCTCATTGCTCACCGGAAGAGCGCTAGCATGGGCGATTGAATCAGGAGCTCCGGCTGGCAATGGCTACATCTGACGACACTCTGGGGCTGGAGGCTTTCCATGTGTGTCTCCCAACACCTTGCGGCCTGCAGGATCCCAGAAGTCGAACCAGTCCAAGCCCTGACAGTGGCATCAGCTCCTGAACCTGAACCCATGCAGCTCGGATCACATCGGCTGTCTCAGCAGGAAAGGGAGCACTGGTGGGTGAACAAAGCATGTCTCTACTGTGGAGAGAGTGGACATCGCGTGGCCCTATGTCCGGCTCGACCTCCTTGTCAAACGGTGAGCACTGTTAAGCTTTCCTTTGACGTTACTCACCTGTCCACACTCACCGTCACCTTAGTAACGCCTGCTCTCTCTCTGTTGGCCACAGCCCTAGTTGACTCTGGCTCTGCGGGGAATTTCATCTCCCAGGCGTGTTTAAAACACCTCCAGCTATGCCGGGAGAAGGGAACACGGGAGTTTGCTGTACAGACCGTCCAGGGATGACCCTTAGGTAAAGGCAAAATCAAGTACTGTACTCCACTCATCGTCCTCCAGGTCGGGGTGCTCCACTAAGAGGAGATACAGCTTCTCGTACTGGAGGATTCTACAGTGGACGTGATTGCAACTCAGGTGGAGGGTGCTCCCCAGCCCATTCAGGTGGACATTCCGCAAGAATATCAAGCCTTCACTGACCTCTTCAGTGAGGAAGCCGCCACCCAGTTACCCCCACATCGACCTGAGGCCGGGGGCCAAGCTGCCTAAGGGTCGAGTGTATCCCCTGTCAGCCCCGGAACATCGAGCCTTGGAGGGTTATATCCAACAGGCCCTCCAACAGGGATTCATCACCCCGTCTTCCTCCCCTGCCACTTCCAGCTTCTTTTTCGTAGAGAAGAAGGATGGTGGATTGCGGCCATGCATCGAATACAGGGGCCTAAACTCACAGATATCCCCACTTCCATACCCGCTTCCGCTGGTCCCAGTGGCCCTAGAGGAGCTGCGTGAGGCCCGCATCTTCACCAAGTTGTATCTCCGGAGTGCGTACAACTTGGTGCGTATACGTAAGGGGGGAGAATGGAAGACAGCGTTTATTACCCCCTCTGGCCACTATGAGTACCGGATCATGCTGTATGGGCTTTCCATTTCTCCAGCGGTCTTTCAGAACTTCATGAATGAGATTTTCCGTCCCTTCCTCCACCAGTTTGTGATCGTCTACATCGATGACATCCTGAACTATTCAAGGACACAGCAGGACCATCACGACCATGTGGTCAAAATCCTTAACTTGCTGTGGGAACACCGGCTGTACCTCAACCTCCCCAAGTGCGAGTTCTGCTCGGAAATACAGTTCCTGGGCTACAACATCAGTGCAGCAGGTGTCAGGATGGAGGAGAGGAAGGTGACGGCAGTGCGGAACTGGCCGGTTCCCACCTCGATCAAGGAGCTCCAAAGATTTCTGGGATTCGCAAACTTCTACTGCCAGTTCATTGGGGGTTTCAGCCAGGAAGCCTTCGAGGAGTTGCGTAAAAGGTTCTGTGCCGCTCCGCTCCCCCACCATCCAGAACCTCAGTCCCCATTTGTGGTGGAGGTGGTCCACAGGCATAGGGGCCACCCTCTCCCAGCAGTCGGGGAACCCACCTAGACTCCACCCCGTGCCTACTTCTCAAAGAAGTTGTCCTCGGCCAAACAGAACTACAACATCAGCAACAGAGAGCTCCTAGCCATCAAGCTGGCCCTGGATGTGTGGACATTGGCTTGAGGGGGCCACACATTCGTTTACGGTCATCACGGATCACAAGAACCTCCAGTACCTCCGTGAGGCCAAGCGATTGAACCCCCGTCAGGCACAATGGGCTCTCTTCTTCCCCTGGTTCAGTTTCAACATCATCTCTTCCAACATGTCTTCCGCAACTTCGGTCTCCTGGAGGAGATAGTGTCAGACCGGGGCTCCCAGTTCACCTCACACGTCTGGAGGGCGTTCTTCCGGCTACTGGGAGTCACGGTCAATCTGTCGTCCGGGTACCACCCGCAATCAAATAGCCAGACTGAGCGAAAGATACAGGAGCTGGGGAGATACTTGAGTACGTATTGCAATCAGGACCAGTTGGAGTGGAGCTGGTTTCTACCATGGGCCGAATATGCGCAGAACTCGTTGTGCCAGAACACCACCGGACTCACACCTTTCCAATGCATGTTGGGGTTTCAACCCCCGCTGTTTCCCTGGTCCGATGAGCCTTCCAAAGTGCCTGTGGTGGACCACTGGCTCAGGGAGAGTGTCAGGACATGGGAGGCGGCACAGGCTTTGAGAGAGACTCGGCGACACGCGGATGCACAGAGGTTGGAGGCCCCATCTAACAGGCCCGGGGACCTGGTCTGGCTGTCCACCAAAGACCTCCATCTGCAGCTTCCCTGCAGGAAACTGAGCCCACGATACATTGGACCTTTCAGGATCGAACAGCAGATCAATCAGGAAATTAACCTAAGCAGAAGCCAACTATAATGTGGGAACTACTGTTGATCACGGCAGACTTTAAGGAGTTGAGACTGGAAGGAGCTCCATGTCTGTTCCAGGTAATCACTGCAGAACCTTGCATACATTTAAAGTGCAAAGAGACTCAAGCCCTGTCAAACAATTGTCAGACCATACAACAGTCATATTGTCATCCTCTTCTCTCCTACTCCTATGTACTCTGCTAGACGCATCCCTCTTGTGCACCGCATCCTTCACCTGACAGGGGTTTCTATTCTGGGTGGTGTTGATGTTGCAACAGCTCACAAATGGCCTCCTGGGTGAACAAAAACAATAAAATAAAATAGGTAAAAAGTAAAGGTGGAAAATGTCTAGCAGGCAGGTGAAATAATTTATGTCATATTTATGTCAATGTGCATTGTGTGAGGGAGTGATGCTATCCCTCTAGATTAAACTGGTTGAGGCGGCCAAATATGAACAGGATTCCGGTTAGAGAATCAGACAGTGGAGGAGAGATTCTTCATACAGTAGCCTTTATTAACATCTTTGTCACCTGCAACAATCATCTTATGGCAATGATGTCTGTATGACTGTGTGTGTGTTTTATTAAGGCATAAACACACAGTACAGAGCATAAAACAAGCATGCAGGTATGAACTGATAAACTGCTATCTGCCATTGCGCAACACCATAATAGGTCCGTGTGAACACCAACATTTTCCGTATTTGGTTCCTAGGACAGGCTTTCGTACACAGCCGCCCCCAATTATCCGACAGGATTATTGTAACGCCAAGAAAGCCGATCAACAGTGTCTAAGGCTGATCCTCAAGCCTAGGTAGCGGAATCAATCGTACCACAGGGCGAGTGTAGGATGTATCATGAACTCTGATGCGAGCAGTGCGTATCTTTCCATCCGGTCATGCTAACGTCTCAGTCACTGTGCCTACAGGCCAGAGAGCACGAGGAAGTTGTGAGTCAATGATGAGAACCACTTGGCCCACGGACAGCTCCTTTCCTTCCTTTCTCCACTGATGCCTCTCCTGCAAAGTTGGAAGATAATTTTCGAATAAAGGCAGTCCAGAAATGGTCCGCTAACACCTGGCTGTGTCTCCATCTGCGTCGCCCGATCAGGTTGGCAGAGTCAAACAAGACTTGAGGTAGGGAGGCATCGTGGCGGCCCATAAGTAGTAGATTCGGTGTCACTGGATCCGAGTCTGTAACATCAGAGGATACATTTCCCAGTGGCTTGGCATTTAGAATGCCCTCAACCTCCACTAGCAAGGTTTGCAGTACTGGCTCTGGCACCACCTGCTCCCACAAGATGACACGTAATGCTATTTTTACAGATTTGACCTCACACTCCCAGGTTCCTGCAAAATGAAGAGCATTAGGAGGAATGTGTTGAAATCTGATCTTCTGGGGAGCAAGCAGCTCTTGAAGTTTGGGTGACATGTCACCAAAGGTGTCACGTAGTTCTCGATCTCCTCCCACAAAGTTAGTACCATTGTCGCAGAGCAATTCCATGGGCTTACCACGTCGTGCTACAAAGCATCTGTGTCAAGGTGCTCCAGCAGATCAAGGTGCACACATCGGGTTGTCATGCATTTAAAGAGGATACCCCATCTCTTTTCATGGCGACGACCAACTTTGACTGAAAAGGGGCCGAAACAATCCACTCCAGTGGAATAGAACGGAGGTTGGTGAAGTTGCAACCTGCAGGATGGAAGATCAGCCATTTGGGGGACTTCAGGCTTGGCATGCCAGAACTGACAACCTTGACATTTGCGCTGATGTTTACGTACAGCTTCCCTGCCTCGAAGTATCCAATACTGGCGACGCAATTCTGCTAGCACTCGTTCAGAACCGGGATGTAGGAGTCAGCAGTCCGTCTCCTTGATCAACAAATTAGTGATAGAATGACCAGGATCTATCACAATTGGGTGGATGGCATCCAAATCGAGGTCACTTGCTCGATGTAATCTTCCCCCTACTCTGATGAGGCCAGTGTACTTATCATACTCTGGTGCAAGGGATGCTAAACAGCTGTTAGCTGGAACCGGCTGTCCAGTCTTCAAGGCTTGAACTTCCTGTGGGAATGAGTCCTGTTGAGCTTGAACAAGGATAAGTTACTCGGCTTCAACATAATCATCAGCTTGCGGAGAGAGGTCTCCAGCAGCCGCCCCATGTAGGGACCTGACAGTGGCCTGAACAACCTCTTGCCATGTATCAAAATGATCAGGGTCCAGAGGTAAATGACTGGAAACTGTGACTGTGCCAATAAATGCGTTTTTCCTTAACTCACTGCTGTGTGGTTCTACCTCAATGACAGGTGTAGATGGCCACTGATCAGAAGGTTGGAGGAGGAAGTGTGGTCCTGTACTCCACTGGTGGGGACTTGCTAGCTGTGTCAGTGTTAGACCTCTTGTGATGTGGTCAGCAGGGTTGTGGGCTGAATAGACGTACTGCCATTCAGCCGTGTCTGTGAGGGTCTGGATTTCTGCAACTCGAGTCCCTACAAATACCTTGTATCGACAGGACTTAGATGCCAGCCAGGTCAGCACAGTGGTCAAATTGGACCAGAGGGTAACCATACAGATTTTAATAGACAACTCCGTCTGAATGACATTTGCTAACTGAGCACCAGTCAGGGCTGCGCTCAGTTCCAAATGAGGCATGGAGAGGCATTTTTTGGGAGTCACTCTAGATCTGGCCATAATGAAGGCGACCTGGACATGGCCTTGATTATCAGTAGTGCACAAATAGGCCACGGAGCCATATGCTCTTTCTGATGCATCACAGAAGATGTGGAGGTCTCGGATGGCACTAGGGTGATCGGCACATGCTGATGTGTAAGGTCGAGGGAATTGTAGCTGAGCAAGATTCGGAATCTCTCTTAGCCAGGTTAGCCACTTCTTTAGCGGTTGAGGTGTTATTGGCTCGTCCCAACCCAAATTCTGCTTCCAGAGGTCTTGGATGAGAATTTTAGCTCGGGTAGTAAATGGAATGATATAACCTAATGGGTCATACTGACTGGCCAAGGTCTTGTACATGTTTCGCATGATAGGCTCTAAGGGCTCGGCAGAGCATAGATTATAGCCTAATGTGTCAGTGAGACAATTCCATCGTAGGCCTAGAGTGAGTTCTTGTAGGTCTGTACTTGCTTTGGTCAACCACAATTCACTGTTAGGGGATCGGGCTTCTGCAGGAAGATGCTCAATGACTAAGGGTACATTGCAGGCCCATTGTCTTAAGTCAAAGCCTCCCTCTGACAACAGCTTACGAAGTACATTTACCACCTCCTTCTCTTCATCAGAGCTCAAAGAGCTGTGCAGGCAATTATCTACATAGAAGGAATTCTCAACAAGTTTAGCCAGATTACCATAATCGTCCTGGTATTCATGAGCATGGCGCTGGAGGGCATAAATAGCGCAACAAGGACTGCAAGCCGTTCCAAATGGCTATCTTCCATTCGTATATCTCAGGCTCCTTGTCTTTCTGCATGACCCTCCAAATGAACCGCAACACTGACTTGTCTTTAGGCAGCAGGCATACCTGGTGGAACATGCCCTTTATGTCCCCTCTCACAGCTACAGTGTGTTGTCGGAACCTCAGAAGCACACCTAATAATTATGGTCCCAGCATAGGGCCAGAAAGTAGCTGACTGTTCAAAGCCTGCCCATGATGCTGAAAGGAGTCGTTAAAGACAATCCTTTCCTTTCCATTGTGATGTACCATGTGATGCGGAATGAACCAGGACTCTAAGGTTCTGTGTGCTTCTTCTGTGGTTATCTTGGCTACATATCTGGCGGATTCCAGCTTTCTGATTTCATTGTAGTAGGCCTTCACCCGTGCAGGATCTCGTGCCAGTCTTCGCTCGGTACTTCGAAGACTGGGAAGAACAGCATCCCTTTCTGCATGAAGCATAGTCATAGGCATGCGTTGGAGCAAAGGCGTAGCATACCTTTGAACGCCAGCCACGCTCACCCTGGTGGTGTCGTCCTGGAGCATGGCGAGAGCATCTTTATCTTGCTTGGACCTAGTGACCATTTTCTCATTGTATGGTAGAGTGTCAACCAACCAGAGTCGTTCAACGTGCCGAATCAGATCATCATGAGACCAGGTGGTGGTGATATGAAGGCACTGCTGATAATGACATGAGGGCTGCTTGGGGCTCATGGGGCCTTGAAGAGACCATCCCGACTGTGTTTGGATGGCTATTGGACCTCCCTCAGGGCCATGGAATACAGTCTCTATTGGTGTTAAGAGATGTGGCATGTCTGAACCTATAAGAAGTAGCAGTTTGACTCCGTCAACAGGAGGAAGAGGTAGATCTCTCAGGCTTGACGATAGGCTTGTTGCAGCGCCGCTACTGGATAATTATGCTCTGCCAGACTTAGACCGGTCACAGTAAAGGCATGGTGGATAGTGAACCTCTGTGTAGGTCGGGTGACTGAAGAGACCTCAAAGGAAACAGACGAACCCACAACTTCCGTATGACATTGTCGGACAGTCTGTAAATGAAGTACCTCAGGCGTACAAGAAAGCTTGAGCTGCTGCACTACGGGGAAAAGCACAAGTGTTCTCTCTGACCCGTTTTCAAGAACGGCATGTGCTTCCATTGTGTAGGGTCCATTATGGAGGAGGACCTTAACAATTATCAGCATGACTCTGGGTGTACGGTTCGGCCTGTCCAACTAAACTTGGGTAGATGGGATACTGACAGTTAGGACGGATCTACTGCTGTCACTGATGGAGTCATGAAGAACTGCGAGATGTGGTTCTTTAAATATTTTACATGGACGTTTAAGGTTGCAAGACTCTGCTGCATGTAACCGTCCACATCTCCAGCAGTGTTTACCATCTTTGATCCAACCCATAATCTGGGCCGTAGTCAACCTTTTGAATGTCTCACAAGAGTTGAGGTAGTGATCCCTGTTGTCACAATGGGGACAATATGGCTTAGGCTTAGAACTGGATCTCGAAGCTGGCAGCTTAGAACCCTTTGCTGTACTCTCACATGTCAGGAGGACAGGCCTTGGATGCTCTTTAGGATGCGGTGTTCCTCTAGCTCTTATAGGGGCCTTGGGAGTTTCACTCTGGAACATAGCCGCGGCTCGACTAGAGATGCGTTTTGCTTGGGACTTGATTTAGAGCCAGCCTGCAAAATCAGGAAGTGTATAGGTCTTGTCAGTAGCCATCTGGAGAATACCCCGGTTTAGACAGTATTCAACAAAACTGTCACGATAGGCTGGTGGCAGTTTGCTCAAGAGGTGGTCTACATGCGAACCACATAAAAGCTCACAACCATTCTGGCACTCAAGAGTTCTCTGCATACCCACCAGGGACTGGACTGACAAAGCAAATGAGTCAAAGGCATTGGCATCACCCAGCCTAAGAGGAGGAGTGTTCAAGATGGCACCCGACTCGGATTGAACAAGCTGTCTTGGCTGTCCATACTTGTCTTGAAGTGCCTGCAGCGCAGCGGAGTAAGGCTGCGGGTGATACATAAAGGCTTTAGCTAGCTGATGAGCACTGGGGAGTATTAAATGACTTATGAGGACATGGTATTTGTACTGTTCACTGATATGATTGTGATTACTCAACAAATTGTCTAACGCTAACTTGAACAATGCAAAGTCACTCTCAGCACCACTCTCGAAAACTGGTAAGGTAGGCTGTGGAATGCCATAGGCTGATGCATACAGGAGCTCTAGGCTTGGATAAGGTAAGTAAACAGCTGAGGGAGATGGAGCTGCTTGAACCTAACAGGGAGATTTTAGTGCCTTTGTCGATGCTTGATAGTTAGAGCTAGAGAGCCGTGACTGACCTGGAAGTGTCGCGTCGGGCATGTTGCTGCTTATAGGGTTCACAGCATATGGTCTTGGGAACACTGCCAAAGGCTGAGGTGGCACGTTCGATGTTGATGACTCAGAGTGTACTGGAGCAGCAGTGTAAGCAGACAGTGCTATATTAGGGGGTAGCGATAAGAGCGCTTGTGACAACGGGTGCGGTGCAGTGTGGAAGGGCACACCTGCAGGGTAAATACCGGGTGAGTCTGCCTGTGGTGGTATAGGTGGCGGCTGGGACACCGCAGAATCGTCAGGACTATGTTGTTTGGTAGGGCAGGGCAGCAGTGATGACGTCACAGCTTTTGACTGGAAGGGGGGCTGCTGAGGCTTGGGAGACAGGAGTTGAGGTGAGCAAGTCTGGTTGTACTGTGCTGCAAGATGTTGTGTGTTGGGAGAACCAGAGACTGCAGGAACTTGAGTGGTTGAACTGGAGTTAGAGAGCATGGAAGAGACAAGCTTAGCCACTTCAAGTTCAGTCTCTGCTTGTTGAAGCTTACGCCGTCGTTCTAGGCGATTTGACAGGGCCACCTTTGCCTCTAGAGCCTCCTCTTGCACTCGCTGGGCCTCTCTGGCTTGTGCCTGCAGTCTCTGGGTTTCCAGATCAATCAGTGAGTCTTCTTCTACTTGCTGCAGTAGACTGTCATACTGACTCTGTTTAATTGTCTCCTCCAGCATAGCAGTCTGGACGCTAGAAAGCTCTGATGGAACATAAACACCAGCGGACGTAATGGAATGCCTACTTGTCTTGGAGTGAGAGCTGACACCACTGTGTGACGTTGTCCTCAAGTTGCTTCGGGGCTGTTTAGGACAGTGAGAGGAAGCTTTTGGAGGAGGGTCACCTGAGGGTTGGTAGCCGACATTGTAATCATCCAGGTGGGTAGGCAGATTCTTCTTATGCCGAGATCTGGAAAGTGTCTCAGATACGTCACTTCGTGCTTCATCCATATTGGTTCAATATTGCTCTCAATCCGGCTCGAAGGACCACTTTGTGAGGGAGTGATGCTATCCCTCTAGATTAAACTGGTTGAGGCGGCCAAATATGAACAGGATTCTGGTTAGAAAATAAGACAGTGGAGGAGAGATTCTTCATACAGTAGCCTTTATTAATGTCTTTGAGTTGTCACCTGCAACAATCATCTTATGGCAATGATGTCTGTATGACTGTGTGTGCGTGTGGTCTATAGGAACAATAAAGAAATACAATTATTGCTATATTCAGAAACATTAACACCCTGACATGTGTACCAAACATACAACAAACAAATGGCACTTAACAGATACAAGTAGCATGATGTTATCAGACATTGACATGCTATTAATGTAAACACGTGCGATTCAGTATAATAATGCTGCAGATGATAATGCTAATTAGCGCATTTTCTCACAACAAATTACGGCCGCTACAGATCTCAGATTGTCAATATTAACCATAACAATCACGGAACATCAATAACACATGCAATGTACTCACATTAAGGCATAAACGCACAATACAGAGCATAAAACAAGCATGCAGGTATGAACTGATAAACTGCTATCTGCCATTACGCAACACCATAATAGGTCCGTGCGGACACCAACATTTTCCGTATTTGGTTCCTAGGACAGGCTTTCGTACACATTGATTAGGAAACAATAAATCACATAAATCAAAATTCTATCTCCAATCAAATAAAGAGTAATAACTATTGTGATGGTGGCACGCGCACTGTCAAAAATTAAAGGAGCAAAAACCGCCAAGAAGAGAGAGAGTGTAAAAGGCAGCAGTTCAGCACCTTGGCCAGTGGCCTGAGCACGATCTCTCAAACTTCAGTGCCATGGTCAGCGCCGCTGGGAACAAGAATGTGGCGGAGCGGAAAAACTCCTGCTACAAAGAAACAGGTATGGGCCTTTTTGGGTTTCTTGGGCTATTACATTTTGTGCCTAATTTCTCCTCTTTAGCAGCCTCCTCTCAGAGCTATCTAGAAAGGTCAGCTGGACCGGGTGCACTGGATGGACCGCACAGAACGGGCGTTCCCTTCAGCTTAAGGAGGCCCTCACCACACAGATTGCACAGCGGAATCCGGATTTCGATCGCCCCTTCATGCTGCAGAAGGATGCATCTGAAAAGGGGCTAGGAGCCGTTCCTTTGCAGGAGTTCAATGGGGAAGAGCACCCGGTCCTTTTTATCTCCCGGAAACTGACCCCTGAAGAGAAAAACCATGCCGCAGTGGAACATGAAGCCCTGGGCCATCGTCGACCTCATAACTACCTAGCAGATTGGCACTTTACACTCTGCTCTGGATGGCCAAGGCAAAGGACACCAACGCCGGGATAATTAGGTGGTTCCTCTCATTACAGGATTTCTCATTCCAGGTCCTACACCGAGCCAGGAGTCTAAAGGAACATGAAAGACCCTAAGGTATTCTCTTTGGTCTTCCCTAACCAGAAAACAATGAAACATGAGGCTTTTTTTTTTTGCCTGAAAGATGAACATTGTTCAATGAAACCCGCTCATGTGGCACAACTCGAATTTTGTTGGGTTTAACTGCAATTAAATAGAATTTTGTTGGTAATAACTGCAAACTATTTAGCATTAGTTAAACATGAGTAAATACTTAATTAATCATTTACAAAGCATTGCTCCTATATTAATAGGCATTAGCAACCAGTTTATAAATGTCATTATAAATGCTTTATTCTTGATCAAACTAAACATTAGTTAAACATGTGTAAATACTTAATCATTTACAAAACTTTGCTTCTATATAGCTGTAACGAGGAGTCGTAAGGCTGGTGATCCATTTGCAGCGTTTATTCAGAACGCGAAAACAGACAGGCAGGGTCAAACACAGCAAACACGATATCGTAGGACAGGCAAAAATCAGAAACTAAAAGACAGGCAGGAGGTCAGGGCAGGCAGCAAACAATCACAGAATCAAACACAGAAACTAAGTCAAAACCGGAACTAAGACATACAGGAAACGCTCAGAATGACTGCTAGTGCCAGTCGAGACTTCGCAATGAGGTCAAGTTCAAGTTCGTATTTATACACGCTGGCTGATAGGAAACAGGTGGCGCTGCAATCAGTCTTTGTGATGGATGCTGGGAGGCGTAGTCCGGAAGCGATTAATATTCCGGAGACGCTTCTCTACGTTGCTGGTCGGGAAGCGAGGCAGGTGCGCTGATCGTGACAATAGGTATTAGTTTTTAAGTATATTAATAGGCATTAGTTTATAAATGACATTATAAATGTTTTTAAATAAAGCATACCAGTCATGTGCTTAATAATTACATTTACATATTTTATTAATGATCAATATATATTTTTAAAATCAGTAATTGTCATAAAGCGTGAAAACGGTTAGATCCAAGTGCAGGTTTATTTGCAAAATCCAAAAACAGGCAATGGTCAAAACACCAGGCAAACAGCAACAACAAAGGAAATCCAAAAGCAGTAGTCAATAATCCAGGTGTAGGTCAGGGCAGGTAGCAAACAATCACAAACACGAAAAACAGGCAGGGTCAAAAACGAGGCAATAAACAGAAAAGAGAAAATACGCTCGGTATGCAGACAGGCTAACAATACTTCGCGTCATACGAGAGTTCTGAGTGAGCTTAAATAGACCAGGTGATTACAAACAGGAAACAGGTGTGCTGAGTTGGTGGTGCAATGGATTGTGGGAATTAGAGTCCTGATGGTAGTGCAGCAAATCCTCTGCGAGCCCTCATGGCTCTCATAACAGTAATAAACATAGACCATTTATTTATGGGGTGTCAGTGATTCATAAGATCATTTAGAAAGTGTAAGTAATTATTTTGATGTACTGTTACTGTGTTAAATCCTTTATAAGCACATATTCCTAATATAAATCATGATTCATTCAGGTACTTAAAAACTATTTATTACTTATAATAATTTTTGTGAGTTCATTTAAAACAAGAACTATCTATGCCTTGTAAAGCAGTTGCAAAGGAGTTAAATCTCCTTTGCAACTGGAGATTTTTTTTCTCCTTTAAATAGGCTCAGTTAAACTCAACAAAAAAAAGGGAAACAAACACAACACAGAGAGATACAGTACATAGAAATATTTTATTCCAAGATGCAAACATGAAACTGTACAACTTTGCGTTTCAGATAAAATGCAAAAATAAACCGGCAACATGTACTTAATCAAGGAATTTATGTTTATTAGTTTTATCTTTTGGCCTATTTTGCTTTGATAGTGTCATAAAGTGTAAATGTTATATATTGTTCGATCATTTGTTGAGTAAATTTGTTTTTCTATCTCTGATAATTGTGAGTCTTCAGTTTGAAATGGTCCAAACACAACATCATGTGGAATTGTTGCACTTTTTTGTGACTGCAATGAAATATTTAATCCTTTGAATTTCAGTTTTCTTAATTTGGTTGCTTTTGTTGATTTTATTGTGCTCATTTTCATAATCTTGATTTTGTTAATTTGTTTTTGTATGATTTTGTTCAATATGATAGGATTATTTTTGCAATTTATCTGAAATGTAAAGTTGTACATTTCCATGTTTGCATTCTTTAATAAATATTTATATGTACTGTGTCACTCTGTGCTGTGTTTGTTTAATTTTTTAATTAAAAATTAGTTTTATTCTTCTTGCATGTCATCAAATGAGGTCTGTTTCTTACATAAGTAGTAACAGTAGTTTAGTCCCTTAGTTAGTTTTGTAGCATAACCATATAGGTATGGTTATGGTGATTAATATTTTGCTACTAATTAGAGTTGTGCTTCTTCTCTTCCTAGTCTTTCCTATGCTTAAGATGCCTATCCTTCAAGAGAAAACAGCAGTATAACCAATGTCTAAGCGTTTAGTTAATGAAGATGTTATTGAAAAGCCCAAGGGAAAGATGATGTCTGATGTTTTGTCTAAAACTGCTTTGAATGCTTTAAGTAATGATTACGTTTATAATGATATAGTGATAATTTCATTTATATAGGTCGTCCTAAAGGGCAAAAATGTCAGTGTACTCCTCCAAAGCTCACATTCGCGGCACGCACTTGTAACGTCATTCCCGAGTCACCAGACTTTTATACTCGGCTGCGCTATTTAAGCACGCCGTTCATGCTGGACTGTTGCCAGATGATCTCTCGTCACTATGTCGCGATCTGTGAGTCATTCCTGCCATCTTTGTGCTCCGGCATTTTCTTGCCGATTGGACTATTTATTCGGAGGCTTCGAGTCATTCACTATTCCCTTTCCTTTTTCTCTGTGGATGATAATTTTACCCGTGTTTGGATTACTATTTTCCCTGTGTGGATTACTTTTTCTGCCCATGTGTGGATTACTATTTTCCCGATGAATTGTACTTCCGGTATAGGAACTGTAACGCCCGCGACTTAAGACCAGCACCTGTGTACGGTCTGTCTTCTCTGCTACAGTTTTCTGTATGAGGTTTAAGTCAAGACTTTGCCCTGTTACATCGTATGTATGTATGTATGTACATACATTATATATTAAATTGCATTAATGAAAATAAATATAATAAATTTTGTAGGAAATATGTTGCACAACCGCCTGCGACCACGCTCCTGCTTCCTGAAATCCATGGGCGTCGGAACCATTAAGTTTTGTTTTTTTTTACAGGACACACCCACTTTTTATTTACTTCCGACGCCCATACCCGTGGTGGTTGCTTAATGAACAGCAAACATCATAGACTATTACGTAATATATTATGTAACATAAAATATTTCGTAATAATTAAGTATTATTACTTAATAGTCTATGATGTTTGCTGTTCATTAATCAACCACCACGGGTATGGGCATCGGAAGTAAATAAAAAGTGTGTGTGTCCTGTAAATTATTGTACTATTGAGTACCATACCCCAGCCTGTGAGCAAGCTATCCTTCAGGAGAGCCGACCACCCTGAGAGTGAGACCCAAGGTGCAAAATCAGGATTGATTCCCTGCTCTTGAGCCATAACTGGAATAGTCTCGTGTTCAGGTGACCCAGAGGGATAATGTTGGCTGCTGCTGGCATGAGACCTCATAATCTCTGTACTAGGAGGACAAATAAATCTCAGCCTATCCTGACTCTGTTCATAGTGGTGAGGATGGATCTCACACAAGCAAGGGACAAATGTGCCTGATCATTGTGGAGTCCCAAGCTACCCAAAAAACTAACTAGGACAAAGCACACTCAGACCATTGCTTAATACAGTACACACTTTTTGTAGAACAGATTATCCTGTCTCACCTTGTTATTTACATAGGGAACTATTATTTTGACCACTATTATTTAGACAGATTCAGACATATGTTTTTATCAGTATTTAGACTGTTTTAATCCCATACAAGAGTGACTTATTTTCATTGATCTCCTCTTCAAAATTATCAACCTGCATACTGGATCCCTTACCCACGTGTTTCTTTAAACAGATACTACCAGTAGCTATCCAACCCAGTCTACAGATAATAAATTCTTCCCTTAGCACTGGCTCACTCACTCACTCATTTTCTACCGCTTATCCGAACTACCTCGGGTCACTATCTCTATCCGAACTATCTCAGATGTCATCGGACATAAAGGGAGGATACACCCTGGACAGAGTGCCAACCCATCGCAGGGCACACACACACTCCCATTCACTCAATTCACGCAATCACACACTGTGGACAATTTTCCAGGGATGCCAATCAACCTACCAGGCATGTCTTTGGACCGGGGGAGGAAACCGGAGTACCCAGAGGAAACCCCAGAGGCACGGGGAGAACATGCAAACTCCACACACACAAGGCGGAGGTGGGAATTGAACCCCCAACCCTGGAGGTGTGAGGCAAATGTGCTAACCACTAAGCCACCGTGCCCCCCTCCTTAGCACTGGCTATGTGCTGAAAGCTAGCAGTTATCAAACCTTTGATTAAAATACCTGAGCTCAACTCAACCCAGCTGACCAACTATAGGCCAATATCAAACCTCCCCTTCATCTTTAAGATCCTATAAAAGGTTGTAGCTCAGAAGTTATGCTCATACCTACATAGGAATAATATTCATGAAATGTATCAGTCAGGATTTAGGCCTCATCATAGCACAGAGACAGCACTGTTTAAAGTCGTAAATGACCTGTTACTGGACTCTGATCAGGGTTGCATCTCTTTGCTAGTATTACTTGATCTTTGTGCAGCTTTTGATACCACTGACCATTCTATACTAATTGATAAGCTAGAACATGTTGTTGGTAAAGGGACAGCTCTCTCCTGGATTGGGTCTTATTTGACAGATCGATATCAGTTCATAGATTTAAATGGTGACCACTCTAAACAAACAAAGGTAATGTTTGGTGTTTTCCACAAGGTTCTGTTTTAGGCCCATTGCTTTTCTCCCTATATATGCTGCCCCTTGCTGCAATCATTTGTAATCATCGTATTGGCTTCCACTGCTATGCTGACATGCAGCTATATGTTTCAGCTAAGTCAGATGTGAGTCACCAGCTTAATAAGATTGAAGATTTTGTGAAGGACATTAGACAATGGATGCTTACTAACTTCCTCCTGCTAAACTCTGACCAGACAGAAGTGCAGACAGAAATATTGCTAAGATAAAAATAAGATAAAAAACTCGTGCCACAGTACCTGAGATCTTTTGGTTTTTTATAATTCGTCACGCCTACTTTGATCAAAAGGTGCAGGCTATTTGGTAGTACCTCAAGTACAAAAGGCTACAGCAGGGGCAGAGCTTTTTGTCACAGAGCCCCACAGTTATGGAACAGCCTTCCAATTAGTGTTCGGGACACAGTCTCAGTATTTAAGTCCAGGCTAAAAACACATTTGTTTAGTCTAGCTTTTTATGAATAGCTTTTCTTAGGTTAAGGAGTAGATCTGGAGGGTTCATGGGCATTGAATGTTTGGTGAACTGGGATGTCTGGATGCTGTCGGCTTACCACCTTCGCAAGTGGTTCAGGTTTGCAGACTGTGTAGTGGTGGGATGCTTTACATCCCAGGAAGCCCTCATGTCTGTGTCACCTTCTAGCTCTAGCCTTTTCATTATGCTGTCATAACTAGTCTTGCCAGAGTCCCTGTGTGCACTTTGCACATGATTTACATTGTTCATAACAGTCATACCTAACAATTTTTCTCTCTCTCTGTCGAGCTATATATGCCACACCAGAGCTCCCAGTGTTCCGAGTTCCTAGCCCGATCGTCTCTTCTCATGGAGCGATTTCGTCAATCCTGATGTTCTACCACTGGCTAGAATCTCGTCGCCCAGTTGTCACCTTGCCAGGGATTGATCTGAATGGTCAGCCAGTGTCTCATGGGATTGTTGTGAATGAAGCCGCCCGGAGACTGTCATGCCTTCTTTGATCCAATGTTGTCAGTCAGCTGTATGGTCTGGTCTTTATAAGCAATCAGGTCTGCTCTGAACTCAGAGTTTACGGTGACCCATTAGTTCCTCAGGAGCATTATTTATATTTACAGTATTTACTGTAAAGTGTCACCCAAAGTCCAAGTCGGCGAGTCCAAGATGGCGCCGCAGATGGCTGCCTCAGCACGACTCTCTCTAGTACTTTCTTTCTTTTTGTTTTCTTTCTGTGTGTTTGCTTACCCTACCGTAATAACTTACACTAGAGAAGAACTGCTTACCATCGGGCAGTTCACTCAAGACAACGTTTCACCAGTTTTCACAAACCCATATAGTTTTTTGGAAATCTTAGTTGGAGGAGCAGCTGCGCTCTATGGTACGTGGAGGAGACGCCGGCGAGGGAAGCGCGCCGGTGCGCTAGTGAGGCTACGACAGAGGGGATTTAGAACTGCGCTCCCACTGATTCACCTGGCGAACCTCCGCTCACTGCCAAACAAAATGGACGAGCTGTTTCTTCTCAGTAGAACAAGCAAGGACTTTTCACGCTCCGCTGCTCTCTGTTTTACTGAAACTTGGCTCAGTCACTCAATCCTGGACAGCGGATTACTTCTCTTGGGCTTCCACCTACACCGCGCGGATCGCGTAATGGAGCTATCGGGTAAAGTGAAAGGCGACGGAATCTGTTTCTACATTAATGAACGTTGGTGTACAGATGTCACAGTGCTGAATAAATACTGCAGCCCAAACCTGGAATCAATGTTCATTAACTGTAAACCCTTTTAATCTCCTCATTCATCCTGACCGGAGTTTATATCCCAACGCGAGTGATGCACTGCAAAACCTGGCAAACCAAATATCTGGCTTGGAGCAAAAGAATCCGGATTCTCTTTTTATTATTCTCTGAGACTTTAACAGGGCAAAACTAACACTTGAACTTCCCAAATACAGACAGCATATAAATTGTCCCACAAGGGAGAAAAATACACTGGATCATTGCTACACAGTTCTTAAGGACGCATATCGCTCTGTACCCAAGGCAGCCTTGGGGAACTCTGATCACTGTTTGGTCCATCTTATTCCAACATACAGGCAGAAACTAAAATCTACTAAGCCTGTAGTAAAAAAAGTGAAGAGATGGACCAGTGAGGCAAAGCAGGAACTACAAGACTGTTTTTGACAGCACTGATTGGAGTATCTTTGAGGCTGGAACTGTGACATCGTACATCAGTTTTTGTGAAGACGTTTGTGTGCCAACCAAAACCTTCTGCAAATACAGTAACAAAAAGACATGTTTCACAGCCAAACTCAAAAAACTTCGACAAGCCAAGGAAGATGCCTACAGAGGGGAGAACAAAACTCTGTATAAGCAGGTCAGGAACCTACTGACGAAGGAGATCAGAATAGCCAAAAGAAGCTACTCTGAAAAGCTGAAAAGCAGGTTTTCAGAAAACAACCCTGCGTCAGTGTGGAAAGGCCTGCAAGACATCACAAACTACAAGAGTCGCACCCCATCTACGTCAGTTAAGGACATATGGTCTGCCACAGGAGCTGCTGATGCTGTTCTATACTGCAGTCATTGAATCTGTCCTGTGCACATCCATCACCATCTGGTTTGGTGCAGCAACAAAACAGGACAGAAACAGACTGCAACGCACGGTTAGAACAGCAGAAAAAATAATCGGTGCCCCCCTGCCCACTCTCCAGGACTTGTACGACACAAGAACCAGAAACCGGGCAGGGAAAATCACTACTGACCCTTCGCACCCTGGACATAACCTTTCAGCTCCTCCCTTCTGGCACTCGCTACAGAACTCTGCTTACTAAAACTGCCAGACACAGGAATAGTTTCTTTCCCCAAGCAATCACCCTGATCAACAACTCACCATAATTATATTCACTGCTTCTTATCATAAGTACTGCATTATCAGGACTGTCAGTCATCACATCATCTGTATATATTGCACACTACTGCTGCTGTATATTGCACAAAAAGCATAATATTGCACAATATTGTTATTTGCACTGTAGCGTCTGTTTTACGTGCCGAGGCACGTATTTTGCAGCTGTGTTTTAATTGCTTGTGTTACAGCGGATTGGCTGCGTGAGTGCAATGCAGTTTACCCAATACTGGTCGGCGCAGGGCGGAGACACAGCGTACAGACACCACCCCCGGAAAAAGTCTGCGACCATAAAAACGTGAACGTCATGTCAACTCATTGTTGGGTTGTTGGTTGGCGAGTTGTTGGATAGTTGTTGGATAATTATATGCTGTGAGATTTGCTGTTGCGATTTATGTTTTTTTGTGTACAATACTGTTCTACGTACGGGGCTGGAAGAGGTAAGAAGGAGCGCGCTCATACATTGTACACCACGCAGTATACTTCCGTGTCTAGAGACCTCAGGAAAGGGGTGGTGCCTCCCCCTGTATTCTAGTTAGTGAGTATAGCGTAGTTAGGATTTTGGTTTCACTTTTGTTTGTAGATGAGCGTGACTAAAATAAAACAGTGTTAGGTAAGCGGGTTTTGACTTTCTGTTTGTTTCTTTTCTTTGTTTCTTTTTGGGACATTCCTTTTACTAATAAAACAAGTAGATAAGATACTCTAAGATTCTTATTCTTATAACCCTGTTGTAATGTGTTTCTTCTGTTAAGGCTTGCCTGACTTAAAATTATTTGCTCCTTACCTTCCTGACAAGGATGTATTTTATTTATGCATCAGAACACAACACTGGATTAACATCAGTTATACTTTGATTACCGATCCTGGCATGTTAATGTATACCTCTAAGGCTGTATGTCCTTTTAAGGTCTGATGTCAGGATATATACAAAATTATCTGTTTTTCACTTCCCTAATGCAAATGCATTTTTTTGTTTTGTGTTTCATTTTTGTTTCTTTCCCCTTTATCAGAACACAATATCGTAGTAACATCAGTTACACTTTGATTACTGATCTGTGTATATAATGTACTGCTGCCTTTATACCGTCATTCCCCTTCATGTTTAGTACCCAAATGACCACACAATTATCGGTTACTCATTTTTCAAACAGTGGAGAAAGGAGAAACCTTTCCTCAGTTGTTAAACTGTGATTTGAGTAGTGTAACTCTTATCAGCTAACTCTTAAGACCTAATCTTACATATCAACAGCGAAGGAAACCCTGTTGACTATATACTACTTCTATTGTATCTTTATTATTAAGTTTCATCCTCTCAGTCTTACAATTTATAGAGGTAGCGAATAAAGCCTGCTTCCTTAATTTGAACCGGTCGAAATTACTGTAGGTCGCATGACACGTATATAATATTCAGTGTGTGTGAACTAACTCTCTCTCTCTCTCTCTCTCTCTCTCTCTCGCTCTCTGCCACCTGGTTTTTGTGGTTTGTCCCTTCAATTTTATTTCATTTTATTGTAGTATCTTCATTTATTATTGTTTTGTTATTATTTTTTTTAATTTTTGTTTTTATTATTTCCCTTTTTTTATTCATTATTATCACGTATCAATTTGGTTTTTTGTTTGGTCATGTTTTGTTTTATTACTATTAGTAGTAACCTTTCTTTTTACTGAGTTTTGTTACCTGCTTTTATTTGTTTTATTATTATTATTATCATTAGTCTCATCTCTCTCTTTTCGCCCTTCTCATTTATTATTATTTCTTTATATACAGATGTGGCCTTTTAAAAATCCCGCCTCGGAGATAAGAGTGCCGCGCAGACTCCCGGCAATTTGCGAGACTCTAACGAAGGGGGGTCAAATTGTTCAGCGCAGGAAATACAAAACCTGTAGAGGGCAGTCGTGTTTCATGTAGGCTGACAAGTCGACAATATGTGTTATTTTCTTTTGCCGGTTACATAAACAGTCACATCTGCGACTATCTCCACTGTCACGGCTGGCTTTGTGGTACCGCTCGATGTGTCGGTGTGTTACGGAAAAAATGCTTCTGTTGGTTTGTTGATGGTAAACATCATTGTTGATGGGGTTATTAGCGATAGTTTATCAGTATTGCAGCAAATAGTTTGTTTTGTATTTCCAAATCGCTTTTAAATCTGAATAAAGAGTGTTATTTGGTGTAATTAGTGGTTTTTTATATATTATGGTGTAGTAGAGGATATGGCAAACAGCTCATCCTGAATGAAGCAGTGAAATTTCACTATTCTTATTACCAGAGTTGTCATATAATATATAATATAAAACTCTTCTTTTAAATTCTCTCTGAGGGCTAAAACCCAGTAAAGATGAAATCCTAGAACCGCCCCTGCCCTACACTCGTAACATATTCATTTATTAAAAAAAAAACGGCATCACCCTCATGTCCATGTGTACACGTAAAATAAAATATGAATTATTAAAAAAATAATTATGCATTATTTATAAAAAATTAAATATGCATTATTTATGTCTCCCCACAGTCTTTATTTTAGCTGCTTCATAACATTTAGCCTTGATAGACCACTGACACAACCCCCAATACAGGGATTCAAAAGAAAACCGTTTTTTCCTGTTTTCACCATGTTGTGGGGTGATTGCAGTTACTGTTTAACACTAGATTTACTGACTTTTTTATTTTCTGGTGCAGGTCCCAAGGTGTGATTCCCCCCTGTTGAGATTTTCACAGTTATTCCCCATCACCCATGAGGCCTGGCACATTTGCATTTGTTCACTCAGAGTAGCTCAGATCCAAGGCAGGCCAAACCTCTGTCTGTGACATAGAAACCTTCAGAAATGCCTGCCGTCTATACAAAATAGTCGGTTTTATTTATAAAAAAAATTGTGTGAAAACAGAATGAAAAGTTGCTAATACAATGACATGAATAAAATGAAAACTTGCTAACACTTCAGTCTCCAATGTATGTTTGTACACAAATGTCATAAGCTGAGTGAAGTTATGGTCCATGGCTTTTGACATGTTCGTACACATACAGAATAAAATGGTCATTTCATTTTCATTGGCCATCACTGAATTATAACACCAAAAGTGAATTTTGAGACGGAACAAGAACCCAACATGCCTCCACGGAAGATGCACCGTGGTACTGGGAAGCCCTGTCTGAGCCAGACGGCAAAAGACAGCACTGTGTGGGAAGAGGAGGACATTGGAATGCCCAGTGCAGTAGCAAATCGCTTGTGCTTCACTGCGCAAGCTGGACCCACAGAGTCTTTGTGTGTGACATGGAAACCTTCAGAAATGTCTGCCGTATTTATACAAAAGAAACACATTCACAATATATGGATACACAAGTCTGTTTTATTTTAAATAGAACTTTCACATTTCAAATTTGTTGAAGCGTGTCCAGATGTCAGAGATCGCAGCAAATTTGTCTCTGTGTGTGTGTGTGTGTGTGTGTGTAGCATCATTTCAGTAGCATCATTTCATATTTTGCCTTCTGCTAGGCAAAGGCATATCAAAAGTGTGAAATATTTACAAATGTGTAGCTTTTTTTTTCTGGAGGCCTAATGAAATGCAATGCTCAATTTGTGTGTGTGTGTGTGTGTGTGTGTGTGTGTGTGTGTGTGTGTGTGTGTGTGTGTGTGTGTGTGTGCGTGCGTGCTTGCACGTGTGCATGTGTGTGTGTGAAATGTTTACAAATGTATAGCTTTTGTTCTGTCTTGAGGCCAACTGAAATGCAATGCCCAATGCTTTGAACAGTGTTTGACTGTGTGTGCGTGTGTGTGCATTTTATGTGTGCATTTTTGTGTCTGTATGTTCATTGCCAACGAAAATAGACAAAATTAATTTTACTTGCAAAGTTCATAATTTGGAACAATCCTGGTAAATTTCAGGCAAATATGTGGAAGGAAACGCAAGTTATGACACATTAAACTTTCCAGATGAGTCAAATAGACCCCAGGTCTGCACAAGTTGTCATTGCATTAGCAACTTTTCATTCTTTTTTCACACAATTTTTTATAAATAAAACAGACTATTTTGTATAGATGGCAGACATTTCTGAAGGTTTCCATGTCACAAACAGAGGTTTGGCCTGCCTTGGATCTGAGCTACTCTGAGTGAACAAATGCAAATGTGCCAGGCCTCATGGGTGTTGGGTGTGTTTGCACAACAAAAGCAGGAGGAGAATTGAGCTGAAGAACTGTGAAAATCTCAACAGGGGGGGAATCACACCTTGGGGCCCGCACCAGAAAATAAAAAAAGTCAGTAAATCTAGTGTTAAATGCTATTTACTGCATAACTTATAAACATTCATCTGAAATACCCTATAACTTATAAAAAATGGGTCGATATTGCATAACTTAATTTGACATATGTTGATATAACCAACTTAAATTTACAGCAATAAGTGGAAAGTTTTACGTAATCAAAAAATGGTTAATACAAAGCACAAGCTTTTTCTTGCAGTTACTTTGTTTAAATGCTATTTACTGCATAACTTAAAGGGTATTTCAGATTAATGTTTATAACTTATAAAAAACGGGTCCAGAGCCGATCCTGACCTCCCTGGGGCCCTAAGCAAAATTCTGCTAAGGGGCCCTCCTACCTGACCCGTGAGCCATGTAAACCATTTGTCACACATTCACACTTGACAGCATCTCCTCTACTAACAAATTTCAGCATAGCACCTGTAAGGTTTAGATAACTACTATTATTCATTTTATAAGCTGCATTAGGCCCCACTTAAACTGCCTCCCTCAGATTCCTCTTTATCCATTTTCAAATATAAAATACTATTTATAATATGACTTGGCTCCTGCAATATTCAACTAGTGAATATTCAATAGCAGATATCAGCAATTACGTTTTTACTAGTGTAAAATGTAATTCCTGATAAAAAAAATATGGTTACTACTAGAAATCACACTCTTAATATTTACATTTTAAGTATTGAAAACTGAATTGATATCAAAAATCCATATCATGTGAATGTATAAAAGCTAAAATGCTTGCCATACAGTATCACTGTGTTTTATAGTATGTATTAGAGCAATACTTGATCCCTGATGGTTAGTATTTACTGAGGAATGTGCATTCATATAGACCTGGCATTATGCTCATTCCAATGTAAATCCATTGGTTTCCATATTGCATTAACATTGTTGTAACCTTGAGAGACTATAGGGGTGCTGAGCTCCTTTTCAGGGGTGCTGAAGCTAAGGTTATGATCAAAAGGCACACGGAGGCATGTCATTTTAAATGTCTTTATTATTATTATTATTATTATTATTATTATTATTGGGCTTTTAACTTTTTATTAAATGACAAATTCCTTTCACAAGATCATTATGGACTTATTCATTATATCCCTAGTCTCTCACCTGATTCTGTCTTTTTTCTTTTTTCATGTCCATAGCGCACTGGCAAGCCACACACACACACACACACACACACACACACACACACACACACACACACACAGAGAGAGAGAGAGAGAGAGAGAGAGAGAGAGAGAGAGTAATGCTAGGAGTTCAGGAGTTAAGCCTGGTTCAGGTTAAATCCTCTGTGTGTGAGGGATGAATAAATACAGCAAAGTGAGTGAGTGTTTTCACACGTACTGGTGATATACAGTGATATGTAGTTTATTTTCACTCTGGTCCAAACGCCAGGGCTTCCATGTTTCCAAAAGACGCATGTGACGTCATGTTTACATGACTCCCGATTGTTAAAATGAGTATCAAATTAACGATAAACTTTACCAACAGAGACACACGTACACACTACACAGGTACGCAGTTTATTTGTCGCGCTGCTGTTTTTGTTTCATGCTCTAGCAGTTAATAAACAAAACTGCATGCGTCTTGCGGAAGAACATTGTAACCGGCGCTACTTCTCTCCGTTTATGACAATGGACGAGTCACTCAGGTCCTGTGCTACTCCACAGCGGCGACGACCCGCTGGACTAAAATATTAATAAAAATTTTAGGGGTGCTGAGCTCCTTTTTAACCTCACCCATGCTACACAGTAAACATTGACACACGCTGTAAAATGAGGCAGGGGGGCGGGGCCTTGCGTAATTTGCGGGGCCCTACGCAACTTGCGTACAGGGCCGATCGACTCTGAATGGGTCGATATTGCATAACTTAACCCTCCTGCAGACCTCGTCTGAATTCCTATACAAATTAGGAGCGCTGAGTCAACTTGACCTTGTCTGTTTTGACTGCTTATAAAAAATGAAGTATATATGATAGCCTTTTTTTTCACCTTTTTTGTCTAACTTGTTTACAACATATTAACATATTCATTCATTCATCTTCTACCGCTTATCCGAACTACCTCGGGTCACGGGGAGCCTGTGCCTATCTCAGGCGTCTTCGGGCATCAAGGCAGGATACACCCTGGACGGAGTGCCAACCCATCGCAGGGCACACACACACTCTCATTCACTCACGCAATCACACACTAGGGACAATTTTCCAGAGATGCCAATCAACCTACCATGCATGTCTTTGGACCGGGGGAGGAAACCGGAGTACCCGGAGGAAACCCCCGAGGCACGGGGAGAACATGCAAACTCCACACACACAAGGTGGAGGCGGGAATCGAACCCCGACCCTGGAGGTGTGAGGCGAACGTGCTAACCACTAAGCCACCGTGTCCCCTCATATTAACATATATTTTGCGAAAAAAATGTGTAATATTTGATATAATAAACCTCATTAATATGCAAAAATTCCTCATTTTCTAGTAAAAAAAAGAAATTTTGAATTATTTTGACTCTAGAGGCACAAAAGTTAATGCACAATTACAGGCTGGAATATTTCAAAGCCAGGAGATTGTTTTGAAACCATTTAGACCATTTTTAATGTCAGTAAATAAATAAATAAATAATAATAATAATAATAATAATAATAATAATAATAATAATAATTTTCCCTTATGAGAAAAAATGAACACAAACTATATTAGAACTAAATATATATTTTTTTAATAATAATAATAATAATAATAATAATAATAATAATAATAACAAATTGAATAACATGGTTTAGGCTTGTTAAGTACAAATTTACAGAACATCGATCAAGACAGAACACAGTCTTAATGAAATTAAAATGAGCCAGTATTTGTGCACCTGTAAATGTACAAAACGAATGCAGTACAGAAAGCAATGCAAATAAATGATTTTAGAGATATTTCTATAAATATCTCTAAAATAAATGATTAAAGTAACTTAATAAAATCTCTTAATGTCACTTGTGTTATGTTACGCCTAACTTGAACTGTGATTTCCTTTATATTTTACATTGCTATTATTTGAGTAAATGTAGGCAACATATAATAATAATAAGAATGTTTCATACGTCTTTATAATTATATTTTATTGTGGATGTTTTCTCACAATTCTGATGTAATGTGAAGTAAAATAAAAAATCTATTTTTTTAAATGTAAATTAATAATATAAACATATTATACAATCTTAAAAAACCTTTGAGTGCTTAAGAGAAACAGGGTTCTTATGCGCCACCTGGTGGATATTCTGTGAAGCGAAACACATTAAGGTGATTGCTAAGATAGTCCCCCCGAACAGAAGTGCCGCAAGCCGCGGCAAACTGCGGCAAGAATTGCAGAATGCCGCGGCAAAAGACGTTCGTTCTTAAAGGCCACATCTGTATATATATATATATATATATATACATATTTCTCTGCTTCCTTTTTTTTCCCTCTCACTTCCTCTCACTTATTTCAAATTAAATGTTAAACAGAGGGTGAAGCTAAATTCAAAATTAAGTATCAACCATTTAGGTTCTACTTTCTAACCCTTCCCCTTCCAGGCCTCGTCCTGCTCTATCACCTTTGTGTTGTGAGTTTGATCTGTCCATTTTCATGCTATTTAGTTGAGGCGTAAGGTAAAGACCTAACTGGGAAATCATCACAGAAAAACTTAGCAAATTAAAGTAGCCAAATCTTTAGATTACCCATTAGGCAAATTGAGTGGACAGCACGTTCTCGCCTATTAGCGTAGGCCACCAATATTGTAAGAACTTGCATTGGCCCTTGTCTGTGTATCTCTTTGCCAGTAATCCAGCATGTCCAGACCATCCAACCCTGAGGCACACTGGGATCAGCTAGAGACCTGGTTGAACGCCATGACGGGTACCCTCCTACCCGAAACTGCTGTTGATCTGCAACACCTGAGCTGGGAACAGCTTGATGACAACCTGAGTGCGGTGATGTCTCATAACCCAGCACAGGACTATAGCCACAAGGAGCTGGCCAAGATCCTCGGATTACTGACCTACAACCTCATCGCCCAGACAAAAACGGAGGAAGAAAAAAATTCTCGCCTGCAACAGGAATCGTTGTCATTCCAGATCCAAGCTGAGGACGCTCGGAGGAATCTGGCACAGGCTCACGACCAGCTAGACCGAATCCAGGCAGAGACTCAGAGCCAACGAGAACAGCAGGAAAAGTCAGGAGGAACTCAGGATGAACTCCGACAAGCCAAGGCCCTTTTGATAAGAGCAGAGACTGAACTTAAGGACAGAGTTGCCAAAGCTAAGGCATACGAAAGGCATCTGCAAAGTGCCCGGGAGGAAATCGTTGCCCTGTGTCAAGAAAGAACTCACTTAAAAGATGAACTCGACACAACTCACAGGGAACTAAAACACGCATATAGATTACAAAGGGACCCTGAAAAGGAAATGCGCAATGTGGAATTTCCCTTAACCAGTGGACTCATACCCCCAAAACAAGAATCAACATTTCAAAAGGGGGGTGAGAAATCCTGACTCAAGACCTCCCCAGGGTGGGAGACTTTTCAAGAAACCCCGCTTTTCAGTCACAGGGTCACCCCTAAGGAATTGGACAAACTGGCCAGAAACATCCCTACTTTCACGCCAGACCCTGCAGGAGGCTATGACATACATGCCTACCTGCAAGACATTGACTTTCATTTACAGACTGTAGCTAACGTTACTACACGAGACCAACTCTACCTCCTCAGGATCACCTCCAGCCGCGAGGTACGGAGCTTCCTGGATCGGCAACCAGACAAGAGCAAAGAGGATTACCAGCAGCTTCAAGAGGCCCTGATTAAGGAGTTCTCTTACCCAGAGTCAGAGCAAGGACTGTTCACTGCTCTGGACCTAAAACAGAGCAGACATGAAACCACACGAGCTTATTACACCAGGCTCTGACAGGCCTACTTCGGAGCCCGAAATGAGCCAGGAATGGAGGAGGACTTCAACTTCATAAACTTTGTTCCTCAGAAACCTTCACCCTGCTGTAAGTCACCACCTGGGGGTCCTGGCCTGCCCAGGAAATGTCCATCCAACAGCTTCAAGACTAAGCCCAAAGAGCCTATACAAAGCAAAGGAACGTGCCCGAAAAAAACGTAAAAGGGGCAGCAATCTATTCTGTCTCCGAGCAATGTTCAGAACTGGCACTAGAGGGCACCCAGCAACGCTATCGAGAGTGCTGTTTTAATCGTCTGCCTCCCAATGAGCCACAGGAATCCAGTCCCGATTGCCTGCCAGTCACTACACCTGCCCCAGGCCCAAGACTCCTAGGAACCTGTTTGAAAGAGGAATGGCCAAAAAGCTGTACATAGCCATCACATTAGAGAATGAGCTGAGACTAGAAGCTCTTGTGGACACTGGTGCAGATCTGACTTTAATGTCAACCCAACTCTTTCACAAACTGAGGTGGAAGCTAAGCGACGGAATCGAACCCTTAAAACGCAAAAGTGTGCATTGAATGTACAATCTTACAGCCAAAATGAAGTCAAGCTTGAACAGATAGCTCCCATTCACCTGACCATCGGCCCTATGAGTGTAGTGCACCCCGTGTACATCTCTCCAATGGACACCTACCCCCTGCTCATCGGAAAGGACCTGCTAGACCGGTTTGAATCACTGTTGGATCTTAAACAGCTGAAACTCTGGGCTCAAGTGTGAGAACCTCTACCACCTTGGCCACCGCGAGCACCCAAGACAGACTGCCAGGTCACAGAGGTCAGGGACAATCACACCACCAGCCGGGAAGGCAACTTGACCCGAGAACAAAGTTCAAGGTCACTGCTCTGTGCTTTCCAGCTAACTAATGACTCTGACTCATACTGTCCGCGGGCCATGGGAGGCCTATAGCTTGCTGATACTGCAACGACAGACATTATACTAGCACTATGGGCAGACAACTCAGCAATCAGTCTCACACTGTTTAACACCCTCAAAATGGACACAGCAAGCATCCCTTGGGCCAACAAGCGCACACGATTTCCTTTGGTTCCCTGCCAGACCACCATGGTAACAGCTAACGCCCTGAATTTGCGCCCTGAACGTAAAATGGAATGGCAGGCGCATGACCCATTACTTCCTGATCCTGCCAGACCCACCACACGACATCTACATTGGAGCAGATATTTTAATCCGTCTCAGGGCCCATGTAGATATGATCAATGGAGTGGTGTGGGCCCCAGTAACATAACAGCCCCCCATGGCCCAGATCAACCCTGAAAACTTCATATCAGCGCAAACCATCCCAGAGGTCTGCACCCTAATCAGTGAAGAAGAGACTGTAATACCTGCTTACACCAAGGGCGTGGCGGTTCGACTCAACCTGAAGTGCGGTCAAGCTTTACACCACACACTAGGCTTCTACCAACCTTCACCTGAGAGTAAGGAACTGGGACTTACCTTGGAAGCTACACCCCTAATTGAAGTAACATCCCGAGCAGTTCACATCTTATTCAATAACTGCGCAGCAATGGAAATCCGGGTGCCTAAAGCATACCACCTGGGCTGGTTAGTGAGCTATGGCTTCCACGACTTCAAACTCACCTTAGCAATAATCGGCCCCATCCCAGACGAAATGATCCCAGAAGAAAGTACAGATCAAGCCGTGGGGACAGCACCATTTCAAGATGATCACCATTGTCTCAGTCATGCCGGTCACCCAAGATCAAGTGTGCAGAACAGAGCTAACCGATGATCACTGCCTCTCTGTGTACATGGTCTCCAAGAGCCCCACTTGCGAGACAGACAATGCCACTGCACAGTTAATAGCACAGGAAACACACGGATTAACAACAGAAGAGCCGTACATGGTATTTGAGTCACAGGTGCAACAAATTCTGAAGGATGCCGATGCCACTATACAGACCAGTTAATCTGGCCACTTCCCCAGCCCTAAAACGGCTACATGATGTCAAGCCCATGCTGCGCGTGATAGATGGTATTTTATGGTATGCCCCTGATGACCACACTGCGCCGAAACTCGTGGTGCCACAGTGCCAAAGGGGGGTCATGTTAACGTATGCCCACGATGCCACGTATGCAACATCTGGTCTGAACTACATGCTCTATTAAGTTAATTTAATTAAAATTACGGTATAAAGGAAAAAAGGGAAGATACCGCCCTCATAGAATTAATAAAGGTTACACGGCCTGTTCACCGGACGAACAGACCAAATAAGTGTAACGTTAATTCCATTACCGTCAATTTCAACTTAGGTTAAAATATTTAGGAGTCACTATAACACGTTATAATTACTTGTAAATATTTACCTTGCTTTGCGAGCCAAAATCGCTACAGCACTCCCACACTTTATGTACATAACTGATCGCTCAAATTCCATATTCATATTTTATATATTTTATTCATTCTACATCCATATTTTATACTCATTCTGTCTATATTGTATCTCATCGTCTGCATTGTTTTCTTGTATAGTATTGTGTTATTTATGTCTGTACCTTTGAGAGTCACAAACTGCTGGAACCAAATTCCTTGTGTGTTTCAACACACTAAATAAATCTGATTCAAATCAGCCAATAAATCTGATTCTGATTCTGATTCTGAAACGAGGTGGGTTCCCCTCTGAGCCTGGTCCCACTCAAGATTTCTTCCTTTTATCATCTCAGGGAGTTTTTCCTTGCCGCCGTCGCCTCCGGCTTGCTCATTAGGGATAGATATATAGTATTTTAAATTACGTATTCTTATTTTTTCTTATTATTATATATTTATTTCTTTTTCTCTCTCTTCTGTTTCCATACTTCTGTAAAGCTGCTTTGAGACAATGGGAAAACCACGGTCTCTGAGTGCGGCAGCAGAGGAAGACGTGAGCCAGGCCCTGGTTGAGGACCTCTCGGAACCACTTCGCCCCCCTTCGCAAGACGGAACATGACGCTGTGATCATCGGCGACTCCATCGCCCGCCACGCCACATACTGTGGCTAAAGGTAAGGCTCACTCTCTCTGTTTACCTGGTGCTCGTGTTCTCGATGTCGCTGCACAGGTACCTGGGATCCTGAGCAAGCACACCGGAGCTGTGGTTCTTCATGCCAGCACGAATGACACCAGCCTGAGGCAGTCGGAGATCCTGAAGAGGGACTTCATGACCCCGGTGAAGACGGTTCGCAGAACATCACCCATGGCAAGGATCATCGTGGCTGGACCGCTTCCCATGTACCAGCAAGGAATCGAAAGGTTCAGTAGACTTTTTGCTTTAAATGAATGGTGACAGTCATGGTGTCACGCTCAGAATTTACTCTTTATTGATAACTGGAACATTTTATGGGAGCGGTAAACTTTTCTGACTGGTAAGCTACGATTTAAATCTAAATTTCAATATCCATCCCTCACCTCATCATCACATTGATACAAATACCCACATAGCTCATCCAATAGAAACTGTGTTCCCCGAGTAGTGAGATCAAAAAGTAAATGCATGAGAAGTTCTCTAAATAAGCTTAACGTAATTAGACCAGAAAAATGTCAAAGAAACAAACAAAAAAGTTCCTAAAGTTTGGGCTTCTAAACATTAGTTCACTTGCACCCAAACACTTACAGTAAATGAAATCATCTCAGAAAATAGCGTTACTGCACTATGCCTTACTTAAACTCGGATTAAACCAAATGATTACATAAATCTAAATGAGTTTACCTCATCAGGATATATCTATAAGCACGAGCCTCGTCAGACTGGTCGTGGAGGTGGTGTTTTCACCTCACTAAAGATCATTGGTGTTGCCAATCTTTAGTGATTTCCTTACTGTTACTCAGAGAACACAGTATAGATTTAATTCCTTTGAAGTTGAAGTAATTATACTGACGTACTTGTCCCTTAGTGACACGTTTTTGGATTGCGTAGGAAACCCTTCCGCTCTCCCACTAAGGAATGTGTCCTAGTTTGCATAGGTTAGTGTTGAAATCACAAAGTTGGTCTTACCTTGAATGCAGGTGTCCTTCGAAGTCCCCTCGGCCTTCTAACAAAGGATCCTCTCCTAGGTCTTCTATTTAATCTATTGTTTGATTCTTTAAATGAAGGAGGCAGACTTAGACCTTTTTGTCTTTTCAGGATCCTCACAATGGGAGGCCTTGTTTTTATTAAAAGTAGTGTAATACAAATAGGTGTGTGTAATATATGTAAAATAAAAAAAAAAATTACAAATAAAAACTCCTTCAAATAATCAAACGGTATTAGAATAAGTAAAAGTTATTAATATGCAAAGATTATAACAAACCAAGAAACACTCTCCAAGCGTAAACTTGCGTTTGTTCTATGATGCACCTAAAGTATAACATGCACTAAGGCTGTCTACAATAGAATGCACACACAATGTGATTCAAGGCAGGCTGTTGGATTTGGCTGTCAGGTTTGGTTGGCTTTGTGCCTTCTAGACGGCTACCATCTTATTTCACACACACTTCTCAGTTCCCAAACATATCACGGCGTCGACTTTGTGCGCTACAAATGTCTTTTTTCTCTATCCTCAAGTTTAACACTTCCATATATGGTCATATGGTTGCAGTTAACTTCCTGCAACCTGTCAGGCTGTGAATATATAGGACTGCAGCTTTCTCTCACCGTGGAATTCGACAGCAAGCTATAAAACACTGCGTGTGCAGGTTACTCCCCGCGAATACACAGAAGGCTTCACTTCAACAGCAGACCTTGAAACACTTTGTATGCAGATACTCCCAGTAATAAACAGTAGGTTTCATAAGCTTTCACTAGAAGAAACAGCTTTTCATCTAAGTTTACAGTAAAATAAGCAATATTTATCTAAACACTTCTATTACATGATTATAAGAAAAAGAAAAGCATTTCAGAATACTCTTAAACATCTGAAAATAAAACATAATAACACATCATGCATTATAATCTTCTTTTGGAATCTTCTTCCAGCTGTCTAGGTACAGCGTCTGATCCCTCGATATCTTCTTCTAAACACTCATATTCAAATCTTTCAACTCTTCAACCAATTCTTCAACCTTTTGTATTTTTACATCGATTTTCCTTTGTTTATTAACCTTATGTTTCACTTTTCTTTCCCTATTTCTCCTTCTCTTTGTATTATCTATGTCCGTCTGTCTACTGACAGATAAGTTAATAATTTTTTGGGTGTACCTTTTATATTTATTATTATTTATTTGCTGAGAACCAGTATTAAGAGAACCAGTATCAGGGCGTAGGTAGAGACCTGCAACTCCATCCTGTGCATGCCACTGGCTCACGACAAAGTGATTGTTCATAATGTTGCACTCTCGCACATGCACGCGTAAAAATCCCTGATGTCTCTTGCTCTAGCAGCCGTGTACAGACCCCCAGGGCCCTACACTGGTTTTCTTAGAAAATTTGCAGATTTACTTTCAGACCTATTGGTTAATTTTGATAAAGAATTAATTGTGGGGGCTTAGTGTTTAGCACGTTTGCCTCACACCTCCAGGGTTGGGGGTTTGATCCCGCCTCCCAGTGTTCCAAGTTCCTAGCCCGATCGTCTCGCATTTGCATGTTCTCCACATGCCTCGGGGGTTTCCTCTGGGTACTCCGGTTTCCTCCCCCGGTCCAAAGACATGCATGGTAGGTTGATTGGCATCTCTGAAAAATTGTCCGTAGTGTGTGTGTGTGATTGCGTGAGTGAATGAGAGTGTGTGTATGTGTGTGTGCCCTGCGATGGGTTGGCACTCCATCCAGGGTGTATCCTGCCTTGATGCCCAATGATGCCTGAGATGACCCGAGAATAGTTCAGATAAGCGGTAGAAAATGAATGAATGAATGAATGAATGAATGAAAGAGTTTCAGTCAGGTTTCAGGTCCCATCATAGCACAGAATCTGTACTTGTGAAAGTTACAAATGACTTGTTCCTAGCTTTGAACAAAGACTGTATGTCCTAGTTCTACTTGACCTTATTGCTGCATTCGACACTATAGATCACAACATTCTCCTAGATCGCTTACAAAATTACACAGGTATTCATGGACAGGCTTTAAGTTGGTTTAGATCCTACCTGTCTGATCGATACCATTTTGTAGAATTAAATGGTGAATCCTCCAGTTTATTGCCAGTAAATTATGGGGTCCCTCAGAGGTCCTAGGACTGATCCTTGCTTTTCTCGATATACATGCTTCCATTAGGGAACATCATTAGAAGTCATAGAAGGCTTAGTTTCCACTGTTATGCTGACGATACACAGTTATATATCTCATCAAAACCAGACGAAATAGCTAAATTGTCAAAATTTACTCAGTGTGTTAGAGAGATAAAAGATTGGATGAGCTGTAGTTTTCTGTTGTTAGACTCCAATAAGACAGAAATACTACTTATCGGTCCAAAAACCAGTACACCGAAACTCTCACGATTCAACTTCCATTTAGAGGGATGTTCTGTTACTAGTAGCACGACAGTGAAAGACCTGGGTGTTATATTAAACAGCAACTCTGTCTTTTAAAAATCATATCACCCATACTACAAAACAGCCTTCTTCCACTCTAGAAATATGGCCAAGCTGAGAAACATCCTATCTGTATCTGATGTTGAGAAGCTAGTTCATGCATTCATGACCTCTAGACTGGACTATTGTAATGCATTAATCCTTGTCCTGCATCTTTAATAAATAGGCTACAGTTAGTCCAAAATGCAGCTGCCAGAGTTCTCACTAGGACAAGAAAGTATGATCATATAACCCCAATTTTATCATCTCTACACTGGCTACCTGTTAAGTTTGGAATAGATTACATAATAGATACTAGGCTCTTGGGGGTTTAGCTCTAACTAGTCTTCTAACATGTTACAATCCTTCATGCTCCTTGAGATCAAAGAACTCAGGACTCCTGGTAGTTCCCAGAATATCTAAGTCTACTAAAGGTGGTAGAGCGTTTTCTTATTTAGCTCCAAAACTTTGGAATAGTCTTCTTGATAGTGTTCAGGACTCAGACACACTTTACTAGTTTAAATGTAGATTAAAAACTTCTCTCTATTCAGGCAAGCTGCTTTGAGACAATGGCAATTGTAAAAAGCGCTATACAAATAAACTTGAATTGAATTGAACATTGTATAATACACTGCATGAACATTTTGATTTTCATCAGTTAATTGCACTGCAAACTGCTGTAGAGGTTTCTGGTTAACTGTTTGTGGGAGTGTGCAAACAGCACAAATAATTGTGGGGAACTGCTGATAACTGACATGGACATGGCTTGGCAGTTGAAACGACCATGCTTCTCATCACCTCGGCCTGGGTGAAGGTTTCATCAGAATCAGGTTTATTGGCCAAGTATGTTGACACACAAAGGAATTTGGTTCCAGCTGAATTTGGTTCCAGCTGATAAAATGCAGACAATGTGATACAATATAGACAATATGAGTATTAAATCTGAATACAGAATATATGACTGGTCAGTTATGTACATAAAGTGTGAGAAGTACATGGTAGTGCAAATAACAATATTGTGTAATATTTTGTTTTGTGCAATACACAGCAGCAGTAGTAACATATACGGATGATGTGAAGACTGACAGTTCTGATAATGCAGTACTTGTAGATATGAAGTGGGGAATATAATTATGGTGAGTTGTTAATCAGGGTGATTGCCTGGGAAAAGAAACTATTCCTGTGTCTGGCAGTTTTGGTAAGCAAAGCTCTGTAGCACCTGCCAGATGGGAGGAGCTGAAAGAGGGTGTGTCCAGGGTGTAAAGGGTCAGTAGTGATTTTTCCTGCCCGATTTCTGGTTCTTGTGTCGTACAAGTCTACGGGAGTGGGCAGGGGTGCACCAATTATTTTTTCTGCTGTTTTTGCTGTGCTTTGTAGTCTGTTCCTGTCCTGTTTAGTTTCTGCTCCAAACCAGATGGTGATGGATGTGCACAGGACAGATTCAATGACTGCAGTGTAGAACAGTATCAACAGCTCCTGTGGCAGACCGTACTTCCTTAATTGGCATGGAAAGTACATCCTCTGCTGGGCCTTTTTGATGATGGAGTTTATGTTGCACTCCCATTTCAGGTCTTGGGAAATGGTAGGGCCCAGAAACTTGAAGGACTCCACAGATGACACCGGGCTGTTGGATATCGTGAGGGGGAGTAGTGTTGAGGGGTCTTTCATAAAGTCCACTATCATCTCCACAGTTTTGAGGGTGTTTAGCTCTAGGCTGTTCTGACTGCACCACAGCACCAGCCGCTTCACCTCCTGTCAGTATGCAGACTCATCGCCATCTTGGATGAGACCAAAGAGCGTAGTATGATCTAAATTTCAGGAGTTTAACAGTTGGATCACGAAGTGCAGTCATTAGTGTAGAGGGAGAATAGCAGTGGGGAGAGGACACATCCCTGAGGAGCACGAGTGCTGATTGTCAGAATGCTGGAGTTAACACGTATTAAAAGCCGAACTGAAGTCAACAAAGAGAATCCGGGCATATGTCCCTGGGCAGTCCAGATGTTGCAGAATGTAATGTAGTCTGATGTTGACTGCATCGTCCACTGACCTGTTTGCTCAGTAGGCAAACTGTAGGGGATCCAACATCTGTTCTGTCTTGCAGGCCTTTCCACACTGATGCAGGGTTGTTAGCTGAAAACCTGCTTTTCAGCTTTTCAGAGTAGCTTCTTTTGGTTATTCTGAAAAAGATATGTAAATCACTATCCTCTGAACGATACATATGCAAACCTGTGTATTGGGTACTGTTCACCGATCAAGAGGTGTTACTTTTGTAAATCTTCTTCTACTTTTGGCTTTTCCCTTTAGGGGTCGCCACAACGAATCATCTGTTTCTACCTAACTCTATCCTCAGCATCCTCTACTCACACCAATTAAGTTCATGTCCTCTTTCAACACATCCAAATATCTCCTTTTTGGAATTCCTCTTGACCTCTAACCTGACAGCTCCATATCCAACATCGTTCTATCAGTGAAACAACTCTCCCTCCTCTGCACAAGTCCAAACCATCTCAATATACCCTCCCTGACCTTGTCCCCAAAATAGCCAACCTGAGCCATTCCTCTGATGTGCTTGTTCATAATCTTGTCCATCCTTGTCACTCCTAAAGAGAACCTCAACATCCTTATCTCTGCTACCTTCATCTCATTTCATACCTCATTTCCTTTCCTCACTGATAGTCTCTAACCCATACAGCATAGCTGGTCTTACTACTGTCTTGTATAACTTTCCTTTGATTCTCATCTTCAGTCACACAACACTCCTGACACTTTTCTCCACCCACTCCACTTTCACTCCTGTTCTTTCCAGGGCAGACCTCCACCTTTCCAGGAGTTCCTTTACCTGCCCAATACAGATCACATTGTCATCCACGAACATCACTGTCCATGGAAATATCTATCTGACTTCATCTGTCAACCTGTCCATCAAAACAGCAAACAAGAAGGGACTCAAATGCCAATCATTGTTGTAGACCCACCTTCACCTTAAACTCCAATGTCTGACCTAGAGAATATCTCATTGCTGTCATACTCCTCTCATGCGTACATATCCTGAACTACTCTGGTGTACTTCTCTGCCACTCCTGTCCAGAGGTGGGTAGTAACGAATTACATTTACAGCGTTACATTTACTTGAGTAAATTTTTTTGGGTAACTTGTACTTTTTGAGTATAATTAAAGATGCGTAAAGATCTACTCAAGTAGATTCTTAGTGGAAAAACGTTACTTTTACTTTGCTACAATCAGCGTCATTCCTCCATTACTCAAATGGTAATAACTATGAGATTTAATAAATAATAATTAGTTTATATAAGTCTCGCGAGACGTTGGAGAGGCTGCTTCGTGAGAGTATGCTGCGCATCTCCCGCTGAAGTTTAGCGCACTTTTAGTTGGAAGATGATGTCTGAAGTAGAGGCAGATCAAAGGCAGATCACCCGTAGCCTGAAATTAATTCCATATTTTCACTCCAAGATGTAAAAAATAATAGCTTTATAATGCGATGCATTCTGTGTCCACCAAAACAGACATCGCAGCTTACAAGAATTCCAGCTCCAACCTAAAAAAACACGGAGTGGTAAGTATCAAAATTATGCCTATTTGATGGTAATTTGGTAACTATGGGCACTTTGTTATGAATGAAGCACCTGCCTCGTCTCCCGACCGCCACCAGAGGGAACCTTCGCCCGAGTTCTAGCGACTTCCGAACTACATCTCCCACAAACCACCGCTCCTGTCATTGTTGCACCACCAGCTGCTTTCAATCACCTGCTTCCTATAAAGCATGAACTTGAACTTCCTTTCACTGTGAAGTCTCAATTTGCCTCTGCTATCGGTCTGAGCGTTTGTCTGTCTGTATATTCCTGGTTTTGACTCTGTTTTGGTTTTTGCTCCATTCTATGATTGTCTGCTGCCTGCCCCGACCTTCTGCCTGTATTAGCGTTTCTGAATTTTGCCTCACCTTTGATATTGTGTTTGCTGATTCTGACCTAAGCCTGTTGTACCTCAAGCTTGCATTAAAAAGCGTGCACATGGATCCTCCGTCTCACGACCTGTCATTACAGAAGACTTCACCACCATATGATCCAGCGCTGCCTCACAGCTCGTCTCCCATGTTCAGCCAGTCAGCGACCACTCCCGACAGCTGGCTCACCTCGCATCACTCACGGGTGAGCTTGTCACAGCCCTGCAAAGCTTGCAAAGTATCCCCACAGCCCCTAGCATGATCCCCGCGACCGCTAACCCATGGCTCTCCTTCCAGGAGAAATTCGATGGAGACCCGGCGAGATGCAGGGGTTTTCTTATGCAGTGCTCGCTGTTTGTGACACAACAACCGTCTCTCTATCCCACAGACGCCAGCTGTATAGCACTGGTCTGCACCCTGCTTACCGGAAGGGCTCTAGAGTGGGCCTCCGCCGTATGGAGAGAGGACAGATCAGCGTTTCCTTCCTTCAACCATTTCCTCGCCCAGTTCTGCAGCGTATTCGATCACGTCGCTGGAGGAGAGAGCGCAGAGGAGCGTCTCCTGAATATTTCCCAGGGGAGCCGCAGCACAGCGGAATATGCTTTAACGTTCCGCACCCTCACAGCTCAGGCAGTTTGGGAGGAGAGACCCCTCAAGCTCCTTTTCCGGAAAGGTCTGAGCCATGAACTGCAAGCAGAGCTCGCTTGTCATGATGAAGGGAGAAATCTAGCTGACTTTATGGATCTGTCTATCCGACTCGACAATCTGATCTGAGCACGGCGATCACCCACACACTCCCCGTCCTCTGAATGTGCTCAGTCCACACATCATGCTTCCGCTCATCTCACTCCCGAGGAGAGAGCACGTCGCATACATCACCGGCTCTGTTTATACTGCGGTGTGACCGGGCATCGTCTGCCCTCCTGTCCCGTCAGACCACACAACGAGCGGAGTACGTTAGTGAGTGTGGCTAGTTTCGCCTCACGAACTCAGACTTGTGCCCGATTCGCCGTGCACCTGAACATATCTGGCAGAACTATTGAATTGGAAGCTCTCGTTGATTCCGGCGCCACTGGAAATTTCATTTCAGAGGAGTGTGTCAAAGCCAACGTCATCCCATTGACAGAGTGTGAGGTCTCCATAGCCGTCGAAGCGATAGACGGTCGACCCGTCGGAGAGGGACGGATAAGATTCATCACCGAAGAGATCGAGCTACTGGTGGGTCCACATCACAGCGAAACGATCCGGTTTCATGTCATTACCTCTCCTCGTCATCCTCTGATCCTGGGGTTACCCTGGCTAAAGCTCCGCAATCCGATCATCTCCTGGAGAGAACCACTGATTATGGCCTGGGATAAGACCTGCGCTCCACATAACCAACCCTCCAAGGCCCTACTTTCGCTATACTCCGCGACCACCGCGCCGGCCATTCCTGTCAACCCTGACCTCCCGGCTGAATATCACAACCTTGTAGAGGCATTTAGCAAGGTCAAGGCCACCAAGCTACCTCCTCACTGTCCTGGCGACTGCAGCATCGAGCTTCTACCCAACGCCACGCCCCCAAAAGGCAGAATTTTCCCGCTATCACAGCCGGAGACCGAGGCTATGAATGCTTATATTGAGGAGGAATTAAAGAAGGGGTTTATTTGGCATTCTGTGTCACCAGCATCATCCGGCTTCTTCTTTGTAAAGAAGAAAGATGGTGGGCTCTGCCCCTGCATAGACTATCGAGCTCTGAACGAGGTTACCATCAAATTTCGCTACCCTCTCCCCTTGGTCCCCTCAGCCCTGGAACAGCTGCGCAGAGCCAGGTTCTTCACCAAATTGGATTTAAGCAGTGCTTATAACCTGATCTGCATCAGAGAGGGGGACGAATGGAAGACCGCCTTCTGGTATATATTATATATATATTAATATATTCTGAAACTATGGAGGCGCTACAACATCAGCTCTATGCTAAAGCCGATAAATATGAATTCCACAGAACCTCTACGTCATTCCTGGGTTATGTCATTCCTGCTGGGGGGTCGCCATGGACGAGTCCAAGGTAGAGGCAGTGTTAAAGTGGCCCCAGCCCCAGACTGTCAAAGAATTACAACGCTTTCTCGGCTTCGCGAATTTCTATCGCCGCTTCATTCGTGGGTTCAGCACGGTCGTGGCGCCACTCACGTCAATGACGAAGAAAGCCTCATCCCATCTATCATGGTCACCTGAAGCTATCCGCGCTTTTCACCTGCTGAAGGAGCGCTTCACAACAGCTCCCATCCTGCACCACACTGATCCGGCTCAACCGTTCGTAGTAGAGGTGGATGCCTCCAGTACAGGCGCCGGAGCGATTCTTTCTCAATGACATGGTCCAGCTAACAAGTTGTTTCCGTGTGCTTACTACTCGGAGAAACTATCTGCAATTACGACGTGGGGGACCGTGAGTTACTGGCCATGAATGTGGCCTTCGAGGAGTGGAGACACTGGCTAGAGGGCGCTCAGCAGCCGTTCACGGTTATCACAGACCATATAAACCTCGAGTACCTACGCGCGGCCAAGCGGATGAATCCCCGTCAAGCACGATGGGCCATGTTCTTCACACGATTCCACTTCACAGTAACCTACAGACCCGGTTCAAAGAATATCAAAGCCGATGCACTTTCCCGCCTGAGTAATGAACCTGACCAGCCCTCTCAGACAGAGCCCATCATTCCCGAGGCTCAAATTATCACTCCCTTCCAATGGGACATCATTACCCAGATCTCCCAGGCCAATGCGCTATCTCCACCTCTGAACGATTGTCCCGCTAACAAAACCTACATGCCCGAGAACTTACGCTCCATCCTGTTACACCTGTTGTACGCTTCACCCAGCTTCGGTCATCCCGGCATCTCGGCCACGATCCGTCTGGCACAAAACACTTTCTGGTGGCCCTCTCTGTCCCAGGACACCCAAGAGTTTGTAAAGAAGTGTGCCGTGTGCAACACATCCAAATCTTCACATCAGCTCCCGGCAGGCTTGCTGCAACCACTACCTATCCCTCAGCGGCCCTGGTCCCATACCGCCATCGATTTTATTACCAATCTGCCCAAGTCCGATAACTGCACCGCCATCCTCACAGTCGTGGACCGGTTCTCCAAAGCGTGCCGCCTGATAGCTCTACCCAAGCTACCCACGGCATTCGAGACAGCAGAAACCTTGTGCAGTTATGTATTCCATTTCTACGGCATCCCTGAGGACATCGTCTCAGACGGGCCCGCAGTTCACTTCCCGAGTGTGGGCAGCTTTCTTCAAGAGACTAAATATTAACGTCAGCCTTACCTCGGGATACCACCCACAATCTAATGGTCTAACCAAGCGTCTCAACCAGGAACTCACTCGCTTTCTCCGTTCCTACTGCCATGATAACCAGACTGACTGGAGCAAGTATCTAATGTGGGCGGAGTACACACAGAACTCGCTCATCAAACCAGCCACCGGTCTCACGCCCTTTCAGTGTGTCCTCGGATACCAGCCATCCCTGTTCCCCTGGTCCGGTGAGCCCTCTGTTCTGCTTGCAGTGGATGATTGGTTCCGTAAGAGCGAGGAGACCTGGAGCGCGGCACACCGCCAGCTACAGAGAGCCATCAGCCGCCAGAAGAAAAAAAAAAAGCACAGACAAAACAAAAGACGACACAAAAGACAGAACAAAAGACAAGGATTCCAAGCTGCCAAAGGCAACGCGGCACAGCTAAATAGTTAAGACAATTAGACACATAAAGTACATGTGTGCAAAGGCGGGAAGGAATAGACAAGGGCGGTGTAGCCAGAGGGGTCTAGCAACATCCACAGCCGAGCAGAAGGGCCGAGCAATGTCCACAGCCGAGCAGAAGGGCCTAGCAACGTCCACAGCCGAGCAGAAGGGCCGAGTGACATCCAGAGTTGAGCAGAAGAGCCGAGCAACAACCCCGGACAAGCCGCGGCCAGACCCACGTCCAGAAACCCAGAAAGTGTAATCTCTCTACACTCTCTATAGTGTAATCTGTACCTCTTGACAGTGCATCTGCAAAAGCCTGGAGCATCCTCTGCAATGCAACTGTACTGCATTAATCTCATTAAAAGTCTCTGGCACCTAAGAGGAACGTTGTCAAAGTCTTTATTATTGATGAGTGTTATGAGGCTTATGGTCTGTGATTAATCTGAAGCTGTCCAGCCCATACAGATATTTCTCAAACTGTTCACAGGCCCAGACCCCTGCTAAACACTCTTTCTCTATTTCTCTATTTGTGAACGTGATTCAGCATCACTTATGCAATGTGAACAATATGCCACAGGACTCCACTCACTGTCATCTTTTTGTAACAGCATGTCCTCACCCCATAACTGCTTGCATTCACAGAAACTGCTGTGTGTCTTGGGTGTCGAAAACAGGGAGCACCGGTGCACACATCAGAGCATTTTTCATTCTTTGAAAGGCTGCCTCTTGAATAGGGCCCCAATTCCACATCACCTTGTTTTTCAGGAGGTCATACAAAGGTTGTTTAATAGTAGCTAAATTAGGGATGTAGTTCCCCAATTAGTTTACCATCCCAAGAAACAGTTTGAGTTCATGCACATTTTTAGGAACAGGAAAGCTTGCAATGCTGTTGACTTTTCCATGGTCTGGCCTCACACCCTGTGCATCAATTTTTTTTCCAGCTGGTGCTATGACTTTCAATACTTTCTTGAGTCATTTATTGTGTTCCTTGTCTCACCGAAAACCAGAAAAGTGCCCATATAAATGGCAACTCTTTTCAATGATGCCTTCTTTCTCCATAGAAGGGTTTCCTCACTCATTACAAATGCATCTGCTCCCTTGTCAATTTTGAAGTAAAGCGGTGTCTGTTCAATTTTCATTTGAACTGTCCATTTGTTATCATTTTCCTCCTTATTTACAGTCCCTAAAACATTTATTTTTCCATTTCTTCTGTTATTTTCTTTTGTACATTCTTTGCCAATGTTTCTTCTTATTGCATTTATTACAGATAGTACAGATACTTTTTATTGCACATTTGCTCTTTTGAGTGTTTGTCTATTACCACATCTGGTGCAATTTCTCTCATTACCACAGCAGGCTGTGCTGATTCTCCTTGCTGTGCCAATTGGTCTTTGGGTATGTGCCCTTTTGTAGACCTTCCATGTATGAACAAGATGTATGTTTAAACAAGCTCACTCTGCATATCATGTGTTTGTAAACCGACTTGTACTGCAATGTACTCTGATAGCCTCACATGCTGTATTGCTTCTGTTAGCGTCAATGAAGGCATGAGCTGTAGATTTTGGGAAAGTATTTAATTCCTTATCCTGACTACTAGCTGATCATGGATGTGTTCATCCTTTTTGTCCCCAAAAGCAATTTCAAACAATTAGCAAATGTATGTCTCCGCTTTCTCCCTGGCAGCTGGTTTCTCTGATAAAAGCATACACACCCGTGTGTCAGATTGCTTTTTGGAATAAAATACTCCTCAAATTTCGACAGTAAAACATCAAACTTCGTTATCCTCTTCATTATCAAAACTTAAAAAAGCTAATATCTTCTATGCCTCACTTTCCATGACATATACCAGAGAATTGACCTATACAGCTCCATCATCTTTGTTAAGTTTTGTTGTTCACTCTAAACTTAATTTAAGCACTTCTGACACCATGCCATGGCTTTAGTAACGAAGAACCCTACTTGTTCAACAACCACCTTAACTTTACCATGCTCATCTTGGTAACCCTTGTATCCACAAAAAATCACATGACATGTATTGCTTGGGATAGGCGTCATCATGTGTCTGAACCAACGACAGCTTTTGGCATGGGCCTAAGACTGCTGCAGTGCTCACACAACCCGGAACAGAAAATAACTTTCTGGTACAGAAAAATAAAGAAGTATACCAGAAATGGACATTTTCATTTGAAATCTCTTCCAAAATGTTTCTGGGGTTACCTGCTCAGAAAAAAAGGATTTATAAATGTTAAATTGCTGTTGCTAGGAAGGTGCCTGTTATAATGTTATAATTGAGGTACTGGAACAAAACAATAATTCATTAGCAGTGGCAAATAACTTAACTTATATATATAATTTGATTACAATAGCACTATGTTCAAGATTTACAAGAAATATTTTAACTGCTACTATGTAAATGGAATACTGCTGTAAAAAAGCACCTTATTTGTTTTAAGTGTTTGAAAGCCAAATGTCATTGCACTTTTGGTTCATATAGCTGAACTTGTGCTGCAATACATTTCTGTTGAAATCAATGTTGAATTCATTGGTAATTTCAATGTTGAATTTGTCAAAATCATGCAATTAATCACAGTTAAAATTTTAATTGTTTTTCAGCACTACAAAAGATATTACAGCATGCAGATGATATTTTCCTACTGTATTATTACTAGGGATGAGCGAGTACAGCATTATCTGTATCCGTATCTGTTAACCATATGAATTATCTGTATCCGTATCAGTACTCTGAGTGGGTGGGGCCTAACCCAGAAGTAGGCAGGGCTTGTATTGAAATGGGCGGGGCTTTAACCAGTAATAATTTGTAATATTTATAACAGTAGCTTACTACCTTTATGTTTTTATGAAATACAGCAAAAACGAGTCAGACACTCAGTGTCTGGTTACTGGTTAGAGACAGCTGAAGGTTTAAAAAAGAAAAATGCGAGTCGCATTCTACCAAGCAAGCACCACGTCTGAACGAACCCACTTTTACCAGAACTCTACTGGTTAGTAAGTACGTATTATTAACGTTACAACCCCAAGTAAAAAGCTGAAGAAACCCTAAACGTTAACGGAAAAGACCTGCGAACCCGAGTGACTGAGGGAGAGACAGAGAGCTGTTCTGTGTGTGACTGTGAGTGAGCAGAGCGAGACACAGCAACACAATATATCTGTATGTGTGTAGGGGAGGGGCGCTGTGACTAGCCTATCACAGAACGCTGACACAATCAGCTACCCAATGATGATTTTCATTCAATCCGAGCACAGATATTGACTCGTATTACTCGTATAATACTCATACTCGGCAGAAGTGCTTTATCTGTACCGGATACTCGTTTCAGCCGAGTATCCGGCCCATCTCTAATTATTACTATAACTGACACAGAAATATCAGTACCTAAGTTAACTGCATTAAGCAATTTGGAGCTATGTCCAGATACAAAAAAAAATTGGTGATGATGCTGGGAACACAAAAAGAGCCAAACTTTGTTAAGACTTTCAAATGATCCCTCAAAGGTATCATATATAGGACTGTATATTACACCCAAATCTTGACAATTTTATTATGCCAACATTAAAACATCAATAGCTGGCATCAAAGAAGACTTCACTAGATGGTCAAAACTTCGTCTCTAGGCAGAATAAATCTTATATATATCAGATATATTAGATATATATCCACTGTCCATGACTTTGAATTTGCTCATTTAAGCCAGTGGATAGCCTAGCTTTTTAGTAATGTGTGATTTCTCGAACCCTCGTTGACTCGTTGGTTCATATGAATGCTGTAAGCTGTTGCATGTGAAAAGAATGATGCATTTGTGGTAATATCCTGTGGCAGGTTTTTCTTCTCGTGTTTTCCAATTGGTGCGTCCTGTTGTTATTTCTACAGCACTGTGACTAATTTCCTGTACTACTGTGGGACACCATTGCCTTTGTTGCCATTGTTGCAGTGCCATCACAATTTGTTGCTGTTATAGCAGTGCTGCTGTAATTCACTATTTTCTGGTAATGTAGTTGTCTTCCTGCCATTTGTGAGGGGACTTTTGTGTCTTGTTTCTTTTTTGTTTTTATCAAATATTTTATTTTGTATTTTCTTTGGGAGTGTTCGGAAAGTTATTTAAATCACCAGAATACAATCTAGGTGAGTGCTTAGACTACCATCTTTAGATATGGACCTTCTCTATTTCTTTGTGGTGAGGGTTTTCTAGTTTTAGTAGAAGGTAATTTACAGGGATGGCTTTTCTATTAACTTTTTATATTTCATTATTTGCTGCAATGTCTATTGTGGCTGTATGAACAGATTCCAGCAAATTTGTGACTAAAGCAGTAATGTACGTTATGATTTACTGACTCATTTTTTAGCTGTTTCAGTGGCTTGGGCCCCCTTGGGTGAAACTTCTCTTGTTTTGAGGTGGTGGGATTCTTCAGTGTGTGCTGAGTTGAATGACACCTGCACAATCAAGCTAAATGACAAAAGCTTGATTTCAGTTCATGTTCATCTCCAGGTAAAACAATTAGTTCGACTGAATTCAACAAATTGGTTGCTGCTTTTATTATTGAGGAGATGCAGCCACTCTCCTCTGTGAAGGAGCCTACATTTCATAATATCGTAAGCAAAATCTCAGTGATGCTCAAATGGGCGGGGGGCATGCTGTAGGATCGCAAAACCTTTACAAGCTTTTTGGACAATGCGTACTGTATATGAAAATGGATACAGACCTGAAGAAAATATATATAAGATATACATGTAAAATATAAGAATATGTTTCCACCACTGCAGATCTATGGACTGCTTAGAATATTTTTTTTCTGTATAATATTATTCTATATTATTATTCTATATATGTGTTTTTAAAAGAAAATGAAAGTGTAGGTTATATAGGCTGTTGTCGAATGCAGAACTTCTCAGGCAGAAAAACACCTGCAAGGCCCAAAATAGACCAAGCCTCAGACAGGTAAGAAAACTCAAAAGTAATGTAACACATTACTTCCCATAAAAGGTAATTAAGTAATGCAATTAGTTACTTTTTTGGAAGTAAATAAATATTATAATGCATTCATTTTAAAAGTAACTTTCCCTAACACTGACAGCACATATGTTTCAGGCTTTATGTAAACTGTCTTATGTTTTATTTCTATTTCTCCTCTAAGACTATTGTATTATGTGTAACCAAGAGTTGGAAGGTATTGTTAGATGAAACATTTTAATATTGTGTTTATTTTAGAGATGATTGTGTATGAATAAGGTTTTGTATTCTTTTGTATAAGCTGCTTGCCTACCATTTTTTATAGTAAAACCTATTAGACATCATTAGGGTATTGTTAATCATCACCTGGGTGAAATTCCCAGGTGGCATAGTCAGGATTTAACATAAAGTATAACATAAAGTAATTTCGGTTCAAAGATTCCTGAAATAGCTTAAAGATTCTCATCAATAATCTATATAAAACTTTAGGTTTTGGCTTAGGTTATACTTACTCTTTGCTAGAATCCTTATAGAATTATTTAGGAGTGAACTACTGGTATTCTTAAAAAGGAACAATAACGTTGTTACCTTTTTCCAAAGATCTGCTTAAACAAGCATAAAAAAGAATGTGTGTAATCGTTTTATCTTTAGGTAATCAGGGAAAATTATTTTTTAATTAATAACTCCTCTAGAAATACCACTCTGGTTATCATATAGTGCTTTGATAATATGTTCATTACTGCATATCATACTGAGGAGGTCATTTTGCCGATCAGGAAACCCTGCTGAAAAATCCAGCATAAACCAGCTGGTCCAGGCTGGTTTTTACTGGTTCATGCTGGTATAGTGCTGGTATAATGCTGGTCAGTGCTGGTATAGCTGGGTGGCCAGCATAGTCATGGTGTTATCAAGCAAAATGGGGCTGGTGTAGCTGGTTAACCAGTATGATCTTGCTGGAATGAGCTTCATGGGAACAAGCTTTATTTTTGCTTGTCTATGTTTCTATGTAACACATTAATATAAGATTAAAACACAATATATTGGAAAATATTTAATTATAAGTGTGTTATTTATTTTGCTCCCCCTTTTGAGTAAAGAACTGAAATAACAAAGTTCAAAAAGCTTTGAGTGACAAAGAATAAAAACATTTAACAATCGCTCATTAGGGATTAAATTGTCTCCACAAATTAAATATAGTAATACCAACAAATGTTGACTTCCCGGGCTCCATGAGGGAAGCAGCATATAAATCATACAGAATTTAGAAAGAAAGATATATATATATATATATATATATATATATACATATATATATATATATATATATATGTATATATCTCCGTAATTAGGATTTTGTTTTAGGGTAAATAAAAAGCTTTTGCTTCTACACGTCGAATCTGCTGATCACTGGGAATCAGAAAGTTTGCATACGTGAGCTACCTGGATGACGGCTGCATGGCAGTTGTTTCAAATAGCAAAATTAAGGACTTTAACTATGACATGTTTGACCAAACTCAGGTACTGATGCTTAAAGGTATGTAACTTAAGCAGTAGCTGTTTCTATTTTATTTTCAGAGAATAAAGAAGACATAGAGCAGGAGTTGTCTAAAGGCAAACGACTCCGGGTAGCACCTCTTAAAAGAACATGGTCATCGCCACCACATACTTCTTGTTCCTCGCTCGCTAAAAGAGAGAGCGGAAGCTAAGACCAAAAATGTGTGTTGTAAAGGTTAACGTATATTGTGCAACGTTATTTGTGCATGTGTGTATATTACAGTGTGATGGCAAATGTCATTGTCCAATAAATATTTTAAACAAACAATATGAAGGGCAGCAGCAATGGCGTCTGAAGTGGACCTGTTGGTCCGGTACGCATACTGGAGTGGGTCCAATATGTTCGGCACACTGCTCTGAATATGGGTCAGCATTACTCTCTCAAAGCACTTCATGATTTTGGAGTGAGTGCTACTGGCCTGTAGTCATTCAGGCAGGATGGTGGGCTCTTCTTGGGCAGTGGGGTGATGGATGTGGTCTTAAAGCATGTGGGGACAATGCTCTGACTGAGGGAGTGGTTGAAAATGGAAGTGAGTACTTCAGTCAGCTCCATAGCACAAGCTCTGAAGGCCCACCCAGGGATGTTGTCTGGTCCTGCTGCATTGCAAGGGTTGATTTTCCTCAGTGCTTTGTGTACTTCAGCTGATGAGACAGTAGGGGGCGGGGAGGGTGGTTGGGTGGGCTGTGTGTGTGTGCGCCTCCTCTCTGTGTCGGTACTGGAGGTTTCGAAGCGGGCAGAAAAGGTGTTGAGGTCATCAGGTAGGCTGTCTGAGGAGTTGAAATTAGTGCTCGCGGTGTTCCTGTAGTCTGTGATGTGCTGCATGCCTTGCCACATGTGCCCGGCATCAGCATTAGAGTAGAAGCTGTCCTTTTTCTCTCGGTACTGTCTCTTGGCCACTGTAATGGCTTTTCTCAGTCCGTACTTAGCACCTTTGTACTCTGTCTCATTGCCTGATGTAAATGCAAATGAGCATGCAGCATGTGTCGTACCTGACTGTTTATCCAGGGCTTCTCGTTGGGGAACTTCCTGATTTGTGTGGTGGGTACAGTATTATCAACACACGTGCTAATGTACCTAGTCACATACTCAGCATAATCCTGTACACTGACAGAAGAGTCCTCCAAAGTGGCTGCAGTTTTAAACACATCCCAGTCTGTCAGAGCAAAGCAGTCCTGAAAGATGCCCTCAGTTTGTGGGGTCCAAAGCTTAACCTGTTTGGTAACAGGGTTCATTTCCTTAAGTCTTTGTCTGTAGACCGGGTACATAAACAGAGATATGTGGTCTGAGTGTCCAAAGAGGTGGCGGGGTGCAGCCCTGTATGCACACCGTATGTTGCTAAAAACATTGTCCAATGTGTTTTTATCGTGGGTGGGAATGTCCACAGGCTGTTAATATTTGGGAAGAACAGTCTGTAGTTTGCACTGATTAAAGTCGCCGGCTGCAATAAAGACGGCATCAATAAACGTGAGTTTGGTCAAACATGTCATAGTTAATGTCCTTAATTTTGCTAGTTGAAACAACTGCCGTGCAGCCGTCATCCAGGTAAATCACGTATGCAAACATTCTGATTCCCAGTGATCAGCAGATTCGTCGTGTAGAAGCGGAAGCTTTTTATTTACTTCATCATCATCACCATCATCACTTTATTTATAAAGCAAATTTAAAACAGCCACAGGACTGACCAAAGTGCTGTACAATAAAAAAGTGTTAGTAAAAAAATACACAGAAAAAAAAATTATATTAAGACAGAAGATAATAATAAAAAGCAAAATAGAATTAAACAATACAATAATACACACTAAAACACTAAAACAAGCAATAATAGAACAATTAGAAACAGTAAGAAGAAAATGAAAAGGAAAACTATAGAAATGCCAAGGAAAAGAGATACTTTTTTAAAAGGGACTTAAAGATGGTCAGAGAGGGTGCTAATCTTAATTCTATTGGCAAATCATTCCAAAGCTGTGGCCCAATTACTGAGAAAGCTCGATCCCCTCTACGCTTAAGTCTTGAAAAGGGAACAGAGAGGAGGTTCTGGTTGCCTGATCTTAGCCTTCTGGAAGGAGAGTACGGATGTAATAACTCAGATAAATAAATAGGAGCTTGATTATGCAGGGACTTAAAGACAAATAAAAGTATTTTAAAACGAATTCTGTAATCAATAGGCAACCAGTGAAGATTCCTCAGAAGAGGGGTAATGTGATCACTTTTGCGCTTTTTTTAAAAGAAATCTGGCAGCAGCATTTACCCCAAAACAAAATCCTAATTACGGTGGCAAAAACGATGATGTGGAACACGTGCACTTATACTAATTTCGATAAACACTGCAAGGTATATAATGTAGTCGAAAACATTGCAAGATTTATTTTTGGAAAGTGCAGGAACTACTTTTACCTTCGTGAACATAGTTGCTTTAAAGGTTGCATAGCAACACTGATGCTGGGTAATATCTCTTCACATTACCGCTTTACTAAAAAAACAAAAAAACAAATTAATTGATTAATTAAACTTCTTAATTGAGAAATGGATTTTATATATATATATATATATATATATATATATATATATATCTTTCAAAAACCATCATTCTGTATGATTTATATGCTGCTTCCCTCATGGAGCCCGGGAACTCAACATTTGTTGGTATTACTATATTTAATTTGTGGAGACACTTTAATCCACTTTAAATGTTTTTATTCTTTGTTATTCAAAGCTTTTTGAGCTTTGTTATTTCAGTTCTTTATTCAAAAGAGGGAGCAAAAGAAATAACACACTTATAATTAAATATATTCCAATATATTGTGTTTTATTCTTATATTAATGTGTTACATAGAAACATACACAAGCAAAAATAAAGCTTGTTCCCATAAAGCTCATTCCAGCAAGATCATACTGGTTAACCAGCTACACCAGCCCCGTTTTGCTTGATAACACCATGACTATGCTGGCCACCCAGCTATACCAGTACTATACCAGCACTGACCAGCATTATACCAGCACTATACCAGCATGAACCAGTAAAAACCAGCCTGGACCAGCTTGGAATTCATGCTGGTTTATGCTGGATTTTTCAGCAGGGTCTTATTTCCCACTGTGATGTAATCCTAGCTCTCAGCTCGTCCAGTTTGTTTTTCAGAGATCGCGCGTTGGCTAACAGCAGGCTTGGTAGCGGTGGTCAGCTAGCGCGAGCTTTTAGCTTAGCATGAAGCCCTCCCCTCTTGCCTCGTTTGCGTCGCCGCCTCCCGAGCGCTCTCCTCGTGTGAGCTATCTCACTCGAGCTTGAGGCCTTCCTGGTGATGGATGTGGTGGTTCTGGTTCTGGGAGCGACTGATGTGCTGTAGCTCCGGAGGTATAAAACCAGCGAATTCGTGGTGGTTGGATGAATTGGGGATGTACAGCAATGCCTGTCTGCTGTACACAATCAGTGCACCGCATTTGTGCATGGCAGACAAAACACAAAACATCGAAAAAAACAAAGAAAAAACGACATTCAAGAGCAGAGCGAGCAAACACGTCTGCCTAGGGGGCACTTATTCCATTTGCCATTTGTTTTGAATGTATAATTGTAATGTATGTACAATTTTTTTAAAATGGTTGTTTTTTCTTCTGTATTTCTTGTAAAGATGAAGCTTTGTCCTGGGATTCACTTGTTAAAAAAATTTTTCCGATCACTACTGTAGCAGAAGCATTGTTGCCTCTGCATCCATCTGTGTATACCAGTACATGGGACATTTTTTGATGTTCCACGGGGGTATAGTACACAGATATGTTGAGGTTAAGATATCCAGATTGGTATCTAGTTTCTCCAAGTGGGGTTCTATGCGGATTCCAAAGGGGCTGATGCATCTAGGTCTAGCCTCTTAAAGGTGTGAGAATTGAGGTTTAAAGACTGAGGGATGTGTTGTGTTGGATTTATTAGTTTTTAGTTTGACTGCATAATTGAGGGCCAGTTTCAGTCTTTTATTGTATAGTGATGGTTTTCTTGATCTATATAAAAACTTTGGATAGGAGATATTTTAAAGGCTCCTTAGGCAAGTCTCAGTCCTGTATGATGTACTGTGTGTAGCATTTTGATGTATGTTTTCCTGGCGGCTCCATAAATTATAGTCTCATAGTCCATTTTTTGATCTGACAAGTGTTCTGTAAAGTCTCAGGAGCACCTCATACTCTGCACCCCATTTAATCCTTACTAGTGCTTTTATGATGTTCATTGCTTTAAAGCATTTATTTTGCAACATTTTGATGTACATGAAAAATGACAACTTGCTATCCAGGTTAAGTCCTAGAAATGTAATTTCTTTAATAGGTTCCTAAATAACTTTAATAGGTTCCTTTTCTAAAAACAGCTCTGGATCTACAGTAAGTGCATAGATCATACATTCTTTTTTGATAAAACCATCTTGAATGAAAGAATCTAATCTTATGAGATGATTAAGAGTATTTTTCCTTCATCTAAACCCACACTGGTATTTACAGATTTTTTTTTTCCCAGCACCCATACCAGTCATTAACTACAGTATTCGCTCAATAGTTTTGCAGAAGCAGCTGGTTAGGTCTATTTTGCAGTAATTATTTGGGTCAGTGTGATCTTTTCCTGGTTTTGGGTACTGGTATAACAATTGTTTCTTTCCAGTAGTCTGGAATTTTCCCCAATTACATGAGTTTTTAATGGCTTTTAGCAGTTCCTTCATTGTAAATGGTTAGTTATATGGTTCAGTGTTTTCCAAAGCAAAGGAGATTTGATCTTTTTCTTGTTTTGCTTGAAATTCTCTAAACCTGGGATAACCATTTTCTAATGAGTAATTGCTTTCAAACATCTCCACCAGATTATTTGCAATCTCCTGCTTTGTTGTCAATAAAATATCCTGATTTTTATACAATGCTCCTTCCTTGTTTTTCATCTCTCGTTCCATGTGCCATACTTTCTTTATTAGAGTCTGTAATGATAAGCTTGGTACATATATTTTCCAACTTTGTCTCTTTGCTTCATTAATGATTCGTCATGCTTGTGCACTACAGATTTTCAATCTGATAAGGTTTTCTGTTGTTGGATGTGTATTAAAGATTCTTTCTGTTTTCTTCCATTCATTAATAGCGTTTTTACAGTCTTCATTAAACCACGGGTTTTTCTGATAGCATGGTTTTGTTGATATTTTTGTAACAGATATTTCTGCTATTTTGATCAATGTATCAAAGAATTTTTTTTAGTGGATCTCAATTTTTTTTCCAGTCTATGTTGAATTTTTTTATAGCATACGGTAGCTTTTGGAAGATATACCATTTGGCTTTTTTCAGTTGCCATCTTGGTGAGTCCTGTTGAATGTCATCTTTGGTAGATGTTATAATTAGTGGATAGCGGTCACTCCCACTAAGATCCTTCCATACTTCTGCATCTGATCTGGATGGGGCCGCATGGAGACTGTCATGCCTTTGTTGCGTCAGTCAGCTGTATGGTCTAGTCTTTATCAGCAGTCATTTCAAGACTTTGACAGGAAGGAATTAGTTTGTGCTGAACCAAAATTTCATCAGGAGCTCTCATTTGCAGTATTATAAACTCTTTTAGACATGACATTATGTAAATTGACATAATTTCCTGTCCAGTGTCACCCAAATGAGGATGGGTTCCCTTCTGAGCCTGGTTCCTTCTTCATACCATCTCAGGGAGTTTTCCCTGCCACCTTTACCTCCGGCTTGCTTATTAGGGATAAGGATAGATATATAGTATTTTACATTTTAAATTAATATTTTTTAATTAATTTGAAACTTTAAATGTATGTATTCATTTATGTATTTTTATTATTGTTGTTATATACATTTATTTCTTTTTTCTCTTCTGTATCTATAATTCTGTAAAGCTCCTTTTAAAATAATGTGAATTGTTAAAAGTGCTATACAAATAAATTGAATTTGAATTTACTTGCCATGAAAAATCAATTATTACTTGAGGCTTGCATATGGTTAGGTCAATAACAGAATACATTCTGTGTCCTGGATGAAGGGTACATGTTGGAACCATCATTTAGCAGGCACAAATTATAATTATTTATAAACGTGGAAACCCCCTAGTGTATTATGACAATTAAAATCACCCATCAACATATATAGTGATGGTAGTTGTTCTACCGTTGCGTTTAATTCTTGTGTTGTCACTGATTTATTAGGGGGTATATAGATAGAACACAATGTTATAGTTTTATGGAGGATTAGTCGTGCGGCTAACACTTGCAGGGTTGCATTAATCGTTACAGGGCTATGGGTTATATCATGTCTTATTAATATGGTTACTCCGTTTTAGATGGCCATTGTGTGTATTGACAAAAAAATCATTATAGATATTGTATCTTTTCAACTTCAGTTGGTTATTTGTTGATGGATGAGATTCTCGAATTCAGAAAACAATGGGATTAAAAGATAGCATCAGCATCTACAGTATGTGAATCCAAAGCCAAAGTATTGTGTTGGATCTAAGGCAGCCGCATCGTACACATTCCTCAGATACAAGGTTCTTGTCCTCCCCAGACACATGTTGCAACTTACGGCAAAGAAGTTGTCCCATTTGTCGCCTCTTACGATCAGAAAGGGGGTGCTGGGGACCTATTCTACCCTGGGTACCCACAGGGAGACTTAAACAGTAAACAGTATATGGACATGTATAAATGTTAAAGTGCAGGATGTGCATGGTTACAACAGCTCTAAGCTGGGAGTAATTTTACTGGAGAAAAATGAATCAGTTTTTATTGTGAGCATGGATTAATATGCTTTGAATTTAATAAACACGTAAAAAATCCACAGTAAAATGTAATAATCTTTATTGTGAACATTGAATAGGTAACTATGAAATGATATGAGATGGTATGATTAACATTTTGAAATATCCACTTTATAATGGATTTTTTAATGGACAATTAATTTACAGACATGGTGACTTTGAAGAGGCATGTCTCCGTAATTTTACAGTAAAATGAATTGATCTTTTTTCTTGATTATTACAATTTTGCGTCTCTTAAATCATATTCTCCCCATTCATTAAAATGAGAAGGGTTATAAAAGTGTTTAGCTTTTTGTACTGTTTGAGTCATTTTTTGTGTATTCATTTTATACAAACTTTTTGTAGTAGATTATTTTGCTGTTGTGTAAGAGTTTTCGGACGCTCGCTTTCCTCTTTCAGCGTTCCACTAAGCGTGTGGCTAGTTTAACCGTGCTTTCAGAAAGAGCGGCATATTTTAATCTACAGTATGGACAACACACTTTTACACAGTCATACACACACGTATCGACTTGTGTATCTTGAGTGGCAGATATCGCATCCAATCAGCGGTAAGAGTTCCATTTGAAATTATACCTGCCATTTGTCTGAATTGTCATTGTGTTTTCGGAGTTGTTATTTTGTTTTTTGAATTGTCATTGTGTTTTCTGATTTTTGTATTTTATTTTGCACTTCCCAGCCACCGTAAGAAACACTAGAACATGTACGTATTATATATGCCCCATAGCACGGGCTCAATTAACACAAGTCTTAAGATCCTTGGGAAAAAATTGCTTGTCTGTACAGGTTCTGCTAGAATATTGTCCAAAGCAGGCCAGTAGTTCTTCAAATAAATAAAACTGATTAACAGAATTTAGGATACAGTTTTTAACCCTCATCAAACGCCTCCCATATTGTACTCCGCACTCCCATCCAGTAGGTGGTGAGATTGTACATTTTAAGTTGGTCTGCCACATCCATAGATATATACACTAGATGTTGCCTTGTATACGGCAGTTCATTGGAATGAACTCGTCAACTGAGCCGCCATCTTGGTACGGGGGACCCCCTCTTCTTAATGCATTACCGTCAATGTAGGCAAAGAAATAAAATCACCATAAATCGTCATGAATGCCATTTTCTAGTTTTTTTGGTTCGTTCCAAAGGTCAGACATGTATTTATCATTGAGTCCATAGAAAATTGAAGGTTTTGATATTAAGATAATCTACTTTTTCACAATATAATGCACAGTGCTAGTAGGTGTAAGTTTATTACTTACATTCTTCTTCCACTTCCAGCTTACTGCATGCAACACTGCTACAGTGATGTGACTATACATGTTCATTTAAACATTTAAATTGTATTGGTTTATTAAATATGATGCACAAAGCAATTTGCAGGTGGAAGCAAATCACAAATTTGAGAGGAACATAATGTGAAAGTTAGATAGTTGAGGTGCCAAAGACTGTTCAATCTTTTATTTATTCTTTTCCCGCAATATTTTTGCAACATTAAATAAGTAAATAAGTCACATAAACCAAAAAAACCCCACAAAGTTTGACTTTGAGGCTGAACTGCCAACCTAACTGGTGACATCCTTACAGGACTGTCAGCTGAGTTAACCATTATAAAAAAGTGTTTAGTATCCCTGCAACTTGTCCATGACTGACGTCTCTGTTTATCACTTGGGAATCTACAAATAGATTCAGATTCTGATTATTTTATTTAATACCATGTCAGCAATCAAAAGCTATTTTCATGGCAAAAATTCAATTACAAAAACACAAATATCATATAAATACAATAAAAACAAAACAAATATAAACAGCAAGTCATATTATACATTTTTTTATTACCATAAGATAAAAAAATCCCAACCCTTTTCAGGCATAATGTCGTTAAATATGTCCTTAAGTGAAGTAACTTGATAAAAGAGCATTCTGCATGTGTTAAGTCCAGGACATATAAAATATAAAATATGTTTGACAGATAAGGGAATCTTACAAAACATACATAAAGTTGGGTCTTTTCACCTTTAAGCAAAAAACATGGGTCAATTTTAATGTCCTTATTAAGCGCTCCGGAATCTACTGTATAAACATTGTCGGTTTTCCTAACTGTCAAAAACTAATGAGTAACTAGCATGGATTAGCTGCGGTCGTTAACCAAGGAATAAAACAAACCAATGGAACAAGAAATACAATTTCCTAACATTCAATATCATAAAACACATTCTCACTTGTGAAATGTAATCCCTTGCTGTCTGGTTTTTAGATTTCTTTCATTTGAACAACCATATGCAGCACAGCAGTCCGGCATCGTCCATGCATTTGAGGTAAAGAAGCACCGTACAAAGGGGGTTTTGACGCATTTTTAGGACCCCAATGCGACATCTAGTGTATATATCTATGTGCCACATCGTCAATAAACACCAGAAGAAGAAGCAGCAGCTGAATGAGATACTTGCAAGTTTATTAAGAATCAGCAAAGAAAGTTTGATAACATTTTTGTGGGTTCCTGCTCATGTGGGAGTGGAGGCAAATGAAGTGGTAGATAAACTACCTAAGGAAGCTCTGAAACACTCAGAGATAGATATTCAAGTGTCCTTAAGCAAAAATGAAGTTAAAGGGAAAATTAAAGAATTCATTAATAACAAATGGCAAGAGGCATGGAATGGTGATAGCAAAGGTCGGTTTATGTATAATATTCAACAGCAAGTAGGAAATGGAAGATATGTTATCAGGAACAGAAAAGAAGATACAGTACATTCATTTCATGTATACGAATAGGTCATACTGGGTTAAATCATTCTCTGTTTAAGATAGGTAAATATGAATCGGGCCAATGTGCTTATTGTAATCAGCCAGAAACCATAGAACATGTTTTAATAACATGTAAAAAATATGAAAGAGAAAGGTTAAAACTAATCAATGAAGTTAAAAAGTTGGGTGTTGAATCATTCAATGTGATAGGCCTGTTGAAAAAACAAGAAAAGCAGAGTATCATATATGGTTCTATAATAAAATTCGTTAAAGAAATCGGAATTGTTGATAGAATTAATATTTATTTATTTATTTATTTATTTATTTATTTATTTTTGCTGTGTAAGTCATATGCCTACTAGTGCTTCACACTCCAGTCCAGTTGGTGGCGGTAAATGCACCTAAAGTTGGTTTGCCATCCGCCATAAAAAAGTCATAAGAAGAAGAAGAAGAAGAAGAAGAAGAAGCAGCAGCTGAATCAATGACGTGTTATTGTTGCGACGCGTGGCAAGCAATCGCTTTGTTTTCAGGTTTTAACCGGTGTCCGAGTAATTTGTCTAATATTGCTTAAACAAAACAACCCCAAGAAATTCGTTACTGAAGCATTCATTAAGAGCAGCGATGAGCAAACGAAAAGCGCCGCAAGAAACTTTAAATGAGGGAATCACGGACTTTCTTATTGGTAAGCTTTGGATTGCATTGTCAGTCAAAACAAAGAGTACAGGTAGCTGGGAAGTAGTATCAATGTTGGTAGCCAGCTGTCTGCACAGGATAACTAAGGTTGTTTCTCGCTGTGATCTGTGTGTTTTAATGACACTGATGACTGCATTTTAGTTTACTTGGGCAACGATACGTCAGATGTTTTCCAGAATAACAGACTTAAAGGTTTCACAAGCTTTGCCTTTTTTAATCGGTTATAATTCCAGGATAATATGTTGTCTAATTTCTATACAGTCCGAGTGCTTCAGATAATCTTCACATCAAAGATCAGTATTGATTAATATTATTGCAGATACCATACCAAACAGTGAAAATCCTCACCTCATAATATAATTAACTGCATAATTGTGTCTTTTTAATTTTTTAACAATTCTTCTTCTTCTTCTTTATTTACTTATTTATTTATTTTTTTAGAATTGGCCAATTATGAAAAAAATGTAAACAGGGCTATCCATAAGTACAATGCATACAGGTAAATCAACAACATATAATCACTTTATCTTCAATCACAAAATCTTTATTTTGTGCATTTTCAGTATTATGGCTATTGGCTACACAATTTGAATATAAGTTTAGATGAATGGTAAAAGTCTATTTGGATGGTGATACTTGAATAAACTGCGGTGATGCACACTGTTTTCATGCATTCTTTCTAGAAAAGCTGCTTCTGTGATTGCCAAGTACCCACATAAAATCAAAAGTGGCACTGAAGCCAAAAAACTGGTAAATAAGCAGTGTTTATTGTTTATTCATTATAATATGGTCTGTTGCTGTGTATTGAATTTAATACGAAGGGTATTGTCACCTGAAGAATAATATATCTCAAAAGGTATATTATTCCTAAAAAATATTCTTCTGTGCTTTCAGGATGGAGTTGGTGCAAAGATTGCTGAGAAAATTGATGAGTATTTAACCACAGGGAAACTACGCAAACTGGAAAAGGTCTTAATTTTACATGTATTATTTAATTGACAGTTTTATCCAAATAGGACAGTGCAGTTGAGCGTTAGTGGCCTTGTGCATGGGTCTGAACTTTAATGTCTATGCTCTTGTAAGGACTACTTGTATTGATCATGCTTGTCATGTATCATGGTGTCCTATTTTATCACCTGTAGATTCGCAATGACGACACCAGCTCCTCTATCAATTTTTTAACTAGAGTGACTGGAATAGGGTAGGTAAAATTTTTTTGTTAATAATTATAACATAAAATTACAGTTATATAGCAGCTATATTTTTATAATCTACCAATTATACCGACATATCTTTTTTTAAATTATTTTTTCTTTAGCCCAGCTGCTGCTAGGAAGTTCTATGATGAAGGTGTCAAGACCCTAGATGGTTTGCTTTTGTATTTGCACTATATTCACCAATGAACACGTTTTTTAATTGTTTACCTTCATGACCACAGTCTTGCATTTTAATTGTTCCACTGTTCAGATTTGAGGAAGATTGAACACAAGCTAAACCATCATCAGCAGATTGGCCTGAAGTAAGTGTGTAGATTATTTTTATATATATATATATATATATATATATATATATATATATATATATATATATATATATATATATATATATATATATATATATCTCAGTCATTGTCATTAATTTTAATTTTTACTCATTTATTTATTTATTTATTTATTTAAGGGGAGATATGAGTGAATCATGTTCATTGGTGATATTTTCATTTTTGTAAAGGTACTTTGAAGAATTTGAGCTCAGAATTCCCCGCAAGGAGATGGAAAAAATGGAGGTCATTTATGTTGCTATATTCTCATTAGTTTGAATTTGGAAATCTGTATAAATTACCATATTGTTTTATCTGGATTTTTTATTGCAGGCTTTAATATTGCAGGAGTTGGAGCAGCTCGACCCAGAATACATTGGTACCATCTGCGGCAGCTACAGACGAGGTTAACTAGCCTGTAGTTCTAAATAATTCTATAGTCGTTATTTTACTTTAGAAGTAGTTCTAGTTCTTAACTTTGCAGCAATATAAAGAACGTTTTCTACTGAATTGTACTGTACTGAAACACACTGAATATAATCATTATGGCATCTTCAGGAGCAGAATCAAGTGGTGATATTGATATACTGCTGACTCACCCGGATTTTACTTCCCAATCCCATAAACAAGTAAGTATTCGGTTATATACAAGTATTTATTTACTCTTGAAAAACATTTTTTTAGCTAATGGTGAAATAAGTTGTGTGTGCATTCATCTGTAACTCTAGCGTGCATTCTGTACATTATTGATAGATTGCACGTGTGTTTTTAACTTTTAAGATAAAAGTTAGAGATACTTTATTGACATTGTATATGATGCCAGCATTGGAACAGATGCAGCGCTGATCTCAGGGTTGGGAGCTCAGTGTCTTGTTTTAATTAGCTGAAGTCTTTGCAGTTTTCCTCAGTGCAGCTAGTATAGCGCACTCTGATACCATTTGTGATTCCATATGACTTTTGGAATGTAATGTTATGATTTTCACTGAAACATGGCTCAACGGCGGCCTGACAATGCTATCAAGCTAGTCGGACTCTCTGGGCAGGCAGAACAGCAGACGACTCTGGTAAGACTAGAGGCGGAGGATTGTGCAATTATATTAAAAGGCCTGGTGTACAAACCAGACACAGCTCAGTTAACCTTGAATTTCTCATGGTTCTCATTTCTCATCTGCCACCTCCACTATTGTTACCGCAGTATACAGTTGTGATCACAATTATTTATACCCCCTGGACAATAACATTTTTTCATTTATCAAAAACTACTTTGGCGAAACTTCAATTGTATTCAATCTACACTGGAGATCAAAATTAGAGAACAATTTATAAACAATTGAACAATTCTGAAATAATGTCATCTTCACTGCTCAACAGTTGAATGAGTTTTTGTCCTGTCTATACCATGCTACCAGATCACCTTTTCCACAAAATAACTAAGGCATTTCAACAAAAAAACATTATTTTGCAGAAAACACACTGATCAAAATTAGAGAACACTTTCAGATACCTCCCAGTTATTGGTGTTAATCTGGCACCTGGTGCTAATTTCCTTGATTATCTGTCAACCCCTATTTAACTGGCAGCCTAACTTCCAGTTTCATTGACTCTGCAAGATGGTGGACCGTTCTAAAGTGACTGGCAGCAGGTTGTCCAGATGAAGGCAAAAGGGATGACCCTATCAGCCATAGCAAGACAAGTTGGTCGTTCCAAATCTGTGATTTCAAGAATATTGAATCTTTACAACATCACAAACTCATTCAAGTCCCCCAAGAAGGCTGGTCGCCCACGGAAGACAAATACAAGAGAGGACAGGATACTGTGGAGGATCTCAATGGGCAATCGTTTCCACACTGCAGCTGGAATTGCTCACCAATTCAGTGCGGAACAGGGTAAGGATCTGTCTCGTCATACAGTGTCTCGACGTTTAAGAGCATTTGGACTGAAAGCCCACTCTGCAGTGACCAAACCTCTCATTAACAGAAAGAATCAAAAGGCTAGATTAAGCTTTGCTGAGGAGCATGTTGTGTAGACAGGAGAACTGGTCCAAAGTTCACTTCAGTGATGAAAGCAAGTTTAATTTATTTGGGTCCGATGGGAAACATTATGTTCGGTGACAAACTGGAGAAAGACTGAACCCAAAGTGTGTAAAGAAGTCAGTGAAAAGTGGAGGAGGAAGTGTCATTGTTTGGGGCATGTTTTCTGCAGCAGGAGTTGGATCTCTTATACAGCTACATGGCAGAGTGAATGCAAATGTTTATCAGAACCTTCTTCAACAACATATGGTTCCTTCCCTGCGTTCATCACCCAATCAGCCCGCAGTGTTCATGCAGGACAACGCTCCATGTCACACAGCAAAACGGGTAAAGCAGTTCCTTGAAACTGAATGCATTGAAATAATGACATGGCCTGCCCAGAGTCCTGATCTCAACCCAATAGAGAACCTCTGGAAAATTCTTGGCGACAAAGTTATGGCCAAGAAACCCACTACAGTCACCGAACTGTGGAGGAGACTGGAAGAAGAGTGGACCAAAATCACACCAGAGCAGTGTGAGAGACTAGTGCTGTCCTGTGGACACAGATGTGCTGAAGTCATTCAGAGCAGAGGCCTGTACACTTCCTACTAATTGCTGACTGTTGTAATCTTAAGAAAATTTTGTTGTAAATTTTTCCATGCTACAGTCATTGTTGTTCTCTAATTTTGATCAGTGTGTTTTCTGCAAAATAATGGTTTTTGTTGAAATGCCTTAGTAAGCATGGTATAGACAGGACAAAAACTCCTTCAACTGTTGAGCAGTGAAGATGACATTATTTCAGAATTGTTCAATTGTTTATAAATTGTTCTCTAATTTTGATCTCCAGTGTATGTTAGTTGCTATGCAAAACCAACATATGTGTTAGCTAAACTTCATTCGTATATCAATAGACATGGCCAGAGATTCTCTTTTGAGCCTGTTCAAAATTAATCATACCCTATTCACAATATCAGAAAAAAGTCTTTTTTTGAAACTGCACATGGTTTCTCACTTCAGTGACTATAATCAATTTAATCATTTAATTATTCTCAGTCACTTTCACCATGGCCAAGAAGAAAGAACTCATTCATGATTTTTGTATGCATGTTGTCAATGCCCATAGTGGAGGCAAAGGCTACAAGGCCATTTCAAAAGAAGTGGATGTCCCTGTATCAACTGTACAGAGTATCATCAAGAAGTTCAAGATGTTCAACACTGTCAAAAACCTGGATGGGCATGGCAGGAAGTGCAAAGTATTCTCTAGAGTCACTAGAAAGATCAACGTTCATGATGATGGGATGTACGCCTCTCCTTGTGAGGGGTTACCTAGATAGAGATCTGAACCTCTGGTCATCCATCCTCTCGTCAGATGAGACTAACTTGGAGCTCTTTGGTCATATGGATGTTGCATATGTTTGGCGTAAGAAAGGAGACACGGTTGTCACATCATGCTATGGGTATGCTTCTCTGCCAGTGGTACAGGTAACCTTGTTAAGATAGTCCTCCTTTTTCATGATACCATCTATCTCAAGATTCTTTTTGAAAACCTGGTGGTGCCAGCACACAAGATCAACCTACCAGACAGCCCTGACCTGAACCCAATTGAGAATTTGTAGACAGACAGGTAGAAAACTTGTGGAGACCTACAAAAATTGTTTGAAGGCCATCATTAAGAACAAATGTTTTCTTACTAGTTATTGAAACATTGCAATATAAAGGGTATTAATAATTCTGAACTTCATGATTTTTGAATATTTGTCAATAAAAACCCATGAAATGTCATTTCTTGAAATATCACGTTATCCTCTCAGTTGTTTTGTTACATATTAAATATATGAAAGTATTTTAAAACTCAGTCATCACAGATGACAACTCAAAACAAATACCAAGGGTATGAATAATTTTGAGCACAATTGTATTTCCCCATGGCACGGTGGCTTAGTGGTTAGCACGTTCGCCTCACACCTCCAGGGTCGGGGTTCGATTTCCGCCTCCACCTTGTGTGTGTGTGTGGAGTTTGCATGTTCTCCCCGTGCCTCGGGGGTTTCCTCCGGGTACTCCGGTTTCCTCCCCCGGTCCAAAGACATGCATGGTAGGTTGATTGGCATCTCTGGAAAAATTGTCCCTAGTGTGTGATTGCGTGAGTGAATGAGAGTGTGTGTGTGCATGGGTTGGCACTCTGTCCAGGGTGTATCCTGCCTTGATGCCCCTTGACGCCTGAGATATATATATATATATAGTCCAGTGTGTATAAATGCGGTGTGTGTATAGTCCAGTGTTGAACTGTTGGAGTTAAAGTGCAGTATGTGGCATACCATATTGTGGAAGTATGCTGTAGGGCAGGGGTCACCAACCTTTTTAAGACTGAGTGCTACTTCAAGGGAACTGAGTAGTACGAATGGCTACCTGTTTGATACAAACTTCCTCAATAGCAAAATTGCACAGATCACTTTTTAATAATAATACTAATAATATGGTGAAGAGACTGCTCACATGTCAATGTTAATTATTCCCCACAATTTTTAACAATGATTTATACAACAATGACGGTAGGAATATTTAAACATGCAACATTTATTTATGTTTATCTGTTCCAACATTTGAAAGTCAGGAAGTAATGTCAAGGAAATCATTAATCAAGTCACAACAAGTTATCTAGTCTTTTTTGAACATTTTTTTCACATTTCTGTGCATCATTTTTAGTTTAATGTTATGGTGTTTTCAATGAACACATGGTATCTCTTTGTCTGTAAATGTCTGTTAGTGGGAAGCCTGGCACTGCATTCTGCTCACCATTGTACTGTAATCTGGTGAATAATTTGACACTGCAAGTCTGAGTGAGTCTTGTAAATGTGCATCAATAAGGCGTGTTCTGTGTTTGTTCTTGATAAAGTATATTTTAGAAAAGGCTGATTCACAGAGATAGGTTGAACCAAAAAGGCAGGCAACTTTCATAGCTGCTGTGCATTCACCACTGGCACCAAAAGTTTGATGCAGACGGATGGGCTTTGAGGTGAAGGTCATTTTGCAACGTTAGGATCTTTACCTGTCCAGCATCCAAGTTGAACAGAGCACTTAGTTGCTCAGCAGTGCATGTCATGTCCACTTGCATGAAAGGATTTTTAACGTCTTTTTCTGTCCTTAATGCGCTGCCGGGTGGGTAGTTAGCATTGAAACTTTCGTGACGCAGACTGAAGTGTCTTGCCACATTGTGCTGCTTTGCCGTCGCATCAGTCGTCCCGCAAATGAGAGACACACTTTTCTTTGACTGGCGTAAAAAAGAACTCTTCCTCCCAAACACCGTGAAAATTGTATGTTTTCTGTCACTTTTCAGCCATGTTTTTGGGGGGTAAATCACAACTAACTCCTCATTGTTGCTGCACCGCTTCCTTGTGTCAGGAGTCGGACGTGACGTGCGCGCAATATTGACATTTGACTTCAGAAAAGGCCAGAGTTTGTTATATACATAACATTTTTGTTTACTCACTCTCACTCATTTTCTACCGCTTATCCGAACTACCTCGGGTCACGGGGAGCCTGTGCCTATCTCAGGAGTCATCGGGCATCAAGGCAGGATACACCCTGGACGGAGTGCCAACCCATCACAGGGCACACATTTTTGTTTACATTTTTTTAAATTAAATAAAATGAAATTAAATATAGTCATTTTAAAATCTACATTAATGCAAGCATTTTTTATTCAAAAACTACAGCAAGAAAATTTTTTTTAGATGGAATTATATTTTGACTAGTGCTATTTTTAGAACATGCCTCACAGGCGCCTTAAGTGCTCCTTGCGGGCGACCAGGTCCTTACAGCGCGTTGGTGACCCCTGCTGTAGGGTGTATTATTTATTACTGTTAATTAGTCTGATAGCCTGAGGGAAAAAGCTATCCCTCAGTCGGGTAGTGCGGGATCGGATGCTGCGGAGATGTCTTCCTGAGGAAAGCAGAGAGAGCAGTCTGTGGGACGGGTGGCTGGAGTCACTGATGATCCTCCTGGCTTTTCTTATACGCCGCCTGGTATAGATACCCTGGAGGGAGGGAATGCTGGGGCTCATTCCAAGCTTCCTCAGCCGTCTTAGGAAGAAGAGGCGTTGGTGTGCCTTCTTCAGCACTGCGTCGGTGTGTGTGGACCAGGTGAGATCCTCACTGATGTTAACACGCAGAAACTTGAAGCTGCTCACCCGCTCCACAGGTGTCTTTTCGATGGTGATGGGTTTGTGTTCTCTGCTCTGTCTCCTGAAATCCACTACCAGCTCCTTGGTCTTGTCAATGTTGAGTGAGAGGTGGTTCTCCTGGCACCATTTAGTCAGGGTGCTCACCTCTTCTCTGTAGGCCGTCTCTTCGTTGTCGGTGATCAGGCCTATCACCGTTGTATCGTCAGCGAATTTGACGATGACGTTGGAGCTGTGTGTGGCTGTACAGTTGTGTGTGTACAGGGAGTACAGGAGTGGGCTGAGGACACAGCCCTGAGGAGCACCAGTGTTGAGGATCAGCGGGATGAACTGTTTAGTCCGGAGCATCGCAACAAGTGTGGCAGGCTCTATGGTGTTAAATGCTGAGCTGTAGTCCACAAACAGCATTCTCACATAGGTGTTCTTATTTTCCAGGTGGGAGAGAGTGCCTGTTCCTTGAGTGCCTGGTCTGTGTTGGCTTGAGGAGGAATGTAAACAGCTGTGATTATGACCGCTGTAAATTCCCTTGGTAGCCAGAATGGTCGACACAGAAGCATGTGAAATTCCAGATCAGGGGAGCAGAAGGATTTAATAGAGTGTAGGTTCCTTTCATCACACGACGAGTTGTTGATAAAGAAACAAACGTCCCCACCTTTGCTTTTCCCTGTGAGCTCTTTCGTCCTGTCCGAGCAGTGCACGGAGAACCCCGTGAGCTCGATGGCTGAGTCTGGAACCTCTGTAGACATCCAGGTTTCTGTGAGGCAAATAATGCAACAGTCCCTTGTTTCTCGTTGGTATGAGATACGTGCCCTCAGTTCAGAGTTTGTTGTCCAGTGACTGAACATTAGCCAGCAAAATGTTTGGGAGAGGAGGTCGGAGGGGACGACTCCTCCTCTCTCTTTTCTGGTGGCGTTTCCTCGGTCGTGTCCGTGCGGCCCAGACAAAGGGCTCTGATGCTGTGTTTGTAAACAAATCGCCAGCGTTCAAGAACTCAAAGTCCGTTTTGCGTTTTGCGACGTAGGATCCTATATTTAGAAGCGTGTGTCTGCCGTAAACAGATATTCAAACAACATCCAACACGCAGAACAGCAGAACAACTAGTAAAATAAACGGAAAACTGCAAAGTTTCCTTGGAGATCTTGGGCCATCAAGGGACCGCTGCATTATTTTCCTCACAGAAACCTTCAGGACAGGTTTCAACATACTGACTGGAATTTGTTTGCCTTTCAGGTTTGGCTCTAACATTTGATATTTACACTTCCTCTGTGCTGGACTATATTAACACCACCATTGACAGTGTTACAACATAGAAACAGACCACCACATACCCTAATCAGAAGCCATGGATGAAGGAGGAGGTACGGCTTCTGCTGCAGGCCCATAACACTGCCTTCAGATCAGGTGATGCATATGCCTACAGCCCACCCAGAGCAAACCTGAGGAGGGGCATCAAAAAGGTCAAGCACTACTATAAGCTAAAGTTAGAGGAACACTTCTCCAACTCCGACCCCAGGCACATGTGGCACGGCAAGCCATCAGCTACTATAAGCCCAGCAACTTCCCCTCCCTTTAACTAAATGACTTTTATGCTTGCTTGAACAGTAACAACAGATACGCAGACACTAAAACCAGACCGTCTAAAACCCTCAAGCCCCTCACACTCACCTCCTCTGACATCTATGCTGTGCTGGGCAGGATCCACTCATGCAAGGCTCCTCTCACAGGGGTTTTAACGGCCATCATTAACCATTAACTGTACCAACATGCTTAAATCAACCTCCATTGTCCCAGTTCAGAAAAACTTCAACCCAGTGTGCCGAAGTGTTACCCATTATCATGAAGTGTTTTAAGTGACTGGTTATGGCACACCTAAAGAACTGTCTTCCACAGACATTGGACCCAGATCAGTTGCCTACCGGAGCAATAGGAGCACAGAAGTTTGTCTTCTCCGCGCTGCACTTTGTGCTCACACATCCGGACAATAATAACAAGTAAAACAGTCTACAGTGAAGAGGTCCAGCATCTGGCCGCATGGTGTGTCGAAAGAGAGAGAGAGAGAAAGAGGAGGCACGCACTTTGTCATCCACATCAATGTCTTGCCAGTTGAGCGTTTCTCCAGCTTCATGTTCCTGGTGATCCACATCAAAGACGCTGGACCACCAGAACGTCCAGCCTAGTCAAGAAAGCTCACCAGTGCCTGTTCTTCTTTAGGACACTGGAGAGACATCACCTGTCTTTAGCTATCCTGGTGAACTTTGATCGCTGTGTGATTAAGAGCATCCTGACCAACTGTCATAGTCTGGTATGGGAACTGCACAGCCGCAGACCGCAAGGCACTTCTGGTTCGATGCCAAACTGCATTTCGTGTTCACTATGGTTGCTACTTTAAATTCACAAGGAGCTGCATAGATAGTCTGGCCTGTTTAGGTTTTCACAGGAAGAATAGCCTTGGTTTTGCTTTAATGTGGGAGGTGTTGAAGGACCATGTGTGATTTTTTGTCATATAGACTCTTTGTCAGGAATTTTCTTTTTTATCTCTGTGAATGTACAATGACTGACAAATACACCGGTGATTATATTGAATTTATATTGAACATTAACCTCCCCAATATTAACTGACATTCTGGAAGCACCCGATTTTCCCCCAATTCATATTTGTCTTTGCTCTAGTCTGTTGGTTTTTCTTGTTTAAAGGATTCACTGACGTATTCCTCTTTCTTTCTGTCAGAGTAAATGGGAATGTTTAAGTCTATTTATGTGAAATTATTTTTTATGTATGGATTACAACTTTGTTAGACAAGAATATAGAAGCCATTAGTGTACTGTAACACGTAATGTGTAAAATCAATGTTGGAAATAATTTTAATGCTAGTGTTTGAGTTATTTTAGTTTATTCATCATCCAGACATTTAAACATCTACAAGCCTGTTACGGGTGTGTATATACAGTAAAGAGTCTATACAGAATTTACAAAAATTTGGCATATCCAATCAGCCAATCATGTGGCGGTGGATGTATGCACAAAATCATGCAGATAGATCAAGAGCATGTGCGCATGTGTGACATTAGCAGAAAGCGGTTTTAACATTGACATGGAGGATAAAAACAAAGAAAGAAAGCGAAGAAAGGCTTTACGATAAGGCAAGAAGCAGGACCCAAGTTAATATAGGATCAGCTTTCCAGTGCTGGAGAGAACTGAAGGAGTGGGAAGTTCACAGATTCGAGTTAGAGTCAATAACTAAATAGCTAAACGCTGTTGCTACACAAATGACACCTCTTTTCTATCGTAGTAATGTAGAGAGGCAGCTACAACCGCGTTTTGCTAGTAACAGCGTTTAGCTCAGGAGTTATTGACTCGGGAAACTCGAATCTGTGAATATGCGGCCAACTTTAAGATGCAGAGGTCGCTTTTTTTCCTTCTAGATAGGTGAGTAACGTTGGTTTTGCTTTGTTTCACAGAACTAATATATGCCGTCCTATGCATGATTATGCTTGTGTGTCATTTTTGCTTGTTTGTTTATCTGCAATCGTATTGTTCTTCACTTCAGCTATGATAGACACATTTCTTTCCATTAGTTGCCTGGGTTGCGTATGTATGTGTAGGCGGAGCTATCAATACAGGGGTGGGACCCATTTGGGTTAGGGGCGTGTTTGTTTTGGTGATTTTATATGTCATCATTGGCTTTCAAAAATTGGAGACTCTACCTTTAAGTTAATATTCATATCAAACATCAGAAAGGTGAAACAGTGTGATCCATCATTTGTGTGATGCATCACAATTGGACTGGTTTGGGATCAAAATTCCAAATTCAAGTTACCATTCAGTGTAAACTGAAGAGATTGTTGTATGTCAAAATACCAGGAGATCAGTAGTTTCTGAAATACTCAAACCAGCCATTCATGGTTATAGTAACATGTATCTCCCCTTTTCCCATTTTGATATTTCTGTGGCGAAAAGAAACTTCTTACTCAATCTGTTGTGGGAGTTTGAAGTGTTTACCTGACTACAACAGGGAGAAGAGTTTGTTGTTTGGATGACTGAAATTCTTCACTTTCTTTCTATGCCCAGCACCACCTGCTGTAGAATCAGGTCAGGGAGCTCACTGCAAATGGCACACGCCCCTGATCTTCTCACCCTCGGGGGAACTTGCCCATCCTGCTGTTGTGCTGGCCCCAAACCAGGCTGTAATGTTTCCTGACAGAATTCAGGTGTAACTGTACCATAGCACCTAAAGTGATAGCTTTCCTCACCAGAGTGTTTATGTGACTGGAATGTGAATGGTCCTGCATTATGTGAACACAAAGATACGGATTGTAATGATTCCAGCGTGTCTGGTATTGAAGAGGTGATGAAGTATATAGTAAGAAGTCTCTGAATTTCAAAGCACATCACTGAGTGATGGTCATTGAGGCAGGTTGAGGTTTTTCGAGACAGGAACCACAATGGACTTTATGAAACGTGGGTTTAGCAGGTTGTTCCATGGAGATGTTGAATATCTCAGTGAACACCAATGCTAGCTGGTTAGTGTTGGATCTAAGGACCCAACCTGGGATTGCAGCCTTCCTGGTTTCTCCTCTTTTAAAATTCTTCTTTATATTGTACACTGAGAAGTCTTCTTTATATTGTACTCTGGCAATTTGGCAATGTATTTTGCTTATAGCACTGTTAGTACTGTTAGCTTTTTGCTATTAGCTGCAGCCTTGAATGTGAGTGCACAAAGTGTTCAGCTTGTCTACATTTATTTTTTTAGTTTGTTATTGTTCTTAGTCCCTTCCAATGGCTTGTAGAGCTCCTGTTGGAATTGTGACTCTAGTTTTTTGTTTTTTGTTCAGTTCACATAAGGCAGTGCCCATGTCTGCCTGCAGCAGCAATACAACCTGGAAGTTAGAGCTGGAGGATAATGGGGAAAAAAATCATTTAATATAAACTATTTCCTTTAATATTTTAATTGCAATAATTAACCACCTTTGATTGACCAAAAGATTTTGTTTTTAGAATATATTTTTAGAATACTTTTTCACCAACCGGTTAAAATTTGCAACACTGGATGTATTCTGCTTTAAAAAAGACATGCATGACTTTCAGTGCATGAGACAGATTCCATGAGACCGTCTGCAAAGTGCAAATACCGAAAAGCGAATACTAAAAAACAGTCAATAACCAGCGTAATACACTGTACTGTCACCAAATTCAGCTCACACATCCCTGATGTCCTGATAGTTATACTACAACACTTATTTGGGGGAAATATGAAATATGCTTTACTTTTGGGGGAAATATTTTCAGATAAAAAAAACATAAAAATTATACAATTTAACATTTCTCCCAAGTTGACTGTTTTTAGTATTCGCTTTTCGGGTTTTGCTCTTTGCAGGTTCGCACATAGAGACTTGTGTATTTTGTCCACCACGGAGGAAAGCTGATTTTGAGGAAAATTGGGTTGTAGCTGCCTCTCTACATTACTACGATTAAAAAAAAAAAAAAAAAGAGGTGTTATTTGTGTAGTAACAGCGTTTAGCTCAGGAGTTATTGACTCGGGGAAACTCGAATCTGTGAATATGCGGCCAACTTTACTTAAGTACTGTTGATTTATAGCCAAAAACATCGGAATTTAAAACGACAAACCAGCGGACCTAGCGTACATTAAACTGTATTGTTAAACTGAGGATTATAGCCATGCCACATCTAGGCCATATGTGCCAGATAATACCCACATATGGCCCAAACGTAATTGCTATCTGGGATACTACACTGGGAGCACAGTTTGTAAGCCCTCGGCCTGTTCCGGGTGCACGTTTGTTTCTCTCAGTACTGTTGCTTCAGATTGTGTCTTGTGTTCTTACCCAGGATCTCACTCAACCAAGCGTGAGTCTGGTGTTCAAAATTGTGTTTGGTGAGTGACATTGTAAACCAATAGAAATAAAAGTTTTTCTGTTTTAATTCGTTTTAGCCAAGGGGAAAAGAAAAAAGTTATAAAGTATAAAAAATAAACAAAACAAAGCGTGGTCAGAGCAGTCATGACCGCAGCATTGATCACTGCATAAATGAGCAGGTGTTCCTAGCAAAGTGGTATAATTCCAACTGGTCAATTACAGCTCCAGATATGCCCCTTTTCCACCAAAAAGAACCGGGTGCTGGTTCAGAGCTAGCACTGGTGCTGGTTCAAAGTTGGTTCCACTGGCGAACCTCCTAAGAACCGGTTTGTCTTTCCACCGGCTAAAGAGCCATCACAGAGCCGAGTCTGACGTCACTGTATACGTGTCACGTGTCCCAGCAACTTTAGCGCAGCAGCGGCAAACACCAAACACATCAACAATGGCGGACGTTGCTTTACTGTTACTGCTCATGGCTTTGTGAACCTACTTTAGCATCCAAACGCGGCAAATCCAACGTGTACATGCAGCTCTATGTAATTTGTATAAACGGAGGTTGTAATCGAGAAAGTACATAACGTTATTTTATCATTAACACAGAAAAAAGGTAGCCTTAGCATGTAGCTACCTACTATCATGTGTGCTTAAAGTAAATGTGTATTAAACATTAGTATACTTAAGGTACATTATCAAATGCGCTAACAGTAGCCCCGCCCACAGCCCCTGACACAAGTGGTTCACGTTTTGGTGCTACTTAAGAACCACTTTTCCTGGTTCAGAGCCGGTTCTTTGGCGGTCGAAACAGAAAGAACTGGTTCTAAATTAGGCTCTGGCTCCGAACCAGCACTCGAACTGCCTTGGTGGAAAAGGGGCAATAGAGTGCCTTGTTTTGTATTTTAATCTTCATATTCTCTTCTCCTCCAGCCCAGGCTGCTCCATGCAGTGGTAGAACACCTTGAGTCTATTGGATTTATCACTGATACTTTGTCCAAAGGAGATACGAAGTTCATGGTAAGATTGGTTCATATTCTCATTCTCTCATTTACTCTCTCTTTGTTTATTCTAATAGAACTCTGTTTGTCTTCCTACAGGGTGTATGCCAGCTACAAAGAGGAGTTGAGAATAAGAATGATTATAATCATCGCCGTATTGATATCAGGTGCATAATCATTATTAAAAGGCCAATTAGGCATCCCCTTTCTATAGCGGAAAAGTTTGTGTGCTGCACCAAAAGTATTTCTTATCTTTCAAAATAGATTTAATTAGTTATTCAAAAAATATGTAGTTCAGTCATATTTTTGGTGGTGTAAATCACAATACACATTATAAAAGTAATTATATTTAGGGGTTTCAGACATCAGACAAATTCCCTTTGTCTTTGTAAGAGACCAAGAAAAAGATGATGTGGTTCAGTATTGTTGGGTTCAGACATGTTCAGACTGGATATTGGCAACCAGGTTACCACATGGAGAGCAGTGTGTGTGCAAGCCCTCGCTTTGTGGCATCAATTGGGTGCAGATCGTGTCTTGTGTCCTTACCCAGCCTCTCACTCGACCTATCATCCTACTCTCACCCACCTCCTCCGCAGAGTCCAATGGGCAGCCCGGGACAGAGCTGGTCAATGCTGTCTCCTACCAAGCAGACTACGGCATATATAATTGGAGAGGCCACAACCGTATAAAAAAATGTCCTCAAAAATGTCTTGCACACCTGTAAGGACCCTAATCTCCTCAGCAGGGGCAAGCAACTCTGGCCTTTCTTGTACAGAGCATCAGTGTTATCCAGCCATTGAAAGTGGACACCTAGGTACTATCCACCAACTCAGTGTCCAAGACCTGGATATTCACTGGTGTGTGGTGCGGTGTTCTTCTTCTGCACACACCACAGCCATTATTTTGCATTAGCTGTCTCTCCAGTTTTCTTCTGTAGCTCCTTGCACCATCTCATCTTATATTTGATCTCCTTCTTAACTCTCTTAAGCTCCACTTTTTCCCCTAAAGTAAAAGCCCTCTTATTATTTACCAGGTCTTTGAGCTCAGGGGTCACCAGGGTTTGTTATTGAAGAAACACTGTAACCTCCTAGATGGTACAGATCACACAGATATTTATATAATCTATGATGCAGTGGGTGAGACCTCCTAGTTTGTAGTATCGAAACAGTCTTGTCTCTCACTGGCATCCTCAGACCAGATCTTCACAGACTTTTTTGTGGTGGTTCTCTCTTCATCCTGGGTGTGTATTCAGGAAGCAGACGGATGAGGTTGTGATCCGAACGGCCCAGCGGAGGTAGGGGGAAGGAGCTGTATGTATCCTTTACATTTGCATACAGCAGGTCTAGTGTTTTATTGTCTCTGGTGTTGCATTGAGAACATATAGTCTGAATGTGGGAAGTGTGGAAAATAGGCAGGCATGGTTGAAGTCACCAGAGATGAGGAGAGACTTCGGGTGCCGGGGTCTGTAACTGAGTTACAACACTGTGTAATAGTTCACATGCAGCAGTGGCATCAGCTGAAGGAGGCACATACACATTGATCCCAATGATGAGTGAAAACTCCCTTAGAAGTTAATATGGCCAAATGCTTACAGAGAATAACTGTAATGTCTTTTGTGCAGCATTATTCGTTATTGATGTGCGCTGGGTTGCGCCACTTATCATTTAAAAATACTGTCAGGCCCCCTCCTTTCTTCTTACTGATGGCAACTTTTCTGTTCACCTGTGCAATTTTAAAACCATCCAGATATACCAGTGAGTCCAATGTAAGATCATTCAGCCACGTCTCAGTAAAAAAACAAAGCTGCACTCCCATTATTCTCCCTGCAGTAGGTTTAGTGCATGTAGCACTTCCATCTTATTTGAGAGGGAGCGGATGTTTCCCATGATAATACATGGTAAACATGCTTTACATCTCAGTCTTGTTCTGCAGCCTCTTCTCTTGCTCTGTGTCTCTGAAGGAATCTCCAGTTTCTACCTATAGTCTGGCACACCTTGGAGCTAACACCAAATCTTGGGTGTAAACGATGGAGCTGTGACTGAAGGGGTTAGTTTAGGGTTAGGGTTAATATTTTATAAATATTATTGCTATGCAAGTATGAGCATAATTTATGTTCTACAACATTGATGGCACGTTTTCCTTCAGTGGTTTTATTTAAGTTTCTTTCAATATTAATTAAAAACCTTATTAGGGTGGAGAGATATGCTTATCTAGCAGCACTAGTACAGGAGAAAATCTCTAGCCTTCCTTCCATGCTATTTGAAATAAAACCAATTTAGTTTGATGCGATTTACGTTCTAATCTTAGTGGTCTGTGAGTGTATGTGATCATTATATCAGGATGCTAGTTTTTTATCCCTATACTTATTTTTCTTCTATGTTGAGCTACATTTATCTAGGGTTTAGAGAAATGGTGATTTAAGTCATTGATGATAATTCTGTGACACTGTGGCTGAAGTAAATGTACATTTAACATTAATGTAGCAAAGAGCATACAGTATCTCACAGAAGTGAATACACCCCTCACATTTTTGTAAAATATTTTATTATATCTTGTGTGACAAAACTGAAGAAATGACACTTTGCTACAATGTAAATTAGTGAGTGTACAGCTTATATAACAGTGTAAATTCCCTTCAAAATAACTTAACACACAGCAATTAATGTCTAAGCCGCTGGTCACAAAAGTGAGTACACCCCTAAGTGAAAATGTCCAAATTGGGCCTAATTAGACATTTTCTCTCCCCAGTGCCATGTGACTCATTAAAGTTCTCAGGTGTGAATGGGGAGCAGGTGTGTTAAATTTAGTGTTAGCGCTCTCTCTCATACTGGTCACTGGGAGTTCAACATGCACCTCAATGCAAAGAACACTGAGGATCTGAAAAAAAGAAACAGCCTGAAACTGAGCTGCAGCAAAGACCATAAAGTGGTTTAACAGGACAGGTTGCACTTAGAACAGGCCTCGCCATGGTCGACCAAAGAAGTTGAGTGCACGTGGTCAGCATCAAATCCAGAGGTTGTGTTTGGGAAATAGATGTATGAATGCTGCCAGCATTGCTGCAGAGGTTGAAGGGGTGGGGAGTCAGCCTGTCAGTGCTCATATCATAGGCCGCACACTGCATCAAATTGGTCTGTATGACTGTCGTTCACCGAGGAAGCCTCTTCTCAAGATGATGCACAAGAAAGCCCACAGATAGTTTGCTAAAGACAAGAAGACTAAGGACATGGATTAATGGAACCATGTCCTGTGGTCTGATGAGACCAAGATAAACTTTTTGATTCAGATGGTGTCAAGCGTGTGACAACCGAGTACAAAGACAAACGTGTCTTGTCTACAGTCAAGCATTGTGGTGGGAGTGTCATGGCCTGGGGCTGCATGAGTGCTGCTGGCACGGGAGCCACAGTTCATTGAGGGAACTATAAATGCCAACATGTACTGTGACACATACTGAATCTAATCTGGACTCAACTACTGTTCTCAGAGGATTTTCTGAATTATCAAAATGCATATTAAAGTATCCAACAATTAATGCTTTGTCAAGAGAACAACTAAGTTTGAAATGAGATCTGTAAATTCACAGAGGAATTCAGAGCATGGGCCCACTCAATTAGTGGGATCATCTCTGTAGTCTTATTTTTTTGTGGCTACATATGTTGTGTCTCAACTTAATGCTTAATTTCTCAACTTAATACCACTGCAGTGGTAGCATGAGGAGCATTGGAGTGCCTTTGAAGGGCAGTGGTGTATGCACAATTAGTATAGCATTGAACTAATGTACACCAATCAGGCAAAAAATTATGACCTTACGAATATTGTGTTGGTCCTCATCTTGCTGCCAAAACAGACCTGACCCATCGAGGCATGCACACCACTATATCCATGAATTTGTTGACCTCCCACTGAGCCAGGGCTTTCTGTTTTAGCCTTTGTTTGGCACCTCATATTTAGGCATGAGGAAAATGGAGGCATGGTCCAATTTACTAAACGGCAGACATGATTGAGCTTTCGAACTGTCTGTGTATGGAGTGTAGCAATATTCCAGTGTCTGGTTGCCTCTGGTGAGGCAGGTGATGTGTTGGTGGAGATTTGTCAGTACATGATCATGGTTGGCACTGTTAAAAACCACCACCATGATGAGTGCAGTGTCCTTATGTAGTGTTTGTTGTGAGGTGAGAGCCTTATATAGGTCTCATAATGCAGTTATCCTGTCTGCCTGTGGTGGAATATAAATGGCACTTACAATGACTGAGCTAAACTCCAGAGGAAAGTAGAAAGAGTGACATTTGATACTTAGTGGTTCCAAGTTGGGTGAGCAGGAGTGTGAACAATGCTCGCACTGTCGTGCCAGCTATTGTTCACCATCAGACACACTCCACCACCTCTTGTCTTTCCTGATTCCATTGTCCTGTCCATACGGTGGATCAAGAAGAACTCTGCCGGCTGTACAGCACGGACCGGCATTGCTGGGTTCAGCCATGTCTTCTTGAAGCAGAGGAAGTTACAGGTCCGAATGTCCTTCTGTAACTATATCCTGGCTGTGAGGTCATCAAGCTTGTTTTTCAGAGACTGGACATTGGCTAACAAGATACTAGGCAGTGGAGCCCAGTGTGCTTGTGCTCTCAGCTTGTTCCTGATGCCGGCTCGTTTCCCTCGTGGTCGCCGTGTCACGTCATGTCCTTTTGTTATTCCTCAGGATCTTCCTCGGCCAGCTTGATTCCGGGTTTATAACTGAGTGTCTCTGTGATATGTAATAATGTCTGGGCTAGAAAAATTGCAGAAAAAATACAAAAACAAACACGGTGTGATCGTTGCAGCAGTGACAGCAGCCGACCTCACCGGCGCCATCTTGAATGTTGTATGTATATGTTGTATATACATCGTAAAACATACATCGTTTTATGTGTATATATGGCCGAACTTTATTTAATGCTACATAGTACATTAAACTCCTGATCAATAAAAGTTTCATTAACTGTACGTTTGAAAGAGATCTAATGTTTAACAGTCCTAGTTTCAAATCAAAGGTGTACATCATTAGCTCCTACATATTAAACATCAAGAATCTATGATTGCCTAAGATATATTTGGCACTGTACACACCTAACCAGTGCTAATTTCACATGCCTTAACATAGTATCCTATAACCACAGCTATTTCAGGTTTCACAGTGTGTGCATGACTAAGGATAGCAAACCTGTAAGACATGTGGAGAGGAGCCTTAGCTTTGCTTTGCAACTATGCTGTCGAGTCATCATCTTTTTGCCCCTCTGCCAGGGCTCTAATGCCAAGGCCTTAAACTCCATCTAAGGCATCCAGTCTTTCCCTTACAGATACTTTGCTGCTCTCACTATTGCTGACCCTTTCTAGCAACTGGATGTGCACCTCTAATGGTGCATTCTGTCATGCACTTATCACATTTAACACGTTAACACTTATCACATTAAATTTACTGCCAATGATTAAGGAATAATGACTAAACATCCTGCAGCTAATGCACTGATACTTGATAACATACCCTAAGCTGAATATAGGGTTAAAGTTAAGAATATCCTAAGTGGGTTTCCTTGACATACAAAAGTGTTCTCTGAAAATTTAAACTGCAACAGCAGAGTGAAAAAATATAACAAACGAAAGCAACAGCTTTTTTTTGAAGAAAAAAGGAAAAAATAATTCAATCCAACCCTAAGCTTTTAAGATTTTTTCTGACCAGGCAGTGTACTATCATTTGAACTAGTATGTCAATATACCATTGGTGACATTATTTAATATGTAGGTGTACTACTGCATATTGAGATGAATGTGTGCTGTAAAGTCCAACCAACATTATAAAATGAAGCTTATAATACCTTTTATTTTAACCACATATTTTTTTTTTTTTGATGAAATCTAAAAAGGTAACTTTTTTCTATAACTGTTCTTTTTTTATTGCTGTGTCACAGTAGCAAATAAAATAATTTAAAGATGTTAGTATATTTGGAATTTGATTATACTGTGAATACAATGAAATTTCTCACTATACCTATATCTACAGGCTTATTCCCAAGGACCAGTATTACTGTGGTGTGCTTTACTTTACTGGAAGTGATATATTCAATAAGAATATGAGAACCCATGCACTTGAGAAAGGCTTCACCCTTAATGAGTACACTATTCGTCCACTAGGAGTCACTGGTAAGAAAATGAAAGGAAAAGAAAAGTCGTCTTTTCTGACTTCAATCTGGATAATTGACTCATTGTTAGTCTTTTTGTTCCTCCTTTTCCAATATTTTTCATATTTTTCTACTTTTCCTCTTACCACTCATCTGTTTTAATGCTTTTTCTTTCAGATTAACTTTTCACAGCCTAGACATTTTGAAAGTGACCGATATTAACAGTCAGTTATATTGAAATGACAGCAAATATAATTTCATCCTCATTCTGTGCTGTAGGTGTGCCTGGAGAGCCCTTACTGGTGGACAGTGAGAAGGATATATTTGACTACATCCACTTGAAATACAGAGAGCCGAAAGAACGCAGCGAATAAGTCACTTGAGGTTTTGGTAGTAATCTTGTTGATACCTCAGTAAAATAATCTTCAGTGACAATAAAAGAAAGTTGTGTGTTGTGTCTGTGTGTGATTAGAAAAGTTGGTTACATTTTAATACTTTTGTTTTCAGTTGTTGAATATGTTTAAGTATTTTTTTTTTAAAAGTTTTTATTTTTATTTTTTTATTTGCCATTCTTTATGAAAGTATGTTTCCTAAATGCTTTACTACTGTTAATGCTGTGGTCTTTACCATTTGTGTGTCAATTTTAACACCACTTATGAAATGAGATGTAACTTAAATTAGTCAACTTGTGTACTATTGCAGCTGGTTTTAGTATGTATTAATATTTTTACTGATTATTAAATAATTGTGTTATTAGCAACAGATTGTTGGTTTGTGTAACATTTGATTTGATCATTACAAAACAATAACGTATGTTTTTTGTAAATATTGCAATTAATTAAATTTGTATAGTGCTTTTAATAATTCACGTTATCTCAAAGCAGCTTTACAGTATAGAAAGTATAGAAACAATAATAATTTTACATACATTTTTCATTACTATATATCTCTAACATCTTCTGCATCTCTATCCCTAATGAACAAGCTGGAGGTTAATTGTGAACCAGGCTCAGAAGGGAACCAATCCTGGTCTGTAAATAATGTCCTACAACAGTTTATAGTTGAAGAACTAATGGGTAAGTGCAAATTCTGAGTTCACCATAGAGGCAACACTGCCTTCCTGCCAAAGTCTTTAAATGATCGCTGATGAAGACCTGTCCAAAAACCTGAATCCAGGTAGCCCCATCCACAGCAGTCCCATGAGTCACTTGCTGTCCATCAAGATCAATCCCCAGCAAAGTGCACACCCAGCAAAGTGCGCACCAGGCAACGGGACTCCAACCAGGGGTAGAACGTCAGAATTGATTAAGTAGGTCCGCAAGAAGAGGAGATCAGACTAGGACCTCAGAACACTGGGATCTTGGGAGTGGCATGTACAACCCCTGGCAAAAAGTATGGAATCACTCCTCTCAGAAGATGTTCATTCAAATATTTAATTGTGAAGAAAAAAACACAAGCACATATATGCCACAAAACAATTATCACTCAACAATCCAAACTTCTGTCCGTATAAAACACTTAAAAACAAAGAAAGATAACTATAGTCAATTACAACTGTTTTTACAGATCAAACAGGAAAAAAATATGGAATCACACAAAATCTGAGGAAAATTATATAGAATCACCAAATAAAAACACTACTAGTACTTTGTTGCACCACCTCTGGCTTTTATAACAGCTTGAATTCTCTGAGGCATGGATTTAACTAATGACAAACAGTATACTTCATCAATCTGTCTCCAGCTTTGTCTTATTGCAGTTGCCAGATCAGCTTTGCAGGTTGGAGTCTTGTCGTGGACTATTTTCTTTAATTTCCACCAATTTTCAATTGGATTGAGGTCTGGACTATTTGCAGGCCATGCCATTGACATTATATGTCTTTCCTGTAGGAATGTTTTCACAGATTTTGCCCTATGGCACGATGCATTATCATCCTGAAAAATGATGCTACCATCACCAAACATCCTTTCAACTGATGGAATAAGAAAAGTGTCCAAAATCTCAACATAAACTTGTGCATTTATAGAAGATGTAATGACTGTCATCTCTCCCATACCTTTACCTGACATACAACCCCATATCATTAATGATTGTGGAAATTTGCATGTTTTCTTCAGGCAGTTGTCTTTATAAATTTCATTGGAACGGCACCAAACAAAAGTTCCAGCATCATCACCCTGCCCAATGCAGATTCGTGATTCATCACTGAATATAACTCTCATCCAGTCATCCACAGTCCAAGATTGTCTTTCTTTAGCCCAATGAAACCTTGTTTTTTCTGTTTAGATGTTAATGATGGTTTTTGTTTGGCTTTTCTGTATGTAAATCCCATTTCTTTTAGGCGATGTCTTACAGTCCGGTCACAGACATTGACTCCACTTTCTGCCCGTTTATTCCTCATTTGTTTTGTGGTGCATTGTCTGTTTTCAAGGCATATTGCTTTAAGTTTTCTGTCTTGGTGCTTTGATGTCTTTCTTGGTCTACCAGTACACTTCCCTTTTACAACCTTTCAATTTGATTTGTACTTGGTCCAGATTTTAGACACAGATGACTGGGAACAACCAACATCTTTTGCAACATTCCGTGAAGATTTACCTTCTTCGAGAAGTTTGATAATTTTCTCCTTTGTTTCAACTGACATCTCTCGTGTTGGAGCCATGAGTTATGTCAATCATCTTGGTTCAACACATCACTAATGTGTGCAAGCACTCTTTTTTAACTGCAGACTAATTAGCAGTTGTAATCAGATACAGGTGTTTGTTTTAGAAATGCAAAGTGCATGGTGATTCCATATAATTTTCCTCAGATTTGTGTGATTCCATATTTTTTTTTCCTCTGTTTGATCTGCAAAAACAGTTGTAATTGACTATAGTTATCTTTCTTTGTTTTTTTTTAAATGTTTCATGCAGCCAGAAGTTTGGATTGTTGAGTGAAAATTGTTTTGTGGCATATATCTGCTTGTTTTTTTTTTTGTACATAATTAAACATTTGAATGAACATCTTCTGAGAGGGGTGATTCCATACTTTTTGATAGGGGTTGTATACACAGAGGGAGAGAGACAAATGTTAGGTAGGATCGTAATCATGTGATAGACAATGTACATAGTCTGGCAAGACTATCTATGACAGCATACCTAAAAGCATTAAGTACTTTATTGGTAGGTAATAGTATTTTTTAATCAATGCAAAATTTGACTGGGAGCCAGTGCAGTGTGGATAAGATAGAGGTAATGTGTTCATAACTTCTGGTTCTAGTTAGGACTCTAGCTGCTGTGTTCTGAACCAACTGGAGCTTGTTTTTGCTCCTACTGGGACATCCAGGCATTAAAGCAATACAGTAGTCCAACCTAGAGGTAACAAATGCATGAAATAGTGTTTCTGTCATGTAGTGACATTAAATGCTTTTCTTAGCAATATTTCTGAGATGAAAGAAGGCTATTACTAGTAGTCTTTTACTGTCGCACATGATGAAATAGAAAGACCATGTAGAGTTACTCTAATGAGAAAGCTTACCTCTGGCTGTCTGTGGTTGTAGTAAAATCACTTCACTTCTGTCAGAGTTAAGCAGAAGAAAGTTAGTAAGCATCCACTGTCTGATGTCCTTCACACAATTTTCAATCATATGCTGGTGTCTCACATCTGACTTAGCTGAAACATATAGCTGCGTGTCATCCACATAACCATGAAAGCTAATACCATGTTTACGAATAATTGCACCAAGGTGTAGCATACAGTATATAGGGAGAAAAGCAATGGGCCTTTGTATGTTTAGAGTCATAATTTAGATCTACAAACTTATAGCGATCAGTCAAATAAGACGTGAGCCAGGAGAGGGCTGTCCCTTTAACACCAACAACTTGTTCTAGCATATCGTGTACAATAGCATTGTCAATGGTATCAAAACCTGCACTAAGATCGAGTAACACCAGCAAGGAAAGACAACCCTGATCAGAGTCCAGTAGCAGGTTATTTACAACTTTAACCTGCTGTCTCTGTGCTACAATGAGGCATAAATCCTGACTGATATATTTCAAGAATATTATTCCTATATAGGTTACTAAAACATTTTTTTAGTAATATAATGTAAACATTGTAAACAGTGTTTACAGATTTTTGCTTAGCTCTTGAAACAGACATAGTCTCTATATTGTGAACCCTGGATGATCACTCATTGCAGCTAGCAGACAGCAGTGTTGTATAAAGTACTAGAAAGCAATACTTGAGTAAAAGTACAAGTATCGTACTAGAAAAAGAAAGTTACCTTTTAGAATATTACTCAAGTAAAAGTTTTAAAGTATCTGTTATATACTGTACTTAAGTATCAAAAGTAATTTTCTGATATTTAATGTACTTAAGTATTTGAAGTAAAAGTAAAAAGTATTAGTAATAGTAAATTTCAGTGATTTTCAGTAGGCATAAGAGGCACTTCATCCGGTAGGAAGAATCTTTCATTCCAATGTACAGAAACATTTCTTGCAAATATAGCCACGGGTGTATAACGTTATCTTCTTCACCCTGTTCACTGAGTACACCACTATCGTCGGGGTGGTCGTCTACGATAACGGGAGGTCCTCCAGTAGGTGCTTCCATGGCGGTTTCAGTTGTGCTTCCTCCTCCTTTGGCAACATTACACTGAAATAGAGCGTGTGGAGCATGCGTAATGCAATCTAGGAGCAGTGATTCGCCAAACCTCCCTTATTGCAGTCGCACACATTTCTTTTGATTTTATTTTGTAGTAACGAGTAACGAAGATGCTTAGTGGAAATATATCAGAGTAAAAGTATAAATTTTATCTAGGAAATGTAGTGGAGTAAAAGTGATATATATTTGGAGTAAAAGTTGACAAAAATTTAAGTAGCGAAGTAAAGTACAGAGACATGAAATTTCTACTTAAGTACAATAACGAAGTATTTGTACTCTGTTACATTACAACACTGGAAAACGGTCAGATTAGCCTGCTTGTCTGCTCCCTGGCCCTGGATTTTCACCAATTTCACCTAGGGCTGTTCTTAAACTATGTACTATGCTGCAAGAAGTGAGAGCAGCATCTCGCTGAGTGTGATGGACACTGCCCCATGCTAACAGGCCAGCCTTGCCCTCAAAAGTGCTCCAATTATTTATGAAACCCACATGGAGCACCACCTGGACATCAACCTGGACCTCAAGCTTACAGTAGACCATAATCTGATGTAAGATACATCACAATCTGGGTGGGGCCAGAGCAAACTATAGCATTCTTACATCATTGCTAATTTACACACCTCTACTATATTAATCTTAGTAAGCTAATTAGTATTTTTCATCCAACATTTATTGAAGTACAGCACTTCTGTACGTAAGGTACAATGGATATAAAAGTTTACACAGCCTTTTTAAAATTGCAGGTGTTTTTGATGTAAAAAAAAAAATTATCTTCTTATATATAGAAAAATATCTTCCACCTTGTGTGATCTAGCGACCAACAAAATTCAAGTGAAAAATTGAAACATTTTAGTGGAAAAAAAACTAACTAGCTAACTAATATTTTGTTAAAGCACTTTTTAGTTGTAATACAGCACTGTTTTTATCGGTCTGAATGTACCAATCATATCCTAATTTGACAATTTTTTTTTTTATCAGATTTAGAAATTTACTATTTCAAAACCTAGATCATCTTCTGACACCATTCCCTTGTTGACTCGGATTTATCCGCTGGGTGCTGGAAGGTGAAATTCTTTGTTGCTTTTGTCTGAATCATATAATTCAAAACAGGTCCTGAAAATGATTTGGATGAAATCAAGATGAGGTCATGAAAATTCTACTTTAACAGCAGTAACCTATACATGGGGCAGTGGTGGCTGAAGTGGTTTAAGGCTCTGGGTTGTTGATCGGCAGGTCAGGGTTCAAGCCCCAGCACTCAGAATCTGCCACTGTTGGGCCTTTGACCAAGGCTCTTAACACTGGTTCACTAGGGTACATAATTAGGATGCCATCAAAATAAAACTGTTTTTTTTTAAATATACACAAAACAAACAGGGGAATTAGTGCTAGTTCAAGTGTTTCAGGAAGAGGCAGGTCTTTAACTGTCATTTGAAGATAGCCAGTGATTTACCTGTTCAGACACCTAGGGGAAGTTCAATCCACCTCTTCAGTACCAGAACAGGAAAGAGTCTTGCTGTATACGTACCTCTTACCTGAAACTTACCCCTTACATCTTCAATGTAACTGTTACGTTTATATTATTTTTTATTTATTATTACTTTAGTCAGTATTATGTTATTTCAGTGACCATTGTAGTTTATTCTTTCTTCAATGGAAGAGTATGTCGGAACTCAGAGTCCTTCTCTGAGGCGGTCAATGGGTGGATTTAGTCCTCATCCAATTACCTCACTGATTCTTGAGCTAAGAGACAAAACATGTCCCCTATCAAAATGTTACAATTTGCCTTAAAAAACAATAAATTGTTTCATTTAAAAAGGCTTTAAAAGTTGGATATGAAAGACCTGTGTATGTTTAGACCCTTAGTTTTGTATATATTTATGTTATTTCATAGTAATTTTATAGAATACCGGCACTGTACTATGAAAGCCCATGCAAATGATCTCGTCCTCTGTAGAGGTCACAGTATCAAACTGCAAAAAAAAGTGTTTTAAAATCCCCAAAATGCACAAATATGAATATGAGGTTAATTGCATGGCTTAATAAAATATCACAAAATACTTAAAGTGAACATTACATTATTTTATACATTAACAACAGCCTTTCAAATTCGATTTGAATAGCCTTTCGATGATTTTAATCACGAATTTGTTGACGTAAGCTGACAGAGTGGAAAAATGCTCCCAAATACTTATTAAGTAATGCTTGAAATTAGTTTTGTAGACAAAAATATACCTGTGCCAAGCAGATTAATTTCTGTTATTAGAAAACTAATATTTTATTTTAAAATATTATTTTTGAAATAGATGACTTACACTGAATATTGAAGAAAAAACAGCCAATAAGATCCCAGATTAAATATGAACTCTTTCTATACTCTTTAAAATTCATCCTAAATTGAAAATTTAAGAAGCTTCTTAAAAAAATGACATGCGTACGGTTTTGCAATTTCTAGGCAAAGGGTGACTGCACTTCAGATGATAAAATATAACAGAGTTTTGATTTATTTTGGATGCTTTTAGTCACCAACATAATTCTCACAGTTACATTTGTGTTATGCCGTAGTTTGGACGAGTTTATTATTTATCTTTAATATGGAAAAAAATTATAAATAAAGAACAAGTGAGTGACCCTAAACTTTTGAATGATAGTGTATAACAACTACATAACATGATATTATGATCTAAGTATATATGTTGATTGACTTAAAATATCTTAATATATTTAAAATACATTAATATATTTAAAATATCTTAATATATTTTATCTGTACTGTAGGCAAACATGGCTAGACCAAAACTGTCAGTGGAGGAGCAAAGAAAAAGAAACAGAGAGTACCAGAGAAAAAGGAGAGAAAGAATTAACAGTGACCCAGAAAGCAGAAGAGACCAGTTAGAAAAGGAGAGACAAAGATGGAAGGACAGGGTCCAAAACAAAAAAGTAAAACAAGTAGGAAAATTAGGACCAAGAGCAAAGAGGCACCACAGAAAGTACTGGAGGAAAGCAAAGAAAAGGTCCAGAGCTAGGCAGAATAGACGGCTAAATGAAACAGACACACCACCAGAAATTCCTCTGGACCAGACTGTTGAAGAGCCTACTTTAAGCAGGCGTGCTCTTGCAGCTCAGAGGGAGAGGAGAAAACCAGGAAAAGACACGCAAGGGAGATAAAAGCATTGAAAGAAAAGGTTAAGAAATTAACAAAAGAGCGACACAAACTAAGAAAGCAGGAATGGCGGAAGAAGGTAGCTCAAATAGAAAAGTCAAATGTCAAACTAAAAGATAAAAAAATTGTAGATTCTCCACGAACAGAAACAGAGAGGATGATAACGGGAAGCCGTTAACTTCAGAACCCCAACATTAGAACTCTTCTTTTCCACAATGTTCTCTGTTGAGAGAAATTGAAGTAAATCATATAACTTACCTGTCTGAATCCCTGTGTTAAAGTATAGATGGAATTACAACAGACATTCATTCATTCATTGGGGGGAGGCGGGAATCGAACCCCGACCCTGGAGGTGTGAGGCAAACGTGCTAACCACTAAGCCACCGTGCCCCCTTACAACAGACATTTCAACCAATTTAGATTTACAGAAACACTGACATTATGAGTCTGTTTGTTCACTTTTCATTTTTTCAGTGAGCCTATGGAAGTAGTCAGGAAATGCATGGGGAGAATTCTGGATCCTGTTACACTTCAACATTTGTACACTATTCACACTATTACACACTTTTCTTAGTCAGATCTCAGCTTATTGTCCATCCATCCATCCATCCATCCATCCATCCATTTTCTACCGCTTATCCGTGGCCGGGTCGCGGGGGCAGCAGTCTAAGCAGGGATGCCCAGACTTCCCTCTCCCCAGACACTCCCTCCAGCTCTTCTGGGGGAATACCGAGGCGTTCCCAGGCCAGCCGAGAGACATAGTCCCTCCAGCGTGTCCTAGGTCTTCCCCGGGGCCTCCTCCCAGTTGGACATGCCCGGAACACCTCCCCAGGGAGGCGTCCAGGAGGCATCCGGAACAGATGCCCGAGCCACCTTAGCTGACTCCTCTCGATGTGGAGGAGCAGCGGCTCTACTCTGAGCTCCTCCCGGGTGACCGAGCTCCTCACCCTGTCTCTAAGGGAGCGCCCAGCCACCCTGCGGAGGAAACTCATTTCAACTGCCTGTATCCGGGATCTTGTACTTTTGGTCATGACCCAAAGCTCATGACCATAGGTGAGGGTAGGAACGTAGATCGACTGTTAAATAGAGAGCTTCGCCTTGCGGCTCAGCTCTTTCTTCACCACAACAGACCGTTATATCGACCGCATCACTGCAGAAGATGCACCGATCCGCCTGTCAATCTCCCGCTCCATCCTTCCCTCACTCGTGAACAAGACCCCAAGATACTTAAACTCCAGGCAGGAGTTCAGGAGCTCTCCACCAACCTGAAGGGGGCAAGCCACCCTTTTCCGGTTGAGAACCATGGCCTCGGACTTGGAGGTGCTGATTCTCATCTCCGCCGCTTCACACTCGGCTGCAAACCGTCCCAGTGCATGCTGAAGGTCCTGATTTGAGGAAGCCAACAGGACAACATCATCTGCAAAAAGCATAGACGAAATCCTGTGGTCCCCAAACCGGACTCCCTCCGGCCCCCGACTGCGCCTAGAAATCCTGTCCATATAGATTATGAACAGGACCGGTGACAAAGGGCAGCCCTGCCGGAGTCCAACATGCACCGGGAACAAGTCTGACTTACTGCCGGCAATGCGAACCAAACTCCTGCTCCGGTCATATAGGGACCGGACAGCCCTTAGCAGAGGGCCTCGGACCCCATACTCCCAGAGCACCCCCCACAGTTCACCACGAGGGACACAGTCGAATGCCTTCTCCAGATCCACAAAGCACATGTGGACTGGTTGGGCAAACTCCCATGAACCCTCCAGCAACCTGGCGAGGGTATAGAGATGGTCCAGTGTTCCACGACCGGGACGAAACCCGCATTGTTCCTCCTGAACTCAGCTTATTGTGTCCTCTTTAAAATCAGTTGTTAGATTTACAGTTTAGTTCAAATATAGATGAGCAATAGATGAGCTCCATATACATTTGCTTTTTTCTTTTGATACCAGGAACATTTTGACATTTTCATGTGTGCCTTAAAGATCCTGTCACCAGGTACTCTTTGTTTGAAGTTTGATACACTTTCCCTTGATACTCTCTCTTTTCCATGTTAAAACTAGGTAAATATCTTTAATCAGTTTAATTCTCGATTAGTCAACACCGTCAACTGTGTGTCAACACCGTTAGTTGTGTGTCAACACCGTAAGATGGAGATTTTTTATTTTTATAAAAAAATGTATGTTTCTTTTGTTCAATGTTCATAACAATTGTTTAATGTTCATACATTAAAACATCAACTTATCTACATGCATCAATGTCTTGTGTGCACAAAACCATTGATTGTATATATTAAAAATGAAAAAAATAGTAAACTAAATGAAGGTAATTTAAAATGGTCAATTCCAAAACAATGTAAAATAATATTAAAAGTGTATACAATACAATTTATCACTTAACCTTGCTAAGGCACACCATTTCTACACACTTAAAGACAGTGTTGTTGAATTGATCAAACACACAAATGTGTCGTGTGTCAGACGGATTTGACAAATGTCAACTTACTAAGCGAGTAAATGTACATTTTTATAAAAAGTGGTTGAATAAAAAACCTGTTCCTTTTCATGGTATGATAGATGAGACCCGTGTTTATGAAGATATCCAGTTCAAATTAATGTAGGATTGATTTTTTGTTTGTCACTTTTCAAAAGTACTTTTGTCCCTTATCTCAAGAATCAGTGACCTATATTTTTATGCTTAACTCTATCAACTCAGAAAACCACTGAAAATTAGACTCCACAAGCTTGGATGAGAATGAGCAAAGTCCCAACTTTATTGCAGTCAGACAGAAATCATCAAAGAAACTCACCTCAGAGAAAATGTCCTCAGCAGTAAGTCAGCAATCGTCCAGGTGTGGTGCAGTCGAGTGTGTAAAGTCTCACTAAGGCTGTCTCTATTTATGTTCCTTCTCTTAATTTACATACCTTGGCCGATTTCCCATTATTTACAGATTCGCTAATTTTTTCCCCCCTACTTATTTTACATAGCTCCTCACAATTTCCATTTATTTCCGGGTTTTCAGCTTGTACCACCTATTTCCTTAATCCTTTTATGGTTTTCCAGTTTGCTCATTTCCCAATATTTCCAGCCTCACCTCTATAAATCAAGCATCACGACGCGCACCAATCCAGTTACGATATCCATATTATCCGACCCTTTAAATTCCCATTCATTGAGCCACTTTCTAGCGCATCGCTGCTGCTGCAATTTAAACTCCCTCCTCCAACCCTGACTCCACCTAGCCGGAACCCGTTGTTCGTTGAACCAGTTTACTTTATAAATCTTCACGTATTTTTTTCCTCTCTCTCTCTCCCTCCCTCTCTCTATATTTATTTATTTATTTATTTATTTACAAAACATGTAAGCGAGCATATCTAATACTATGCATGATTAATGGTTCTGTTATATCTATTCTATTTTCTAGTTGCTGCGTCCCCGCTCTGTCCATGCATGCACACGGACGGGCACATGGATTTTTGCCCAGAACAGACTAATAGTTGGCTGTATGCCAACACTAACTGTATGCATATCATCTAATAAATTCATCATGGTCCTGACTGAAAAATATTTAAAGAAAACTACTTCTACTTAAGCCTGACTCTACCTAAAATCTGCACATTATTTCCCTGCCCATTATTTCCCAAATTATTATTTGAATTTCTCATGTTTTATTTTGATGACTTGGATAAAATGTCTTGTGGACTATTTTCTTCATTCTTCTCATTTAACTTCTACATAAAGTCATTTATTTAATTTAATCAAAATTTTTCTGCACAGCTTAATTCTATGTATGTGTCCTTTTGCTCCAGTGACCTATGTCATGGATACGTGTGTGTAGATCATTTTAGCATGCATTCACTGTCCAGTATCCTCCTCTCCGCTGTGTAGTCTATCCTTATTTTAAACTGGTTTAAGCTTTGCACAAATTTATTCTTTTATTGTCCTCTTTTCTTGCCTAGGTTTTATGGAATCCCAAACCTCCACTCATACTTTCTGTCTACATCTTTACAGGAGCTTATAGTTGTCAGAAATAGCTGTGGAACTCTTCTTAGATCACCTATTCAGTATACTCTAAAAACTGCTGGGTTAAAAACAACCCAATTTGGGTTATTTTGGCAACCCAGCGCTGGGTCAGAAAGGGACGAACCCAACGCTAGGTTATTTTAACCCAACTATTTGGGTTATCATGTTTAACCCAGCATGCTGGGTTGTGATTTTAACCCAACTATTAGTTAAAAATGACTACACTGCGGGGTTGAATTTAACCCAAAATGGGTCAGAAATTTAAGTGATTAAAATAATGAATCTACAGTAATACTTACTTCGGTAATCCAACCCCGCCCACGGGAAGCACGGAAGTATGTGGAAGCAATTTAGGTGATCTGAATAAAATGTTGTCCTTCGTTTTATTAATACACATTTTCTTATTTTTTGTAAAGGATGTCTAGGCTAAAATAGCAAACCTTAAATCGAATATATATGTCTAATATATGGAGCTGATTTTGTCATAACAGCATGTAAAACGCTTGCATTCTATGAAAATGTATGAGATATCACAGTAAATGCTTCACTGACTTCAGTCAGAAAAATTTAGAATACAAATTTAAAATATGAAAACATTTCATAACATTTACATAAACCTCAATATCTGAAGATATAAGAATCATCAGTAAGAATCATCAATTGCAATGTAATTGCAGTGCTGCATAAGAAAAATAGGAGAATTTAGAATAATGAACATGCATCAAACAGTGTTGGAGCCATGAGTTATGTCAATCATCTTGATTCAACACATCACTAATGTGTGAAAGCACTCTTTTTTAACTGCAGACTAATTATCAGTTGTAATCAGATATAGGTGTTTGTTTTAGAAATGCAAAGTGCATGGTGATTCCATATAATTTTCCTCAGATTTGTGTGAATCCATATTTTTTTCCTCTGTTTGATCTGTAAAAACAGTTGTAATTGACAATAGTTATCTTTCTTTGTTTTTTTTTTTTGTGTGTGTTTTATACAGCCAGAAGTTTGGATTGTTGAGTGATAATTGTTTTGTGGCATATATGTGCTTGTGTTTTTTTCTACACAATTAAACATTTGAATGAACATCTTCTGGGAGTGATTCCATACTTTTTGCCAGGGGTTGTATACTGTAAGTATTAAAAGTAATTTTTTGATATTTAATGTACTTAAGTATTTGAAGTAAAAGTAAAAAGTAAAATTTCAGTGATTTTCGGTAGGCATAAGAGCAGGGGCGGTTCTAGGATTTCATCGTTAGGGGTTTTAGCCCTCAGTGAGAATTTAAAACAAGAAGAGTTTTATATTATATATTATATGACTACATAGTAAGCGAAAAGTTATGGTATTATTAAATGGAAAAAGTGGACACCAAAATTTTATGCATGATGTAATGATGCCAGTCTTAAATCAAATCAGTTCATGTATGTGTGCATTCTCTACAAACAGTGTGTCCAATGAATGCAGTCATTAATAAAAAAATATTCACAAGACAAAGACCAAATCAATAAATGTTTTTTTTATTTAGTACTGAATGGATTGTTTGCATTAATATTTTGTTTGTGCTCTCAACTCTAATAAGAATAGTGAAATTTCACTGCTTTTGGTTGCTGTCTTTACAGCTTTCAGCCGATTAACGTTATAGATAAATGCCTCCAGCTCTGACTGCGCGTGCACGCTGTGCCTGCCTGTGCTTCTCCATAGAGCGTGCGGACGTGCATAATGCAACCTAGGAACAGTGATTCGCCAAACCTCCCTTATTGCAGTTGCAAACATTTCTTCTGATTTTATTTTGTAGTAACGAAGATGCTTAGTGGAAATATAGCGGAGGAGTTCGAAAAAGTAGGTTTTACGGAAAATTCAAAATGGCGGAAAGATATTCATGACAGAATTTTGTCTCTAGGCCTTACGAGTCAGCAGTTATGAACATGAACATAATTGGATATTTGGACTGTTGGTGGTGCTAGAGGGTTTGAGCTAGACACACCAAAGTTGCTATAGTAACTTCTAAGACTGGCCTATACATGTGTGCCAAATTACATAACCTTCCTACATACGGTTCTATGGGCTGCCATTGACTTCAATGGCAGAAAGGGAAGAATAATAAATATAGCTGCAAGCAGCGATCCCGGGGTCAAGCCGATCAGATGCGCTCAGAACATGTCGCTGATGAACCATACCAAGTTTCGTAGCGATATGGCATTGTTTTTAAAATCTCGTGGCCACTAGGTGGCGCTGTCACAAAACATTGCATGCACCCTCAGGTCATGACTATAATGACATATACCAAGTTTCGTGTCGACACGCATAAGTTTTGCGAACATACAGCCTCACGTCTGTTTTGGCGTGCTTGCCACCATGTATGTTGACACAGTTTGGTATCGTTTGACTCAGCATGCCTCAAGGAGTCTAACAACACCTCCTTCATGATTTTAGACTCAAGTTTGCAATAGTTATAAGCGAAAATAGCTGTTTTTAAAATCTCGTGGCCACTAGGTGGCGCTGTCATGAAACGTTGCCTGCACCCTCACGTCATGACTATAATGACGTATACCAAGCTTCGTGTTGACACGCATAAGTTTTGCGAAGATACGGCCTCACGTCTGTTTTGGCATGTTTGCCACCATGTATGTTGCCACAGTATACGAGAAGGCATTGGTCTATCAAAAAGCTTTTGATAACTTTTTGTCTTGGATGTCTCTAGATGCTACATACCAAATGACATGCAAATCGGACAAACGGTCTAGGAGGAGTTCAAAAAGGTAGGTTTTACGGAAAATTCAAAATGGCGGACAGGTATTCATGACAGAAATGATGACATATAGTGCATTCGAATCGGCATGAGCAAAGGTTCCAAAATATGCAAGAACTTTGTCTCTAGGCCTTACGAGTCAGCAGTTAAGAACATGAACATAATTGGATTTTTGGACTGTTGGTGGCGAAAGAGGGGCCGATGAGATGCGCTCAGAACATGTCGCTGATGAACCATACCAAGTTTCGTAGCGATATGGCATTGCATTAGTAAAATACTGAACTTAACGTGAAAATTCAAAATGGCCGACACACAAAATAACCGTCACTAAACCGTTTGGTATCGTTTGACTCAGCATGCCTCAAGGAGTCTAACAACACCTCCTTCATGATTTTAGACTCAAGTTTGCAGTAGTTATAAGTGAAAATAGCTGTTTTTAAAATCTCGTGGCCACTAGGTGGCGCTGTCATGAAACGATGCATGGACCCTCAGGTCATGACTATAATGACATATACCAAGTTTCATGTCGACACGCATAAGTTTTGCGAAGATACAGCTTCACGTCTGTTTTGGCGTGCTCGCCACCCTGTATGTTGCCACGGTTTACGAGAACGCATTGGTCTATCAAAAAGCTTTTGATAAATTTTTGCCGCGGGTGTCTCTAGATGCTAGACACCAAAGGACATGCAAATCGGACTAGGAGGAGTTCGAAAAAGTAGGTTTTACAGAAAATTCAAAATGGTGGACAGGTATTCATGACAGAAATGACTTCATATGGTGCATTCGAATCGGCATGAGCAAAGGATCCAAAATATGCAAGAATTTTGTCCTAGGCCTTACGAGTCAGCAGTTATGAACATGAACATAATGTTTGGATGTTTGGACTGTTGGTGGCACTAGAGGGTTTGAGCTAGACACACCAAAGTTGCTAGAGTTCTTCTAAACTTCTAATACTGGCCTCTACATGTGTGGCAAATTACATAACTTTCCTACGTACGGTTCTATGGGCTTCCATTGACTTCAATGGCAGAAGAGGAAGAATAATAAATATAGCTGCAAGCAGCGATACCGGGGTCAAGCCGATCAGATGCGCTCAGAACATGTCGCTGATGAACCATACCAAGTTTCGTAGCTATATGGCATTGTATTGGTAAAATACTGAACTTGACGTGAAAATTCAAAATGTGTGTGTGTAAGTGTGTGTAGGTGTCTGTGTGTAAGTGAGTGTGTGTAAGTGTGAGTGTGTGTGTGAGTGTGTGTGTAAGTGTAAGTGTGTGAGTGTGTGTAAGTGTGTGAGTGTG